>NC_090439.1:205031080-205378080 GCF_031143425.1 Pleurodeles waltl
GTTTATTTTCTCTCTCCCCCCCCCCCCAATCCGCTCAGCCCCGTTTCTAGTTATCCTGCAGTATTTACCATATAAGGCAAGGCTGGTGTGAACTCGTGCCAGACTCTGCCATTTGTTTTCGGTTTCATTAGCCAGAGACTTTTTACAAAATCATTCAGATTCAGTGTCCACCCATCACCAGGCCAGGCACCAACTTCAAGGAATGCACTAGCCGGTGGTTCCCAACCTTTTGACTTCTGTGGACCCCCACTTTATCATTACTGGCATCTGTTAATATTATTTAATTTCCTAAGCAGTCGTGGACCCACTGAGGAGGCTTTGCGGCCCCCACTGGTCCCCGGACCACAGGTTGGGAACCACTGCACTAGCCATCAAAGGGGATAGGGGAGGTATACTGAATTATAATGGTTCTCTTCTCAGTAGACTCACTTTCCCCAGGGCATTTAATCAACGGGGAAAAATTGTAGGCACATTTTTAAGTAACTATGGGGGTCATTACAACCTCGGAGGTCTTTTAACAAGACCGATGAGGGACCGCCGTGCGGAAGACCGCCAGTAGTGGCGGTTTGCCGCTCAGCGTATTATGACCGTTGGCTGCCCTCCGTCGTTTTTCCGATGGAGAGCCGCCAACAGCCATACTGGTGGGCGGCGGGGAAGTGAAGGTTGCTCCACCTCCACCGCCACACCAACATAACACTGCCCAGCTAATCACGTCCTGTGATACTGCGTGGCGGTATTCTGTTGGCGGTGTGGTGTCGGCGGAGCTGCCCCCATGGCTCCCGTCCCCTCCCGGCGGATCGACGGAACAGGTAAGTGGATCGTCCGTTAGGGGAGGGGGGTGTGGGGGTGTTTGTGAGTTGTGTGGGTATATGGAGGTGTGCGTCTGTGTATGTAGGGGGGTGTTTGAGTGCGTGTATGCTTGTGGGGGTGTTGCGTTGTAGGAGGCTGGACTGGCTTGTAGTGAGTACCAAGGGGTACTTGCACCTTGCACCAGGCCCAGTTATCCCTTATTAGTGTATAGGGTGTCTAGCAGCTTAGGCTGATAGATAATGGTAGCTTAGCAAAGCAGCTCAGGCTGAACTAGGAGACGTGTGAAGCTACTACAGTACCACCTAGTGTCATATGCACAATATCATAAGAAAACACAATACACAGTTATACTAAAAATAAAGGTACTTTATTTTTATGACAATATGCCAAAGTATCTTAGAGTGTACCCTCAGTGAGAGGATAGGAAATATACACAAGATATATATACACAATAGCAAAAATATGCAGTATAGTCTTAGAAAACAGTGCAAACAATGTATAGTTACAATAGGATGCAATGGGGAAACATAGGGATAGGGGCAACACAAACCATATACTCCAAAAGTGGAATGTGAACCACGAATGGACCCCAAACCTATGTGACCTTGTAGAGGGTCGCTGGGACTATCAGAAAATAGTGAGAGTTAGAAAAATAACCCTCCCCAAGACCCTGAAAAGTGAGTGCAAAGTGCACCAAAGTTCCCCTAAGGACAAAATAGTCGTGTTAGAGGGAAAATGCAAGGAAAACACAAATCAGCAATGCAACAACGATGGATTCCTGACTGAGGGTACCTGTGGAACAAGGGGACCAAGTCCAAAAGTCACAAGCAGCTCGGAGATGGGCAGATGCCCAAGAAATGCCAGCGGTTGGTGCAAAGAAGCTCTTACTAGGCTGAAGAACTGTGAATACTGCAGGAACGACAAGGGCTAGAGACTTCCCCTTTGGAGGATGGATCCCCCACGCCTTGGAGAGTTGTGCAGAAGTGTTTTCCCGCCGGATGGACGCCAACAAGCCTTGCTACACGCAAATCGTGCGTTTGGCGTTTTTGGACGCTGCTGGGGCCCAGGACGGACCAGGAGGTCGCAAATTGGACCTGCAGAGAGAGGGGACGTCGAGCAAGACAAAGAGCCCTCACTGAAGCAGGTAGCACCCGGAGAAGTGCCAGAAACAGGCACTACGAGGATGCGTGAAACGGTGCTCGCCAAAGTTGCACAAAGGAGTCCCACGTCGCCGGAGACCAACTTAGAAAGTCGTGCAATGCAGGTTAGAGTGCCGTGGACCCAGGCTTGGCTGTGCACGAAGGATTTCCGCCGGAAGTGCACAGGGGCCGGAGAAACTTGCAAAGTCGCGGTTCCCAGCAATGCAGCCCAGCGAGGTGAGGCAAGGACTTACCTCCACCAAACTTGGGCTGAAGAGTCACTGGACTGTGGGAGTCACTTGGACAGAGTCGCTGGATTCGAGGGACCTCGCTCGTCGTGCTGAGAGGAGACCCAAGGGACCGGTAATGCAGCTTTTTGGTGCCTGCGGTTGCAGGGGGAAGATTCCGTCGACCCACGGGAGATTTCTTCGGAGCTTCTGGTGCAGAGAGGAGGCAGACTACCCCCACAGCATGCACAAGCAGGAAAACAGTTGAGAAGGCGGCAGGATCAGCGTTACAGAGTTGCAGTAGTCGTCTTTGCTACTATGTTGCAGGTTTGCAGGCTTCCAGCGCGGTCAGCGGTCGATTCCTTATCAGAAGGTGAAGAGGGAGATGCAGAGGAACTCGGCTGAGCTCATGCATTCGTTATCTAAAGTTTCCCCAGAGACAGAGACCCTAAATAGCCAGAAAAGAGGGTTTGGCTACCTAGGAGAGAGGAAAGGCTACTAACACCTGAAGGAGCCTATCACAAGGAGTCTCTGACGTCACCTGGTGGCAGTGGCCACTCAGAGCAGTCCAGTGTGCCAGCAGCACCTCTGTTTCCAAGATGGCAGAGGTCTGGAGCTCACTGGAGGAGCTCTGGACACCTCCCAGGGGAGGTGCAGGTCAGGGGAGTGGTCACTCCCCTCTCCTTTGTCCAGTTTCGCGCCAGAGCAGGGGCTAAGGGGTCCCTGAACCGGTGTAGACTGGCTTATGCAGAATTGGGCACACCTGTGCCCAACAAAGCATTTCCAGAGGCTGGGGGAGGCTACTCCTCCCCTGCCTTCACACCATTTTCCAAAGGGAGAGGGTGTCACACCCTCTCTCAGAGGAAGTTCTTTGTTCTGCCATCCTGGGCCAGGCCTGGCTGGACCCCAGGAGGGCAGCTGCCTGTCTGAGGGGTTGGCAGCAGCAGCAGCTGCAGAGAAACCCCAGGAAGGGCAGTCTGGCAGTACCAGGGTCTGTGCTACAGACCACTGGGATCATGGAATTGTACCAACAATGCCAGGATGGCATAGAGGGGGCAATTCCATGATCATAGACATGTTACATGGCCATATTCGGAGTTACCATGGTGAAGCTACATATAGGTAGTGACCTATATGTAGTGCACGCGTGTAATGGTGTCCCCGCACTCACAAAGTTCAGTGAATTGGCTCTGAACAATGTGGGGGCACCTTGGCTAGTGCCAGGGTGCCCTCACACTAAGTAACTTTGCACCTAACCTTTACCAGGTAAAGGTTAGACATATAGGTGACTTATAAGTTACTTAAGTGCAGTGTAAAATGGCTGTGAAATAACGTGGACGTTATTTCACTCAGGCTGCAGTGGCAGGCCTGTGTAAGAATTGTCAGAGCTCCCTATGGGTGGCAAAAGAAATGCTGCAGCCCATAGGGATCTCCTGGAACCCCAATACCCTGGGTACCTCAGTACCATATACTAGGGAATTATAAGGGTGTTCCAGTAAGCCAATGTAAATTGGTAAAAATGGTCACTAGCCTGTCAGTGACAATTTGGAAAGAAATGAGAGAGCATAACCACTGAGGTTCTGGTTAGCAGAGCCTCAGTGAGACAGTTAGGCACCACACAGGGAACATACACATGCACACCTATGAGCACTGGGGCCCTGTGTGACAGGGTCCCAGTGACACATACATATAGGCCACAAACCTATGAGCACTGGGGTCCTGACCAGCAGGATCCCAGTGACACATAACAACCATACTGAAAACATGGTGTTTTCACTATGAGCACTGAGGCCTGGCTATCAGGATCCCAGTGAGACAGTGAAAACAGTGACAAACACCCTGACATACACTCACAAACAGGCCAAAAGTGGGGGTAACAAGGCTAGAAAGAGGCTACCTTCTCACATGCGTGTTTTAGGAATGAGTGCGTGTATGTCTTTAGGTATGACTGTATGGATGTGTGCATGCGTGTCTGTGTGTGTGGATGTTGGCATGTATGTTGGTGTGTGTGCGTGTATGTGTGTTGGTGGTGCCTGCATGCGTGTCGGGTGTGTATGTGTAAGGTAATGTCGGGGCCCTGGCCACCTTTGGGGGTGGTGGGGGGTGTAGGGGAGGGAGTCGGGGTGGGGGTTGGGTTTAGACCCCTATCAGTGCCAGGGAAGGAATTCCCTGGCACTGATAGTGCTTACCGCCATGGATTTCATGGCGGTTCCTACCGCTGGAAATCCACGGCGGTAAGCCGGGTCAAAATACCGGCGGCGGTATTGTGACGGCCGCCGGGCTGGAGACCCAGGTCTCCAGCCCAGCGGTCATCTCCGCCCTGGCGGGCGGAACGGAGAAGAGGCAGATGACCATGGCGGTAACTGCCATGGTCATAATACTAAAAAAAAAGACCGCCAGCCTGTTGGCGGTCTTACCGCCGTTTTAACACCGTCCGCCAGGGTTGTAATGACCCCCTATGTCTCTTCACGTTAATCCAATGTGTTTGATTATTGAAGCTACTGAATATGCTCTTCTAGTGCTCGGCAACATTGACAAACTGTACATCAAATCATGGAACAACTTGTGAGAAATGGCTGGTAAAGCAGCAGCGAGTTGACACTCACTGTTTTTAAAACAAAGTGTACAGTTACAATAGGACCAAGGCTATTTAAAGGTTGTCAGTTTGTTGACAACAGTCAGCTTGTCAATGCGCAGAAGGTGCAAAGCTCTTAAATGCCTCGCTAGGTTGTAACCGCTATATAAGTGCAATTACAATGTAATAAAATAAATTTCCCAGGACAGTGTTAAAATAGAGTGCCACAAAATTCCACCCCACGCCCCATAATTTGCTGCCGCACAAGTGCACTGCGCACAATTCCATGTCTCAAAATTCTAGTCCACACCTCACAATTCCATGCCACTTCACACAATTTCATGCCAAAGAATTCCATGTCATGCCAAATAATTCCACTCCACACACATCCCCCTACATAATTCCACTCCACAACACTCAATTCCATTCCGCAACATATCAACTAAAGCCACATTATTCCACTCTGCCACATAATTCCACTCCAGAGGTTACCAATCCATGCCATGCCGTATAATTCCACTCTGCTGCATAATTCCACTCCATACTTTTCGAAACCACTTCACGACACACAATTCCACTCCGCAGTGACACACAATTACATGACACACACAATTTCACGCCACATACTTCCACTCCAAGCCACATATTTCCACTCAACGCCATACAGCTCTGACACACAATTGTATGCCATATAATTCCACTTCCTGCCAAATAATGCAACGCCACACACTTTTGCTTCACAATTCCACGCCACATAATTCCACTACACACCAAATAATTCCACACCATGCCATGTAATCCCACACACATAATTCCACTCCTTTCCACATAATTCCACTCCAGTCAATGCCAAACGATTCCACTGAACCCAAACAATTCCACAACACAATTTCACATCACACCACATAATTCCACAACACATAATATAATTCCACATCACATAATTCTACTCCACTCCATGCCACATAATTCCACTGCCCGGCACGTAAATCCATAACACGTATGCACTCACTGCCTTATATTTCCACTTCATGTCACATAATTCTACTCAACTCCACATAATTCCACTCCCCTTCACACAAATCCACTTCACTGTACATAAATCCATTTCACAGACATCCACGCCACATAATTCCATTCCACGCCACAATTCCACTCTGCAACGTAGCACCCTGAGCCACATCAATTCAGTCCACCACATAATTCCACTCCATAGATTACCAAACTACTCTATGCCACATAATTCCACTCCACACATTTCCTGACCAATGCACGCCACATAATCCCATTCCACTCAAAGCTGCACAGTTCCACACCATGCACTTCCAAGCCACATAATTCTGCTCCACTGAATACCACACAATTCAGAGCCACAGTTTCATGCCAAATAATTCCACTCCATGCCACATAATTTCACCCCACTTAGTACTACCTAGTTCCTCTCCAAATAATTCCACTACACTAAACCAAGAAAGTTCCACATCACGCCACACAATTCCACACCTGTTTCACACCACATAATTGAACTCCAACCTAACAAATTTTCACACCATAACACACAATTCTACACATCATTCCAATCCACACCACATAATTCCACCCTACACAGTTGCACGCCACATCACCTGCAGCTGCACTCTATGCCGCTGCACTGTACACCGATCTACTGTACTCATCACCGCTCCACGGCACTATACTTCATTAAACTCTATGCAGCTGTACACTAGTCTGCACCACTCTACACCACTGCACTGTACCCCATTACATTATATGCCACTGTACTTCACGCCTATGCACTGTACACCACTATAATCCACTCTGTGTAGCAATGTACTCTATGCCACTGCACTTCACCTTACTCTACTTGGTGCCACTGCACTGAACACTGTATTCTGTACCACTCCACACCACTAAACTGTAGGCCACTGCACTCTGTTCTGGGGCATGTACTATATGCCACTCAACTCTACTACACTGTTCTACTCTGCACCAGTCTAGCCTACGCCAGTGCACTCTACACCAATTTCATCTATTCTGCACCACTCCTATCTACGCCACTCCGCTCAATGACCCTCTACTCTGTCAATCTACTCTACTGCACTCTTCGGATTTTAATTGTTAACGAACACCATCACTCACGCTTTAGAGAAAAGACTGATCAGCTTTGCCAGTGCTGCTTTAGGACGGTCATCCATGCAAGTTCCATTGCAAATCTGAAGTGTGTAAAATAAATAGGCCTTATTGTTATAACTACTCCTTAAGCTGTCCTTTTAAAGCCTTCCCAAATAGCTTGATGAAAAGATTCAAAAGTGCAGTGCATCTGAGTTTCATAGGTTTTGGCCGATTACATGTTTATTTAAACTAAAAGAAAAGGTACTTTCCTTTCACTTTACAGGTATAACACAGTGCCCAGTATTTAAATCCACAAACTATTCTGAGATCTTAGGTCATCGGGTCAGGAGCCTGAAAAAGGGTTTAACTATAGCAATAAAAGTTTGTTGGCTATCCATTCAAAGTTCACAATGTCCTGTTATGGGCCAGCTAACTGCACACATACACAGTTTTGAGCTGTATGCTGAATAGCTGTAGTCTGAAATAGTATTTGGGAGAACTGAACATTTGGGAGAGAAGACCCTTGAAAAATTATTTAGCTAATGACACTAGTGCAAGGGTGTCCAGTGTAAATACAGGTTTGCTGGATCCATGCTGTAGGAAGTTGGCTTGTCTATACTATTTCAAAGTAAGAAATAGTGTGCACAGAGTCCAAGGGTTCCCCTTAGAGGTAAGATAGTGGCAAATTAGATAATTCTAATGCTCTATTGTGTGGTAGTGTGGTCGAGCAGTAGTCTTATCAGAGGGTAGTGTTAAGCATTTGTTGTACACCCACAGGCAATAAATGAGGGTCACACACTCAAAGACTTACTCCAGGCTAATAGGTTTTTATATTGAAAAATAAATTTTCTTAGTTTATTTTAAGAACCACAGGTTCAAGATTTGCAGTAAACACTTTAAATGCAAGGTACTTCACTTAGATACTTTAGGAACTTTGAATGAAAACAATATCATGTACAGTCTTTGTAAAAATGGCAGTAAGCTATTTTCAAAGTGGACACATTGCAAAAATCAACAGTTCCTGGGGGAGGTAAGTAAAGGTTAGATTAGGAGGTAAGTGAAACACTTACAAGTCTCAGTTGTGGGGCTTAGGCAGCCCACCATTGGGGGTTCAAGGCAACCCCAAAGTTACCACACCAGCAGCTCAGGGCCGGTCAGATGCAGAGGTCAAAGAGGTGCCCAAAACACACAGGCACCTATGGAGAACAGATGTGCTCAGGTTCCAGTCTGCCAGCAGGTAAGTACCTACGTCCTCGGGGGCAGACCAGGGGGGTTTTGTACAGCAGTGGGGGGACACGAGTAGGCACAGGGGCGGCCGGGTGCAGTGTGCAAAGCAGGCGTCAGGTTTCAGGTAGAAAACAATGGAGGGACCCAGGGGTCACTCTAGCGGTGCAGGCAGGCACGGGGGCTTCTCAGGACAGCCACCACCTGGGCTAGGTAGAGGGTCCCCAGGGGGTCACTCCTGCGCTGAAGTTCGGTTCCTTCAGGTCCTGGGGCTGTGGGTGCAGTTGGTTCCAGGCATCGGGTCCCTTGTTACAGGCAGTCGCGATCAGGGGGAGCCTCTGGATTTTCTCTACAGGCGTCGCTGTGGGAGCTCAGGGGGGTCGTCTCTGGTTACGGGCTCACAGTCGCCGGGGAGTCCTCCCTGAGTTGTTGGTTCTCTGAGTCTCAAGCCAGGGGTGTGGGGTGCACAGTGAGAAGTCTCACGCTTCCAGCGGGAAATGTGCAGTCTTGGAAAGTTGCTTCTTTGTTTCAAAGAAGTAGCTGGTTTTGAACAGCGCCACTGTTCACAGGAGTTTCTTGGTCCTTTAGTCCAGGGCAGTCCTCTGAGGCTTCAGAGGGCGCTGGTCCCTGTCGGATGCGTCGCTGGTTGCAGGTTTTCAAAGTTGGAGACATGCCGGTAGGGCTGGAGCCAAAGCAGTTGTCGTCTTCCTCCTTCTCTGGAGGCTTGTAGGTCAGCAGTCCTTCTTGTTTCTTCAGATTGCAGGAATCTGATTTCCTGGGATCTGGGGAGCCCCTTAATACTGAATGTAGGGGTGTGTTTAGGTCTGGGAGGGCAGTACCCAGTGGCTACTGTCCTTGAGGGTGGCTACACCCTCTTTGTGCCTCCTCCCTGTGGGGAGGGGGGCACATCCCTAATCCTATTGGGTGAATCCTCCAAAACTAAGATGGAGGATTTCTAAAGGCAGGAGTCACCTCAGCTGAGGACACCTTAGGGGCTGTCCTGACTGGTGGGTGACTCCTCCTTGTTCTTCTCATTATCTCCTCCAGCCTTGCTGCCAAAAGTGGGAGCAGTGGCCTGAGGGGCGGGCATCTCCACTAGCTGGAATGCCCTGGGGCTCTGTAACAAAAGGGGTGAGCCTTTGAGGCTCACCGCCAGGTGTTACAGTTCCTGCAGGGGGAGGTGAGAAGCACCTCCACCCAGTACAGGCTTTGTTCCTGGCCACAGAGTGACAAAGGCACTCTCCCCATGTGGCCAGCATCATGTCTGGTGTGTGGCAGGCTGGCAGAAACTGGTTAGCCTACACTAGAAGTCAGATTGGTGTTCAGGGTGCATCTCTAAGATGCCGTCTGGGTGTATGTTACAATAAATTGCACCCTGGCATCAGTGTACCTTTATTGTGCTATGAAGTTTGATACCAAACTTCCCAGTTTTCAGTGTAGCCATTATGGAACTGTGGAGTTCGTGTTTGACAAACTCCCAGACCATATACTCTTATGGCTACCCTGCATTTACAATGTCTAAGGTTTTGCTTAGACACTGTAGGGGCATAGTGCTCATACACATATCCCCTCACCTGTGGTATAGTGCACCCTGCCTTAGGGCTGTAAGGCCTGCTAGAGGGGTGACTTATCTATGCCATAGGCAGTGTGAGGTTGGCATGGCACCCTGAGGGGAGTGCCATGTCGACTTAGTCATTTTATCCCCACCAGCACGCACAAGCTGGCAAGCAAGTGTGTCTGTGCTGAGTGAAGGGTCCCCAGGGTGACATAAGACATGCTGCAGCACTTAGAGACCTTCCCTGGCATCAGGGCCCTTGGTACCAGGGGTACCAGTTACAAGGGACTTACCTGAGTGACAGGGTTATGCCAATTGTGGAGACAAAGGTACAGTTTAGGGAAAGAACACTGGTGCTGGGGCCTGGTTACCAGGGTCCCAGCACACTTTCAATCAAAACTTAGCATCAGCAAAGGCAAAAGGTTAGGGGGTAACCATGCCAAGGAGGCATTTCCTTATACATGCCAGATTTTCAGGATAGCCTTATACAGTAACTCAACTTAACATTATTTGAAATGGAAATCTTTTAGAAAGTCTGTAGTCTTCCTCAACATCTGCCAATGGTGCATGTCCTCTTAAGACCTGTTGGACACCCTACATTAGAGTCTTTCTTAATAATGACCCCATACATTTGTACTTGGATTCTGTTTTAGCACTGCATTTCTTACTTTGCCTTGCTGTACAAACAAGGCATTAGAACATAGTTTACTCTTTCTCCATAAACTGATAGTGGACAATACTCTAGAGACTGCAACATCTTAAAATACATAGAGGCATCCTGTTTCTGAAGGTGTATGAAAACCCATGCCATTTATTGTGCAGTTTCACATAAGAAGTGCAACTAAAACAAACTATGAGGCGAATAAACATCAGGAAAGTGATTCTTCTTTGCCATCTTTGTTCCATCTTTCAGCTTCTGTAGGCATTTTGTCCATAGGAGCAATACGAAAATTGGTGTACATCCCAAATATTCTAAGTCTGCCATGTGTGCATTGCCTGTTGAAAACACTTTTTTGCAGTGTGAATCTTTTCTGGGTTTGCATGCTGTGCATTATTCCGCCATCTAGTGGTGGGTTCGGAATTCTCCACTTTTTGTAGGCTGTCGGATCCCCCATTTGGTGCTTCCTGTGATGTCATACACCATCCCACAGAAGCTCCTCCTCTTTGGCCACCATCTTCAGATTCTGTTTTTCCACCGTTTGGTCTGGATTCATGGCTGAAGGCACTCCAACGTGAGGAATGGAGACGTTCAGGAGAAGTTCAATGAAAAGTTTAGATGAAATTCGCAGAACACCACAAAAAAAGAGCTACCGGACAAGACTCCTAGAGGGAAGGAGACTATTTCCTTGACGGTTTAGGGAATACCCGGACCAGCGGATCCCAGTTCAGCCTAATGGCGAGGGCTTCATTTCACTTCTGCTCAAATTGCTATCATAAATTTGGGCAGAAGGGCCTAGGGACAGAGAACTCCTCAGATTCCTCAAAGCGGACACCCCAGGAGGAAAGTCTGCCGATAAAACTCACTTGTCGAAAAATTGATGAGATAGAGACACTTCGACTTTGAGAAAGAAAGGTCTCAAGATGAACATAGAAGCTTGATGACTGATATGTAGTTGAAGGAATCATCGTCAAAGAAAAAAATCAGTGACTACCCTTGAATCCAGAGGATTGATCGGCAGAGATCAAGAAGAAAAAAAGGCAACCACGAGGCTGAATTAGACGCATTGCTTCACAAGAAGAAAGACTTCAACAAAACCTTAAATTCCTGTTGAATTCCACTGAAAACTTGGACGCTGAAGGACTAAGGCAAGAAGGACACTGAAGACATCAAACCTCCTGTGACACCTGAAGCACAGGGGGGGGAGGAGGAGGAGGAGGAAGAAGAAGAAATCTTCTATGAAGAAGAAGAAAAGCAAGAATGTCTGGGCATGTTTGAAGGCTCTGAAGAATCTGAGTATGCATTAGCCCAGTGGCACGAACTGGAGGCTGACTCCCTGGAGGAATGGGGTAGACTGCTATCCGTCGAGGCCTTTGCCTCCTGATAATATTGGGATGTATAACTAAGTTAAAAAAAAAAAAAAGGCTGCAGACAAATTTGTATTGCGGCTTAAGGAGGAAAGACCATAGTGTTATTTCCTGCTGGAAACCGTCCTCCCATCCCAAGCCAGGAACTAATTCCTTTTAGTGCTACCTCATGTTTTGGACCAAGGAAGGGGTCTTCAACATTTCTTCAACATCTGGGCCATCTCTTGACAAGGCGAGCAAAAGAATGGACCACCCTGGAAAGAAATTCGAACAGCACTGCCAATCAATGGCGCATGACAAAGTCCAGTGCCCTCCTGAACCGACATGCCTACCAGCACTGGGAGAAAATGGCAGAGCTTATGAAGCACCTACTAGACCAGTACAAAAAGAAAGCTGCACACCTGCAGAAGAGGGTAAAAATATTGCCAACACATAACTTAAATCAGCATTGGATGCAGCAGACACAGTGTAGGAAGCTGGCTCTGTATATACTATATCAAAATGAGATATAGTGTGCACAGAGTCCAGGGGTTCCCCAAGAGGCTTGACAGAGGCAATAATAGAAAATACTAATGTTCTATTTGTGGTAGTGTGATCGAGCAGTTAGGCTTATCAGAGGGTAGTGTTAAGCATTTGTTGTACACACACACAGCAATAAGTGAGAACACACACTCAATGGCTTAACTCCAGGCGAATAGGTTTTTATATAGAAAAATATTCTTTTGTTAATTTATTTTTAGAACCACAAGATTCAAATTGCAGGTAAGTACATTAAGTGTAAGGTACTTGGCATAGGTATAGTTAGAACTTTGAATCAAAACCGTAATGTACACAGTTTTTCATAAAATAGCAATAAGGTATTTTAAAAGTGGACACTGTAATTTTCAAGAGTTCCTGGTGGAGGTAAGTATAGTTCAGTTAATACGGTAAGTAAAGCACTTAAAAGTTCAGTCTCTGGGGCATAGGTAGCCCACCTTTGGAGGTTCAACTCAACCCCAAACACCCAGCACCAGAAACACAGGGCCGGTCAGGTGCAGAGGTCAAAGAGGAGCCAAAAGAACATGACGCCTATGGAGACAGTGGGTGCTCTGGTCCCGGTCTGCTGGCAGGTAAGTACCGGCGTGGGGGGGGGGGGCACCGAGTTTAGAAGAGCACTGGGGGAGGGGAGGGGGCTGGTAGGCACACAAAATACACCCTCAGTGGCACAGGGGCGGCTGGGTGCAGTGGGCAAACACGGCATCAGGTTTGCGATAGGATTCAATGGAGGGACCTGGGGGTCACTCAGACGTTGCAGGCAGGGCACAGGGGGGCTTCTCGGGCCAGCCACCGACTAGGCAAGGGTGAGAGCCACCTGCTGGTCACTGTTCCACCGGTGGTCGGTTTCTCACAGGC
Source organism: Pleurodeles waltl (assembly GCF_031143425.1). NCBI lineage: Eukaryota > Metazoa > Chordata > Amphibia > Caudata > Salamandridae > Pleurodeles > Pleurodeles waltl. The sequence continues at coordinate 205,044,140 of NC_090439.1, forward strand.
CTGGGGGCAGCGGTGCAGTGCTTCTCCAGGCATTGGATAACTTCATCCCGGGCAGTCGCGGTCAAGGGGGGTCCTCGGGGATTCCCTCTGCAGGCGTCATAATAGGGATGCAGGGAGGTCAGCCCGGGGTGGACACGTCGTCGGAGTCGCCTGGTGATCCTCTCTGGGTTGTGGTTTCTCTGGACACGGGCCAGGGGCATTGGGTGCAGAGTGGTGGGGACTCATGCTTCTGGAGTGAGGTGAGAGTCCCTTTAAAGATGGTTTCTTCTTTCTTTGGTTGGACAGGTCTGCTGTCCACAGGAGTTCTTTATTCTTTGTAGTTGCGGGGCAGTCCTCTGCGTTGGCAGAGGTCGCTGGGTCCGCAGGATGTGTCACTGGTGCAGGTTCTCTGAAGTTGGAGACAGGCCGGTAGGGCTAGGGCCAAAGCAGTTGTCGTCTTCCTTCTTCTCTGCAGGGTTTTTCAAATAGGCAGTCCTTCTTTTTTGTAGGTCATCAGGAATCCAAAATCCTGGGCTCAGGGTCACCCCTAAATACTGAATTTAGGGGTGTTTTAGGGTCACAGAGTAGTAGTCAATGGGGACTGTACTTAAGGGAGGCTACACCCTCCTTGTACTCCCTCCCTTTGGGGGAGGGGAGCACATCCCTATCCCTGTTGGGCTAAATCCTCTAAAGTAAGATGGAGGATTTTCCAAGGAGTGGGTCACTTCAGCTCTGGTCACCCTAGGGGTGGACCTGGCTGAGGGGGTGACTCCTTCTTTTTCTCATTATCTCCCCGTTCTTGCTGCCAAAAGTGGGGCCTGTGTCCAGGGGAGCAGGCATCCCCACTAGCTGGAGTGCCTTGGGGCGCTGTAATACCAGGCTTGATGTAGGAGGCTGGCCTGGCTTGTAGTGGGTACCAAGGGGTACTTACACTCTGTACCAGGTCCAGTTATCCCTTATTAGTGTAGAAGAGGTGTTTCTAGCAGCTTAGGCTGATAGAAGGTAGCTATAGCAGAGCAGTTTAGGCTGAATTAGGAGACATGCAAAGCTCCTACTATACCACTGGTGTCATATGCACAATATCATAAGATGACACAATACACAGATATACTAAAAATAAAGGTACTTTATTTTTATGACAATATGCCAAAAGTATCTCAGTGAGTACCCTCAGTATGAGGATGCCAAATATACACAAGATATATGTACACAATACCAAAAATATGCAGTAATAGCAAAATGAAGTAATGCAAGCAATGTAAAGTTACAGTAGATTGCAATAGGAGCACATAGGTATAGGGGCAACACAAACCATATACTCCAAAAGTGGAATGCGAACCACGAATGGACCCCAAACCTATGTGAGCTTGTAGAGGGTCGCTGGGACTGTAAGAAAACAGTGAGGGTTAGAAAAATAGCCCACCCCAAGACCCTGAAAAGTAGGTGTAAAGTGCACCTTTATTCCCCAGAGAGCACAGAAGTCGTGATAGGGGAATTCTGCAAGGAAGACCAACACGAGCAATGCAACCAAAGTGGATTTCCGGACGAGAGTACCTGTGGAACAAGGGGACCAAGTCCAAGAGTCGCGACAAAGTCGAGATTGGACAGATGCCCAGGAAATGCCAGCTGAGGGTGCAAAGAAGCTGCAACCGGATGGTAGAAGCTGTGGATTCTGCAGGAACGAAGAGGACTAGGAACTTCCCCTTTGGAGGATGGATGTCCCAAGTCGTGAAGAAGCTTGCAGAGGTGTTCCCACGCAGAAAGACCGCAAACAAGCCTTGCTAGCTGCAAGGGTCGCGGTTAGGGTTTTTGGATGCTGCTGTGGCCCATGAGGGACCAGGATGTCGCCACTTGCGTGAGGAGACAGAGGGGGCGCCCAGCAAGACAGGGAGCCCTCACAGAAGCAGGCAGTACCCACAGAAGTGCCGGAACAGGCACTACGAAGAGGAGTGAACCGGAGCTCACCCGAAGACACAAAAGGGAGTCCCACGACGCCGGAGGACAACTCAGGAGGTTGTGCACTGCAGGTTAGAGTGTCAGGGACCCAGGCTTGGCTGTGCACGAAGGAAATCCTGGAAGAGTGCACAGGAGCCGGAGCAGCTGCAAATCACACGGTACCCAGCAATGCAGTCTAGCGTGGGGAGGCAAGGACTTACCTCCACCAAACTATGACTGAAGAGTCACTGGACTGTGGGAGTCACTTGGACAGAGTTGCTGAGTTCCAGGGACCACGCTCGTCGTGCTGAGAGGGGACCCAGAGGACCGGTGATGCAGTCTTTTGTTGCCTGCGGTTTGCAGGGAGAGGATTCCGTCGTCCCACAGGAGATTTCTTCAGAGCTCCTAGTGCAGAGAGGAGGCAGGCTACCCCCAGAGCATGCACTACCAGGAAAACAGTCGAGAAGGCGGCAGGATCAGTGATACAAGGTTGCAGTAGTCGTCTTTGCTACTTTGTTGCGGTTTTGCAGGCGTCCTGAGCAGTCAGCGGTCGATCCTTTGCCAGAAGGTGAAGAGAGAGATGCAGAGGAACTCTGATGAGCTCTTGCATTTGTTATCTAAAGAATTCCCCAAAGCAGAGACCCTAAATAGCCAGAAAAGGTGGTTTGGCTACCTAGGAAGGAGGATAGGCTAGCAACACAGGTAAGAGCCTATCAGAAGGTGTCTCTGACGTCACCTGCTGGCACTGGCCACTCAGAGCAGTCCAGTGTGCCAGCAGCACCTTTGTTTCCAAGATGGCAGAGGTCTGGAGCACACTGGAGGAGCTCTGGGCACCTCCCCTGGGAGGTACTGGTCAGGGGGAGTGGTCACTCCTCTTTCCTTTGTCCAGTTTCGCGGCAGAGCAGTGCTGGGGGATCCCTGAACCGGTGTAGACTGGCTTATGCAGAGATGGGCACCATCTGTGCCCATCAAAGTATTTCCAGAGGCTGGGGGAGGCTACTCCTCCCCAGCCCTTGACACCTATTCCCAAAGGGAGAGGGTGCAACACCCTCTCTCAGAGGAAATCCTTTCTTCTGCCTTCCTGGGACTGGGCTGCCCACACCCCAGGAGGGCAGAAACCTGTCTGAGGGGTTGGCAGCAGCAGCCGCTGCAGTGGAAACCCCGGAAAGGCAGTTTGGCAGTACCCGGGTACTGTGCTAGAGACCTGGGGATTCATGGATTTGAGCCCCCCCCCTCCCCCACTACCAGAATGGTACTGGGGTGACAATTCCATGATCTTAGACATGTTACATGGCCATGTTCGGAGTTACCATTGTGACGCTACACATAGGTAGTGAGCTATGTGTAGTGCACGCTTGTAATGGTGTCTCCGCACTCTCAAAGTCCGGGGAATTTGCCCCGAACAATGTGGGGGCACCTTGGCTAGTGCCAGGGTGCCCACACACTAAGTAACTTGGCACATAACCTTCACCAGGTGAGGGTTAGACATATAGGTGACATATAAGTTACTTATGTGCAGGGAAAATGGCTGTGAAATAACGTGGACGTTATTTCACTCAGGCTGCAGTGTCAGTCCTGTGTAAGAATTGTCTGAGCTTCCTATGTGTGGCAAAAGAAATGCTGCTGCCCATAGGGATCTCCTGGAACCCCAATACCCTGGGTACCTAGGTACCATATACAAGGGAATTATAAGGGTGTTCCAGTGTGCTAATGAGAATTGGTGAAGATGGTCACTAGCCTGCAGTGACAATAAAAGCAGAGAGAGCATAAACACTGAGGTTCTGGTTACCAGAGCCTCAGTGATACAGTTAGGCACCACACATGAAACACATACAGGGCATACTTTATGAGCACTGGGGTCCTGCCTAGTAGGATCTCAGTGACACATGGGCAAAAACATACATACAGTGAAAATGGGGGTAACATGACAGGCAAGATTGTACTTTCCTACAAACACCCTGTCCTCAGAGGAAATGCTTTGTTCTGTTATCCTGAGACTGGGCTGCCCAGTCCCCAGGAGGGCAGAACCCTGTCTGTAGCAACTGTAGCTGCAGAGAAAACCTCAGAGAGCTGGTTTGGCAGTACTGGGGGTCCATAGTGGAGCCCCCAGGATGCATGGAATTGACTCCCCAATACCAGATTTGGGATGGGGGGACAATTCTATTATCTTAGACATGTTACAGGGCCATATTCGGAGTTACAATTGTGAAGCTACATATAGGTATTGACCTATATGTAGTGCACGTGTGAAATGGTGTCCCACACTCACAAAGTCTGGGGAAATGGCCCTGAACTATATGGGGGTATTGTTGTTAGTGCAAGGGTGCCCTCACACTTAGGAACTTTGCAACTAACTTTCAGCAAGTGAAGGTTAGATATATAGGTGACTTATAAGTTACTTAAGTGCAGTGAAAATGGCTGTGAAATAACGTGTGTTATTTCACACAGGCTGCAATGGCAGTCCTGTGTAAGGGTTTGTCTGAGCTCCCTCCTGGTGGCAAAAGAAATGCTGCAGCCCATATGGATCTCCTGGTACCCCAATGCCCTGGGTACCTAGGTACAATATATTAGGGACTTATAAGGGGGGTCCAATATGCCAATTGAAATTGGTAAATGTAGTCACTAGGCTATAGTGACCAATTTAAAGGCAGAGAGAGCATGAGAACTGAGGTTCTGATTAGCAGAGCCTCAGTGACACAGTTAGGCACTACACAGGCATGCACATTTAGGCCACAAACTATGAGCACTGGGGTTCTGGCTAGCAGGATCTCATTGAGACAGGCAAAAACATACTGACATACATGTAAAATTGTGGGTAACATGCCAAGAAAGATGATACTTTACTACACCCTGGAGCTTGACCTTTGTAGGGTTGGACCCAATTTTAGTTTTTCTTAACTTACAGAGGGACCTTAGCTGTGTCATCCCTAGATGCAGGTAAGGTAAGGGGTGAGTTTGAGTTCTATCACCTTCTCCTCTGAGTTACTCATTATGTCTCTATAAGTTGGGATTATTTTTTAAGAAACTAAAAACTACTTCTAGTACTTAAATCCTAACTTTTACAAAACCTTTAAACTTAAAAAAGAGATGCTAACAGAGACTTACACAAGGCCCTAGCTGGACTTTGAAAATTTTTGAAAAATAGTCAAAATTCAAAAATTAGTTTCTAATGACAATTTATTTTATTTTAGTTGTGTGATCAGGTATTGGCTGAGTAGTCCAGTAAATGCAAAGTCTTAGATCCCACCGCTGATCCACCAATGTAGAAAGCTGGCTCTGTATATACAATATGAAAATGAGATATAGTGTGCACAGAGTCCAGGGGTTCCCCAAGAGGCTTGACAAAGGCAATAATAGATAATACTAATGCTCTATTTGTGGTAGTGTGGTCGAGCAGTTAGGCTTATCAGATGGTATTGTTAAGCATTTGTTGTACAAACACACAGCAATAAGTGAGAACACACACTCAATGACTTAACTCCAGGTTAATAGGTTTTTATATCTAAAAAAATATTTTGTTAATTTATTTTTAGAACCACAAGATTCAGATTGCAGGTAAGTACATTAAATGTAAGGTTCTTGGCATAGGTATAGTTAGAACTCGGAATCCAAACAGTAATATACACGGTTTTCCATAAAATGGCAAAAAGCTATTTTAAAAGTGGACACTGCAATTTTTGAACAGTTCCTGGTGGGAGGTAAGTACAGTTTAGTTAATACGATAAGTAAAGCACTTACAAGTTCAGTCTCCGGGGCATATGTAGCCCACCGTTGGGTGTTCACGTCCACCCCAAACACCCAGCACCAGCAACACAGTGCCAGTCAGGTGCAGAGGTCAAAGAGGAGCCAGAATAACATGCATGGCCGCCTATGGAGATGGGGTGCTCCGGTCCCGGTTTGATGGCAGGTAAGTGCCTGTGTCTTCGAGGGGCAGACCAGGGGAGTTTAGTAGGGCTCTTGGGGGGGAGGGGGGGGGGGTACAAGTAGGCACACAAAACACACCCTCAGCGGCACAGGGGTGGCCAGATGCAGTGGGCAAACAGGGCATCGGTTTTCCAAAAGGATTCAACGGAGGGACCCGAGGGTCACTCAGATGTTGCAGGCAGGGCACAGGGGGGCTTCTCGGGCAGCCACCAACTGGGCAAGGGTGAGGGCCGCCTGCTAGTCAGTGCTGCACAGGTGGTCGGTTTCTCACGGGCTTTGGGGCTGCGGATGTAGGGCTTCTCCAGGTGGCAGATATCTTCGTCCCGGGCAGTCGCGGTCAGGGGGGTCCTCGGGATTCCCTCTGCAGGCATAGTCATCAGGGTGCAGGGAGGTCAGCCCAGGGTGGATACATCGTAGGAGTCGCTTGGGGATCCTCTCTGGGTCATTGGTTTCTCTGGACACGGGCCAGGGGCGTCTGCTGCAGTGGTGGGGACTCACGCTTCTCGAGTGAGGTGAGAGTTCCTTTAAAGATGGGTACTTCATTCTTTGGTAGGACAGGTCGGCTGTCCATGGGAGTTCTTGATCCTTTGTTGCGGGGCAGTCCTCTTAGTTGCAGAGGTTGCTGGGCCCGCAGGATGCGGAGCTGGTGCAGGTTTGGTGAAGTTTGAGACAGGCCGGTAGGGCTGGGGCCAAAGCAGTTGTCATCTTCCTTCTTCTCTGCAGGGTTTTTCAGCTAGGCAGTCCTGGGTTCAGGGTCGCCCCTAAATACTGAATTTAGGGGTGTTTTAGGGTCACAGGGCAGTATCCAATGGCTACTGTCTTTGAGGGTGGCTACACCCTCCTTGTACTCCCTCCCTTTGGGGTGGGGAGCACATCCCTATCTCTACTGTGCTAAATCCTCTAAAGCAAGATGGAGGATTTTCCAAGGAGGGGGTCACTTCAGCTCTAGCCACCTTAGGAGTGGACCTGGTTGAGGTGGTGACTCCTCCTTGTTTTTCTCATTATCTCCCCGGACTCGCTGCCAAAAGTGAGGGCTGTGTCCCGGGGGGGGGGTGGGCATCTCCACTGGCTGGAGTGCCCTGGGGCGCTGTAGCACTAGGCTTGATCCTTTGATGCTTATGCCAGGTGCTACAGTTCCTGCAGGGGGAGGTGTGAAGCACCTCCACCCAAGACAGGCTTTGTTTCTGACCACAGAGTGCACCCCATGTGGTCGAAAACTTGTCTGGAAGTGGCAGACTGGCACAAACCGGTCAGTCACACACTAACAGTAGAGCTGGCATCTCTAAGATGCCCTCTGTGTGCATTTCGCAATAAATCCCACACTGGCATCAGTGTGGGTGTATTGTGCTGAGACGTTTGATACCAAACTTTTCAGTATTCAGTGTATCTATTATGGAAGTGTGGAGTTCGTTTTTTGACAAACTCCCAGACCATATACTCAGTATGGCTACCCTGCACTTAGTGTCTAAGAATTGGCTTAGACACTGTAGAGGCATAGTGCTCATGCAGCTATGCCCTCACCTGTAGTATAGTGCACCCTGCCTTAGGGCTGTAAGGTCTGCTAGAGGTGTGACTTACCTATGCCACAGGCAGTGGGTTGTGGGCATGGCACTCTGAGTGGAGTGCCATGTCGACTTAGTCTTTTTCTCCCAACCAGCACACACAAGTTGCAAGTTAGTGGGCATGTGCTGAGTGAGGGGTCCCCAGGGTGGCATAATACATGCTGCAGCCCTTAGAGACCTTTCCTGGCCACAGGGCCCTTTGTAACAGGGGTCCCTTTTACAAGTGACTTAAATCTTAAATGTGTACCACGGTTGTGCCAATTATGGAGACAAAGGTCCCGTTTTAGGGAAAGAACACTGCTGCTGGGGCCTGGTTAGTAGAGTCCCAGCACACTTTCCATCAAAGCTGGCATCAACAAAAAGCAAAACATTAGGGGGTAACCATGCCAACAGTGGCATTTTCCTACCCACAGCAGGCCACCAGATGATGGCGGGGATCACACTATGTAACATTAATGGCTGAGAATATCAGGTTTCGAGCCGGAGGTACAGACAAATATTTTAAATACCTTGTTGAACTGGACGGGTGTTTGGGAGTACGGATGATGACACCTTCAACCAGCTCAAAAAGGACAATGAGACTTCAAAGTTCATAGAGGCGTTGAAGTTTAGAGGAAATATTTGAAGAGCGACAGTGCCATCACACAGTCCTTGTTGGAGTATCCGGTTCTACATGGGCAGTTCCCACTAGGCCTTCCATGCAAGCAGTCAAACTTCAAGTGCCACTCCTCTCTGCACCACTCCACTGTGCGCCACTCTATTCTCCGTCACTCCACTCTATGCCACTGCACTCTACGCCACTTCATGCTACGCCTCTCTACTCTACCCTGTACTACTCTATCCTATACCAATGGTCTCTTCGCCTCTGCACTCTACACCACTCCAGTCTAGTACACCAATCTACTCTGCACTACTGTGCAACACTGCCACTGTACTCTATGCCCACTCTACTCTGCACTACTCCACACTACGCCATTGCACTCTATTGCACTATAGTCTACTTTGTTTCACTGTATGCTACTCTACAACACTCTATGCAACTGCTACTCAACTCTGCTGTGCACTCTATGCCACTGCACTGTCATTCAATTCTGCACCACTGCCCTCTGCATTACTCAACCTTACACCACTCTACGCTGCTCTCCTATACTCTACGCCACTCTGCTCTACTCTGCCCTGTCCCACTCTAGTCTGCCACTCCAGTGTATGCCACTCTACATGACATCACTGTGCCTCTCCACTGCACAATACTCTCTGCCACTGTACTCTAAAACTCTTTACTCCTCTCTTCGCCATTACACTCTACAACACTCCATACCACTCTCCTCTGTGCCACTAACCTTTAGCCATGCTGAACAGCAGCCACACTGGTAACGACATGGCTAAAACGCATTGGCAAAGCCATTAGCTCTTGCATACTCTAGAGCTATTGGCTTTGCCACTGCTTGTGGGAGGGGTGGGATTAGTACCACCAGTTTCAGGAAGGGAATAAAGAGCCTCCTTAAAGAAGCTTATTTTCAGATTTTTTTAAGTTGGTTGTGTTAAGCTCTTAGCTCCGGGAACTTCCAGAAGGATCTGCCCCCATCTAACTTAAACTGGAATCAGGCATAAATAATCAGAATTAGGTTACTGGACATCAGGGATCGAATTTACCTGTAGTTCTGGAACAGTGACTCAGCATATTTTGGGTTGTTGTTCTCTTGCTTTAAAGATTTTTTAGAGAACCGAGCACTTTATTCGCCAAGTCACTGGGACTCAGTGAAAGGCCTTCAGAGCCAGGGTTTGTGTTCCGATTTCTTGAGGTTGAAGCAGAGTCTTGTTGTTTACTCCCATTGCCAGTGAAGTTCTTTGATTGTTTTCTTCAGACCCCTTGCATAGCTAGTGTGACAGTAATTTATTTTTGGCATCATCAAGGTCCAGGTAAGTTCAATGCAGTGAAGTAACTAGAGCAGTGGGGAGGGTCTTTTTCAGCAGTGTGCAGCACAAGTTTTTTATTTATTTCCACAGTTAAAATTTGATGATGTAATGATAACATTCCATCTTAACACACATATATAAATATATATATATATTTTTCACTGTAAAAAACAAAGGGACATTACATTCAGAAAATAGAATTTAAAAAACATGTTTTTTCTTGAAACCAATTTTGTCATTTGAGATGTCATGAGTGATGTCACTGATCATGTCATGAGTGATGTGTGTGAGATTATAAGGACTGCATTACGGGGGTGCCAGTTATACTGAGCTCATTTAACTATAACTGCTGAATTTCCATGGTTTTGTACATGTGAAATGCAAGCCTAACTATAATGTCCCTGTAAACTTTAGGTTTTTTTTCAGTGAATTTTTAAGGTTTTTTTTAATTCTATTTCCCAACTATGCCGACCTGTAACCTTAGGTTTTTTTTAACGTGAATTTCTATGTTTTTTTTTTAACGTAAAGTAATTTCCATTACTATACTTTAATCCAACCACCGCTGCACATGGCCGAGGCCAACCACACAACCTTGTGCAAATTAAAGATGGTTGTCAGGTATTTATACTAATGAAATGGTGTAATTGAAAAAAAAAAAATGTAGGAGTCATGCACTGTACGTGAACCCTCACGAACAGTTTACAGCTTCTGCATGGTTTTGATATTTGTAGAAAACATGTAGACATTATTAAAATTTACTTTAAGGTAAAATCTTTAGTGATATTGTTCAGTAATTACCACAGCAATAGGTGATAAATATTATAATTGTCTTTTTACTAGTTTTTTTGGAAGTCGCAATGTCATCATGCACTATGATGGCACGTATTTGTGGAATTATGCAGTCTGCAACAGTAATTAAAAACGTATACAGACACTTATAATGTTTAAATTAAAGAAACAGGTTTACTATAACACAAAGAAAAATAATATATGTAGAGTAGAAATACATTTTAAATATAATTTCAATAGATTTTGCAGAGTTGTGTTTCTGTCGCAACAGAGATGCGGTGGTGTCACGCATCCCATATGACCTGGAATAAAAAAGATTTAATTTGTTAAGCACCTTTCTGTGTTCCATACAGAAAGGTCCCACCCATTCTTCTTTGGTTTGGAAGTGACTGTGACTTTCACACTTGTCTCTCCCAACTCATCATTTTCAATTTCGGTTGGTGTTTCCTTAGTTTTTTATTTAGAGTGCAGCAGAACACCCACAAGAGAAGGAAGAAAATGGTGTGAAGGAAGAGGAACCTGACAAGAGGAAGGAAAGCATAGTTTGGAAAAAACATTTACCATCCTGGAAGGTGAAAAGAAGGTCAATGCACACAAAGTAACGTGCACAATCTGCAGAAAAATACTGTCCCATGGGAGTGATATAAAATATTCATGTGGTACATCAACCATGTACACACATTTGATTACCATCCACTCCACCTGTCTTGCTAGAGCTGAGATGCAAAGGCTGAAATCTGAACAAGGAAGTTCTAGTGCAAGTAATCCACAGCCAGAACAATATCTGCAGGTGGGCAGGTTTCATAAGTGCCAACTACCATTCCAGGGTTCAGCAAAGTTGATATTTTTTGTCCAAAATGCACAAAGGTTCTCAATGTTGGTGAACAAGCTGTGCCTACTCTAGTGCAGACCATTAAGGCACATAAATATATTTTTTTTTTAGCTGTTGCACACTGTTTTTTTGTGCTTCCTGTTCCAAACGATGTTTTAATTTCACAAATAATAAAAAAGCACCCAAAAAATTCAAATTAGTTAAAAAAAAAAAAAATACAAAAAAAAAAAACTTTTCAAAACAAAAAATATGGTTCTTCTTAGAACAATCTCTTTCACTTAAAAAATAATGCATGAGCGCTTTGAATGGGCGAGTCACTGGGTCTATGGTGGGTCTATGAGTGAGCAAATGCATCAGTTGGGCATAGGTGAGTGAGAGGGTGTGTGACTCGTATGTGTGAGTGAGTACTTGCATGTGTAGGTGCATGATGAGTGATAGGGTGTATGAGTGGCTGAATGGGTGCATGGTGAGTGAGTGGCGGTATAGATAAGTGAGAGGGTGCATGATATGGGTGAGTGACAAGATGTAAGAGTGCTTCGATGGGTGAGTGCATGGCTGCATGAGTGGGTGTATGGGTAATTGAGTGCATGACTGACTGACTGTATGGGTGAAAGTCTGGGTGCCTGAATGGCTGTCTGGGTAAATGATAGGATGTCTGAATAGTTCTGTGAGTGGATGAGTAACTGGCTATATGAGTGAGTGCATGCATGAGTGGCTGTATAAGTGAGTGACAGCATGCTTGATGGTTTTATGAGTGGTTGCATGAGTAGATGTATAGGTGACTGAGAGGGTATGTGGTTGTATGGGTGAGTGAGTGGGTGCATGAGTGGTTCCATGGGTGAGTGCATAAGAGAATAAATGGGTAAATGAGTGTGAATGGCTGTGTAAGTGGGTGCATGAATGGGTGAGTGAGTGGATGCATGAGTGGCTGATTGGGTGAGTGACTGAGTGAATGAGTGGGTACATGGTAAGTACATGTATAGATAAGTGAGAGGGTGCATGAGTCAGTGTATCGGTGGGTGACGGGGTGCATGAGTGACTTGATGGTGAGTGGTGAATAGGTCAGTGATTGGATGCATGAGATACTGTCTGGCTGAGTAATAGTGTCTGATTAGCTCCATCCGTGAGTGAGTGCATGATTGGCTGCATGGGTGCGTGACGGAGGGTGTGAGTGGTTGCATAGGTGAGTGAGTGGGAGTCCGAGTGGCTGTATGGGTGAGTGGGAGGGTGTGTGAGTGATTGTATGCTTGAGTACTATTGTGTGAATGGTTGTATGGGTGAGTGAGTGCATAAGTGGTTGTATGGGTGAGTGACTGGGTGCATAAGAGGATGTATGGGTGAATGAGTGTGAGTGCCTGTGTGGGTATATGGCTGAGTGAGTCGGTGTATGAGTGGCTGTATGGGTGAGGGACTGAGTGCATGAATGGGTGCATGTTGAGTGAGTAGCTGTATAGATAAGTGAAAGGGTGGATTAGTCTGTATTGTTGAGTGACAGGGTGCATGAGTGATTCGATGGGTGAGTGCATGGCTGCATAAGTGGGTGTATGGGTAATTGAGTGCACGACTGACTGTATGGGTGACTGACTGGGTGCATGAGTGGTAATCTGGGTGAGTGATAGGATGTCGGAGTAGCTCCATGAGTGTGTGAATGTGTGCATGACTGGCTGTATGGGTGAGTGAGTGTTTGCATGAGTGGCTTTATAAGTGACTGACAGCATTCCCTGGTGATTTTATGAGTCTGTGAGTGGCTGCATGGGTGGGTGTACAGGTGGCTGTGTGTGAGTGGTTGTATGGATTAGTACTGTGTATGAGTGGGTGTTAGTGTGAGTGAGAGGGTGTGAATGGCTGTATGGGTGAATGAGTGGGTGCATGAGTGGTTCTTTGTGTGAATGAGTGCAAAAGTGGGTGTATGGGTGAGTGACTGGGTGCATAAGACGATGTATATGTGATGAGTGTATAAGTGGGTGCAGGAATTGATGTATGGGTGAGTGGGTGCATGAGTGGATGTATGGGTGAGTGAGTGCATGAGTGAGTGCATGGGTGAGTGAATGAGTGGGTGTATGGTGAGTGATAGGGTTCATGAGTAGCTGTATAGGTAGGTGACAAGGTGCGTGAGTGATTTGATGGGTGAGTGGGTGTGTGGGTATGGGAGAGCATGAGTGGTGAATGGGTGAGTAACTGGATGCATGAGTTACTGCCTGGCTGAGTGATAGCATGTCTGAGTAGCTCCATCAGTGAGTGAGTGGGTGCATGATTGGCTGGATGGGTGAGTGGGAGGGTGTGTGAGTGGTTGTATGGTGGAGTGCAATTGTGTGAATGGTTTTATGGATGAGTGCATAAGTGGGTGTATGGGTGAGTGACTGGGTGCATAAGAGGATGTATGGGTGAACGAGTATGAGTGCCTGTGTGAGTGGGTGCGTGAGTGGTTGTATGGGTGAATGGGTGTATGAGTGGCTGTTTGGGTGAGTGAGAGGGCGTGGCTGCTTGTATGTGTGAGTGCATAAGTAGGTGTATGAGTGAGTGAGTCAGTGTACTAGTGTGTAAATAGGTGACAGAGTGCAAGAGTTCCTGTATAGGTGAGTGAGAGGGAGCATAAGTTGTTTGTGTGAGTGGGAGGCTGCATGAGTGGGTCTATGTAAGACTGAGTGAGTGCATGACTGGTGTATTGGTAAGTGAGTGTACTAGTGATGTATGGCTGATTTAATGTCTGTATAAGTGCTGTATGTGTCAGTGAGTGTGTATAAGCGAGCAATTATAGAAGTTATGTATTTACAGTTGTATGAGTGCTTATGTGGGAGACTGTGTTGGGTACTGTATAGGTCAGTATCAAGAAAACAAAATGCTGTCAAGACATCTGAAATACTGTCTATGGATGAACACTGTCTCCATAAGTGTCGAAAAATATTTCTGTCACTACTATCTTCATAGATTTGACTGTTGGGGGAAAAAAGACCATAAATAAGTTAGTATTATGATTAGAAGAGATCTGAAACAAAACAGTATACATTGCTCATGCAGTTACAGTATATGACATTTTACTAAAACATTTTAATTTACCTCTTTCCTGTTCTCAGTCTTTATATTAGTAAATATAAACACTGTACTGTGTAATCATCATTCAACAGTGGGGAAACAATCATATAGATGATAGAAAAAAACATAACTCCACGGTATTTCACGGCAAATACATGATACTGTCAATTGCATTCACTAAAAAAATTTTATTATTTAATTAAGACACACTTACTACAGTAACCAAAGACTGTATATTAAAAACATTTTGGTTATTAATATAGCTGGTACAAAAGTATGAACACATATAATCCACACTTTAATTTTTCTCATTCTTTTGTAGACATCACACCTGATAGGCCAACTGATGCCTCAAACAGTGATAATCCACAGTGAGAAGGCCATTTATTCATTTTCTTCCAGAAATCCTATGAAGCTATTTCTTCCACACTTCATTTTTAGATATCCTTTTGTTTACATCACCCCAAATAGGCCGAATAATGTTTTAAACCATGATGATCGATGTGGCGAGAAAATTGTATATTTGCTTTTTAGCAGAAATCCTTTGAACAGTCATGCCCCCTGATAGGCTCAATGATATACTAAGAAATAATGATCAACATAGAAGACTGCATCTCATATTCTTTCCACAAATTCTTCTTAAAACCTTGGCTGAAGAAATAATAAGTAAAAATTAAGAAGTTTGAAAGGTAGGTTTTGTTTGAATTGCAGACTGCTATCTTTGCACTCCGTCCATTCACTATGAGTCTTTAAATATACAGTATTATGCCCAGATGTAATAATAAGGCCTTTATGGAAGATGATAGCCAATGTATAGTATGTTCTACTAGAAATTTATGTATTTCTAGCTTCAAAGTTGGTAATCTCCGTGTCAAATTTTGTTCCATCCGATCTGCATCATTGGAACATTGCTATAATGTATTTACGACTTCTCTGTATAAGCAATGTAGACAATATGTTTGATTTATAATTTGAACAGGTCATGTTTTGGTCCCTGTTTTTTATTAGTTTATCAAAAGAGACACTTTCAGAATCTGGCAGATTTAAATATAGAAATTGCTCAGATTGTATTTGAGTGGTAGATGAGAAAGAGCAATCTTCATATTCATGGTTTCATGTATAACTCAGTCCAAATATGTCATCAATGTTTACAACTTCTTCCTCTAAAACTCCAAGCATCACCATCATAAATTCACGTGTATCTTGTTGAGCGTTTAGAGTAAATACTACAGGTCCACTATATTTTTTGTCTACTATTTTTCGAATGCCTGAAGCAGAATGTATTACACTTCTGTCACAGGATAAGCTTTGAAGTCAATGAAACAGTGGGGTGCACAGTGTGTGTTATTTTTATTGCATTTACAGCATGTGTTAGATGGAAGAGAACATTAAGAACAACATTAGCATAGCAGTTTACACCGATAGTGTTATCCAACTGATAACCTACAAGCTTTCCACCATTTTCCATTTTTTGTTTCTTAACAGGTTCTTGTTTCTCCTTCTTTACCTTCTTTTCAGGAACCTGTGTCGAATCTTTTGAACGTTTCCTCTTGGCACATAATATCCATTTTCCATAAACAGGATACTGTCTGAAATGAGGAGCATATGTGCTTCTCATTGTGTTATACTCTCTAACACAACTTGCATCTGAACTAACGTTCTTATCATGAAAATCAACCAGAAACAAACCGGACAATGTTCTAACTTGTGACAATGCTACATATGGCATTCCTTCTTTAAATACTCTTCTTCCGATATTAATAAATGCAGCATCTACACTTGAACCGTGTGATTTGTGGATAGTTACAGCATATGCAAGACAAATTAGGAATTTCTTCCGCCGCACGTATAAACCTTTTACAAGGAAGAAGCGTACAACACATCAACCAGTTTTCTTCATGCCATCAACCTCTTCAAATTTTGTAGCAAAGTATTCAATCTCATAAGTGTTCGGGAACCGTCAATAACTTTTCCCATCACACCATTTACTAATCCTTCTTCAACATTTAAATCCCATCTCAAAATAACTGTACAGTTTTTGCATGCACATAAACACTTTTCTAGTCCAGGACACAGATTTCTCCAAAGAGTTCAAATTATCCTTTAATGTTTCACTGAGTAGCACAGTTACTCCTTGGTGTTCCATTTTGTCTATAGCAGTAATCTCCAAAATGTCTTCATTTTCTAGTTTTAGTAATTATTCATTAATTTCAGCACACTCTTGAAGTGTAGGCATTAAAGAAACTATGGCTTTCCCTTCTTTACAAAAGTTATACATTATCTCTGCTGTAGTGCTCTTACAGGAATATAGTTTCTTAATAAGTCGACTTTCCAACATATGTTTTCCCTCCTCTGTCAAAATTCCTACTCAAATGTCCTTTAGAATGTTTACATATTCCATGACAGAGGTTTGATGCATATTTTCACACGTTCCTTGTACTTGAAATATTGCCAAATGTTTACATTGCTAATACTTCCCAAAGAGTTCTGAGTTTCTTCATGTGAAAGAGTCTTGAAACAGGCTGTCATTTTACAGGGGTAAGTTGTAGTAGGTTTTCAAAAACAATGAAATGCCTTCCTCCGAACAAGACGGCGTATTCAGTTTTAAAAATCTGTTGCATTCTGAGATGAACAAAGGCAAGCATTAGATTTGAAACCATACTTACCTCAATAATTAAAAGCTTCAATTTCTTCAAACCTCTTGCCACCTCTGGATAAGCTTCGCCAGATAATGTCTGCTATTCCAGTTTAGTGTCATGTTCTACCAGAAGCATACGTAATCTATGGAAAGTTAATAATTTGGTATTGTGTGCAGCTTAATCCAGTTGGTGCTGTTACTACACATGATAAATTTGATTGTGTAGTCTTGTGTAGGTAAGTGGACAGAACGTTAATTAAAAAGCTTTTCTTGGTAGTAGCTTGGCCACTGATAGATAAAAGTTATGGTTTAAATGACAAGCAATTTAATTATTTCTTCTCATGAAGAAATACATGTTCTATTTTGTCTTTTACTTCAATATAAATGTTATTCTGTTCATTGATGAGTGGTGCAATCAACTGTCCTAGATCTACAGATCCCTGTCTTACTTGTTCCATTGCAGTTTCCACTTCATTCATAGCTATTGCAACTGAACTTTGACTGATTTGAGAAGTATTCCTAGCTGCCTCAGCAGCAATCATTTCTTCTTCTTGTAGCTCATCATTTAATATTTGTAAATAGTTTCTGAAAATGGAACACTGAATAGCATCTTTGACAGCGTTAATCTTCAGAGCATTCATATTCTCCAAGTTATTCCAATTAACTACACCAGGGCTTGAGCCGTTGATGAAGAGTTAAATAGAAAAACTCTTTTTTTGTGAGGAGTTGGGCAACTAAGTTTTCGGTGGTTGATTAGATTTTCTTTTGCATGTGTGACTAGACAGCCGTCACATACTGCATATTTCCCTTCTTCTACGTTTATACTTAAATTACTTTTATATCTGTAGTTTTGAAGAATTTCATAAAGGCACTTGTCTTCTAGAGGTGGACTTCTTCAGTGGTGGGTATCCAACATACTTGATTTCACAATATCTGTAATTTGTGGTTCAAATTCTGCTAGGCACTGTATTTCTGGGAAAGACTTAAGCACTCCATTTCATATACTAGCTAGACGAAGACTTACAGAGGCAATCACTTTTCATTTTGAGACCAGACTTGCCGAACTAAACTTTTCACAGGTTTCAAAGGATCCCATTTCTCTATGGGAAAACATTTTCAAGCTGAAAGAATACAGTTTATTCCTAAATGTCTTCTCTGCAGAAATCTCCTCCTGTATCTCCTTCATCTGTCTTTTCAGATTTTATAATGTATATTGTGACATATCGAGCCACAGCAAGGGAGTTGTCTGCAACAAATTATACAGGGAGTGCAGAATTATTAGGCAAATGAGTATTTTGACCACATCATCCTCTTTATGCATGTTGTCTTACTCCAAGCTGTATAGGCTCGAAAGCCTACTACCAATTAAGCATATTAGGTGATGTGCATCTCTGTAATGAGAAGGGTTGTGGTCTAATGACATCAACACCCTATATCAGGTGTGCATAATTATTAGGCAACTTCCTTTCCTTTGGCAAAATGGGTCAAAAGAAGGACTTGACAGGCTCAGAAAAGTCAAAAATAGTGAGATATCTTGCAGAGGGATGCAGCACTCTTAAAATTGCAAAGCTTCTGAAGCGTGATCATCGAACAATCAAGCGTTTCATTCAAAATAGTCAACAGGGTCGCAAGAAGCGTGTGGAAAAACCAAGGCGCAAAATAACTGCCCATGAACTGAGAAAAGTCAAGCGTGCAGCTGCCACAATGCCACTTGCCACCAGTTTGGCCATATTTCAGAGCTGCAACATCACTGGAGTGCCCAAAAGCACAAGGTGTGCAATACTCAGAGACATGGCCAAGGTAAGAAAGGCTGAAAGACGACCACCACTGAACAAGACACACAAGCTGAAACGTCAAGACTGGGCCAAGAAATATCTCAAGACTGATTTTTCTAAGGTTTTATGGACTGATGAAAAGAGAGTGAGTCTTGATGGGCCAGATGGATGGGCCCGTGGCTGGATTGGTAAAGGGCAGAGAGCTTCAGTCCGACTCAGACGCCAGCAAGGTGGAGGTGGAGTACTGGTTTGGGCTGGTATCATCAAAGATGAGCTTGTGGGGCCTTTTCGGGTTGAGGATGGAGTCAAGCTCAACTCCCAGTCCTACTGCCAGTTCCTGGAAGACACCTTCTTCAAGCAGTGGTACAGGAAGAAGTCTGCATCCTTCAAGAAAAACATGATTTTCATGCAGGACAATGCTCCATCACACGCGTCCAAGTACTCCACAGCGTGGCTAGCAAGAAAGGGTATAAAAGAAGGAAATCTAATGACATGGCCTCCTTGTTCACCTGATCTGAACCCCATTGAGAACCTGTGGTCCATCATCAAATGTGAGATTTACAAGGAGGGAAAACAGTACACCTCTCTGAACAGTGTCTGGGAGGCTGTGGTTGCTGCTGCACGCAATGTTGATGGTGAACAGATCAAAACACTGACAGAATCCATGGATGGCAGGCTTTTGAGTGTCCTTGCAAAGAAAGGTGGCTATATTGGTCACTGATTTGTTTTTGTTTTGTTTTTGAATGTCAGAAATGTATATTTGTGAATGTTGAGATGTTATATTGGTTTCACTGGTAATAATAAATAATTGAAATGGGTATATATTATTTTTTGTTAAGTTGCCTAATAATTATGCACAGTGATAGTCACCTGCACACACAGATATCCCCCTAACATAGCTAAAACTAAAAACAAACTAAAAACTACTTCCAAAAATATTCAGCTTTGATATTAATGAGTTTTTTGGGTTCATTGAGAACATGGTTGTTGTTCAATAATAAAATTAATCCTCAAAAATACAACTTGCCTAATAATTCTGCACTCCCTGTATGTCCATATTAGCATCCCACATTTGTAAATTCACAGGGTTATAGTCATTAATATATTTGGGAGCCTCTGTTCTTTTTAGGTTATATGTGTTCTTTGGTGTTTCCATTGTAGTGTAAATATAAGAAGCTGTTCGCTCTTCCTTATGAAATGCCAGGTCTTGGAAATCCAAATCTACATCTTGAGCGAACAATGTCCTTTGGATCTGTATTTACAACTGCAGTGCTTATTATATCTATGTGTTTGGAAACGCAAAACTTGTTATCTGAGACATCTTTCACCAGTCTGTTTTGGTATGGTACGTCACATACTGTTTTATGAAAGAC
Source organism: Pleurodeles waltl (assembly GCF_031143425.1). Lineage (NCBI taxonomy): Eukaryota > Metazoa > Chordata > Amphibia > Caudata > Salamandridae > Pleurodeles > Pleurodeles waltl. The sequence goes on from NC_090439.1 coordinate 205,063,897, forward strand.
AGAACAGACTCATCAGTGTCTACTCCAAATTGGGGTGCATCCTTTATCCATAGCAGAATGGGGATATGAGGAGCACCTGTTGCCTGGTACTCTTTCCATCAAAAGAAACCAGTTATTTCTCCAAGAGAAGGATTGCTTTTATTGCTGATAAAAGCCAGCATACCTTGGAACCTGTGGTTGAAATATCTACAAACATTAGCAGGATCTAATGAGCAAAGTTCTCCAGCTGTCTTTACATTGACGTCTTAAGTTTGAGTTTGCCTCTCTCAAGAATTGAAGTAGGTCATCCCACATATACTTAGCACAACTGAGTGTCAGAAAACAGGTTGGTGCACCCAGATTTCTCAGCATGCATTTCAGTTCTTCATGATAATGGAAAATATATTTGTTGGTGCCACGTTGGCACGCTATTAAATTAATCAAGTTGTATTCTAAGTTATTGTTCTTTTCTTGAACTTTAACAAAATCTCTCACAGAAGATTTTGAAGATGAACTCCTTACAATGTGATTTACTGCATACGAAAGTCCAGACAGGTCAATTTTGAATAGAAGGTGGAATATGTATGGATACACTGAATCTTGAATCCTCTGAATATATAATCATGTTGATCGTTATTGAGCTGCTGGTATTTGTATGGGCTGGTCATCACAGTGACCACCTACTCCAGTGGGAAAGAACTGGGAAGCCTCAACTTTTTTCTCACATACTCATGGGAGCCCCTTTCCTTGTTTCATTTGAAACAGCTCAATAGCATCGCCAATGACTTCTTAGGAATTAAAGGGCTGGATGCTGTAGTACTCATAAATTTGTTCCCCTTTTCTATTTGTCCACTTGCTGGCAAACTGTCATTCTCAACATTTGGTACAACAGGTTCAACATCAACATTTTTATAATAAAGATTATTTTGTACCATGTAAAACTTTGCTTGTTTTACTTTATTAACATCAACTAACTCTTGCAAAATTCTGAGTGGGTGCATGAGTCTGTAAGTAGGTCTGTGAGTGGGTACATCAGTGTGTGAGTTGGGTATATGAGTGGAAGCATGACTGTAAATGTGTCTGTGAGTGTAAGTATCTCTTAGTGGGTCTGTGGGTGTGTTGAAGAGTTTGTAAGTGGGTCTGAGAGTCGGCGCATGAGTGTATTTTTTTTCCAGAAAGGATTATGACCCCAATGCAACATTACATGGAAGGGGGGGGCATGTTGAGTGCTGCAGCGGAGTTGCAACTCCACGCATGTGGGGGAAAAAGTATTTTTAATCTAGTATGTGGGCCCTCAGACACCCAGAAAAATTTCCAAAGGGGCCAGAGTACCTCTACCTTGACTCTTGACTGTTTTAAGTCCCGTTTTCATTCTCTGGGACTGTGCACCGGTTCATAAGATGGGGCTGCATCTTTCGGCACAGGTTGTGACCAGCCAATCACAGTACTGCTTCTGCTGTGAGGGTTTGCGATGCTCCCCGCAGGAGTCTTGGTAGATCCGCAACCATATATATACAAATTTGGTTTTCACCTAATTACATAACTACTGAATTGATTCACACCAGATAAGAAAAGGGGCACTTTCTGGACCAAAACCAACACTTCTGCCAAATTTGGTGTAATTCCGTCCAGTGGTTCTGGCTGTAGATCTGTTAAAAACTCCTATGTAAATTAATATAGGAAACATACCTTTTTTCACACACCCCCAGTCTCCCTTCCTCTTTTTCTCACCCGAAAACGTTTCGGAGGAAAGCTGATGTGATTGTCAGTTTTATTTTTGGGAAACTTTCGTGAAGATTCGTCAACCAGCGCCAAAGATATAGGCAAGTAAAAAGATGTTTTTTCTACAGAGACTAGGTCCTAACTATAACTACCAAGTTGTGACCACCACTAGGTGATTATATATATATATATATATATATATATATATATATATATATATATATGTTCGATTGCATGTGTAGCTGCAAATTCACATGCTGTGCACTGTTCCTGCCATCTAGTGTTGGGCTCGGAGTGTTACAAGTTGTTTTTCTTTGAAGAAGTTTTTTCGAGTCACGGGACCGAGTGACTCCTCCCTTTCGGCTCCATTGCGCATGGGCGTCGATTCCATCTTAGATTGCTTTCTTTCCGCCATCGGGTTAGGACGTGTTCCTCTTCACTCCGTATTTCGAATCTGGAAACTTCGAAAAGAATCCAAAATTCGTCTGTATTGTTTACGTTCGGTACTGGTTGAGCTTTATCGTATCGGCACAGACATCAAAACCGCTTCGACGGCCCTTCGGGGCTTCCGCTCTTCACCAAGGCCTGATTGGCCAACCACACCTGTTGTCGAACACTAATGGACCGGACCCCCTTCCGTTTCTGTCCTAAGTGTCACGCAAAGTATCCTTATACAGACCAGCACCGGGTCTGTAACCTGTGTTTGTCACCCGAACACAGAGAGGATACTTGTGAAGCTTGCCGAGCGTTTCGATCCAAGAAGACCTTAAGGGATCGACGTGCAAGATGACTACAAATGGCGTTGAAGCCGAAACAACATCTCGACGTCGAAGAGGAAGAGATGAGAATTTCCATCCAAGAATCGGACTCGGATGAATCCGACGGTGATCGACCTTCGACGGCTCGGCAAACAGTGAGTACACCTACCCTGTCCCACACCCAGGGTCACACCAAAAAAACCAATTCCACGGGGACGCCACTGCCAGAAGGCCATGGCTCAACCCACAGAAAAGAAGGTGACCAAGTAACATCGGCACCGAAAAAGGCCAAAGATTTGCCGAAGACTTCCGACTCCGGTCGAGAATCCGGCACCGAAAAAAGTCGGCATCGAGTTATCGAGTCGGGCAAGCCGCGAAAGAGCTTATCGAAACCGAAAAAGATAATATCGATGGGAATTTCGGTACGGAAAAAAACGGCTTCGGAGCCGAAACGTTCTTCCTACACTGAGGAACAAGGGCTTTCTCTGCAGCTCAAAGAAATACACAGATTTGAGCAAGAATTGGATTTAGAAGAACATGACCAAAAACAGCAAAGGTTACAAATCCAGAAGGACACAGGGAAGATACAAACCATCCCTCCACTCAAGTCAAAAAGAAAACTGGCTTTTCAAGAGACAGAGATGCAACGGAAAGCCAAAGTGGTTAGAGAAAAGTCACCACCACCACAGTTCTCACCACAAACATCCCCGCTGCAATCACCACAGTTGTCACCAGTGGGCACACCGATTGCGCAGGCACCCACACACACTGGGATGACTCAAGATGATGCGGATCACTGGGATCTATACGACTCACCTATATCGGACAACAGCCCAGAGACTTATCCAACCAAGCCTTCACCACCAGAGGACAGTACAGCATACATGCAAGTACTATCCAGAACAGCTACGTTCCATAATGTAACAATGCACTAAGAACCGGTGGAGGATGACTTCCTGCTCAACACTCTGGCATCCACGCATGCTTCCTACCAAAGTTTGCCAATGTTACCGGGCATGCTTAAACACGCACAACAGGTCTTCCAAGAACCTGTAAAAGGGATAGCCATCACGCCAAGGGTCGAAAATAAATATAAACCGCCCCCGTCAGACCCGGTGTTTATTGCTCAAAAGCTCCCTCCGGACTCAGTGGTTGTGGGAGCTGCAAGAAAAAGGGCTAATTAACAATCATCAGGGGATGCGCCACCCTCTGATAAGGAGAGTGGAAAATTCGACGCAGCGGGGAAAAGAGTGGCATCACAAGCAGACAATCAGTGGCGAATTGCAAACTCACAAGCCCTACTTGCCCGCTATGACAGGGCGCACTGGGACGAAATGCAAGACATCATCCAGCATTAGCCCAAAGAACACCAAAAACGTGCCCAACAAGTGGTCGAAGAGGGACAGGCCATATCAAATAACCAAATACGGTCTGCCCTAGATACTGCTGATACAGCAGCACGGACTGTCAACACAGCAGTGACTATTCGAAGGCATGCATGGCTGTGAAGTTCTGGATTAAAGCCAGAAATACAACAGGTGGTATTGAATATGCCGTTTAATCAACAACAGTTATTTGGGCCGGAAGTGGATACCGCGATCGAGAAAATGAAAAAAGATACGGACACGACCAAAGCCATGGGCGTGCTCTACTCCTCACATTTAGGAAACCACAGTTTAGGGGGCGGTTTAGACAACAGCCATCAGAACCATCCACCTCCCAAACAAAACCCACCTACCAATCTCAGTACCAGAGAGGGGGGTTTCGTGGTTCCTACAGAGGAAGAGGGAAATTCCAGCCAACCAAGCCCTGGCAAACAGTGACTTCAATGTCACACTTCCCCAACACTTATCACCAGTGGGGGGGAGGCTAACCAAATACAACCACAATTGGACACACATTACCACAGACACGTGGGTCCTATCAATTATCCAACATGGTTATTGCATAGAGTTCACAACATTCCCTCCAGATGTTCCACTAAAACCACACAAATTGTCTCCACAACACTTAGACCTATTACAAATAGAGGTCCAAGCACTGCTACAAAAACAAGCCATAGAGCTAGTACCCTATCACCAAAAAGGGACAGGCGTTTACTCCCTGTATTTCCTTATCCCAAAAAAAGACAAAACGTTACGGCCTATCTTAGATCTCAGAACACTGAATCTCTTCATCAAATCAGATCATTTCCACATGGTAACACTTCAAGACGTAGTTCCCTTACTAAAACAAGGAGAATACATGACAACACTGGATCTCAAAGATGCGTATTTTCCCATACCCATCCATCCATCTCACAGGAAATACCTCAGGTTTGTAATACAAGGCAAACATTACCAATTCAAAGTGTTGCCGTTCGGAATAACAACAGCCCCCAGGGTGTTTACAAAATGCCTAGCTGTAGTAGCAGCTCATATAATAAGACATCACATGTACATATTCCCATATCTGGACGATTGGCTAATAAAAGCCAACACTCAACAACAATGTCACGTTCACACGCAATACGTAATAGATACTCTACACAAACTAGGGTTTTCTATCAATTACCCAAAATCTCACTTACAGCCATCCCAAATACAACAATATTTGGGAGCAACACTCAACACACAAAGAGCAACTGCCACTCCAAGTCCACAAAGGGTGCAGTCGTTTCAAAACATAAAATCAAACATTCAACCAAACCAACAATACACGGTCAGGTTTGTGATGAAACTATTAGGCATGATGTCCTCATGCATAGCTATTGTCCCAAACGCAAGGCTACACATGCGGCCCTTACAACAGTGCCTAGCAAAACAATGGATGCAGGCACAGGATCAACTCCAAGATCTAGTGTTGATAGACCGCCAAACACACTCTTCGCTTCAATGGTGGACCCAGGTAAATTTAAACAAAGGGCGGCCTTTCCAAGACCCAGTGCCTCAAGTCATTCTCACAACAGACACATCCATGATTGGGTGGGGAGCACACCTCAACAATCACAGCATACAAGGTCAGTGGGACAATCAGCAAAAACAAATGCACATAAATCACTTAGAACTGTTAGCAGTCATTCTAGCAATAAAAGCCTTTCAGCCCCTTCTGCCCCAAAACAGACAATATGACAACAATGTATTATCTAAACAAACAGGGTGGGGGGGGACACACTCGTCACAGCTGTGTCTCTTAGCACAAAAAATTTGGCATTTGGCAATTTACAACATTCGCCTAATAGCACAATATATACCAGGCATTCACAATCAGTTAGCCGACAATCTCAGTCGAGATCACCAACAAACTCACGAGTGGGAAATACATCCCCAGATCCTACAATCTCACTTCCACCACTGGGGGACACCAAACATAGATCTGTTTGCTACAAAAGAAAACGCAAAATGCCAAAACTTCGCGTCCAGATACCCACACCCTCAGTCAAAGGGCAATGCTCTATGGATCAGCTGGTCAGGGATGTTTGCTTACGCTTTTCCCCCCTCTCCCGCTCATTCCTTATCTGATCAACAAACTGAGTCAAAACAAACTCAAACTAATACTTATCGCACCAACTTGGGCATGCCAACACTGGTACACAACACTGTTGGACCTATCTGTGGTACCCCACATCAAACTACCAAACAGACCAGATCTGTTAACTCAACACAACCAACAGATCAGACACCTGAATCCAGCATCGCTCAACCTAGCAATCTGACTCCTGAAGTCTTAGAATTTGGATACCTAAACCTTTCCAAAGAGTGTATGGAAGTCATTAAACAAGTAAGAAAACCTACAACAAGACATTGTTACGCTAACAAATGGAAAAGGTTTGTCTGCTATTGCCAGGCTAATCAAATTATGCCATCAAACGCCTCCACCCAAAACATTGTAAGTTATTTACTACACTTACAAAAGTCCAGTCTGGCCTTCTCTTCCTTTAAAATACATCTCACTGCAATATCTGCTTATTTGCAGATTAAACATTCAGAATCACTTTTCAGAATACCAGTTATTAAAGCCTTTATGGAAGGACTAAAAAGAATCATACTCCCAAGGACACCACCAGTACCTGCGTGGAATCTTAATATTGTGGTAACACGACTCATGGGCCCACCATTTAAACCCATGCATTCTTGTCAAATACAATTTTTGACTTGGAAAGTAGCTTTTCTAATAGCTATCACTTCTCTTCGAAGAGTTAGCGAAATACAGGCGTTTACTATTCAAGAACCATTTTTACAAATACATAAACATAAAGTGGTTCTCAGGACAAATCCACAATTTTTACCAAAAGTCATATCACCGTTTCATCGAAACCAAACGGTGGAACTCCCAGTCTTTTTTCCACAGCCAGACTCAGTAGCAGAAAGGGCATTTCATACATTAGACATAAAAAGAGCACTGATGTATTACATTGACAGAACAAAACAATTTCGTAAAACAAAACAATTGTTTGTAGCTTTCCAAAAACCACATGCAGGTAACCCTATATCCAAACAAGGCATTGCCAGATGGATAGTTAAATGCATTCAGACTTGCTACGTCAAAGCTAAAAGAGAATTACCCATTACTCCAGGGCACACTCCACTAGAAAGAAGGGTTCCACAATGGCTTGTCTTGGTAATATACCAATGACAGAAATTTGTAAAGTAGCCACCTGGTCTACGCCCCATACATTTACTAAGCATTACTGTGTAGATGTGTTGGCAACACAACAACCCACAGTAGGACAGGCTGTACTAAGAACATTATTTCAGACAACTTCAACTCCTACAGGCTAACCACCGCTTTTGGGGAGATCACTGCTTTGTAGTCTATGCACAGCATGTGTATCTGCAGCTACACATGCCATCGAACGGAAAATGTCACTTACCCAGTGTACATCTGTTCGTGGCATGTTGCGCTGCAGATTCACATGCGCCCTCCCACCTCCCCGGGAGCCTGTAGCCGTTTTAGTTGCATTAAAATTGTAAATATGTGAATCATTTTGACTTTACTACACGCTATGTACATACACATTTACTCCATTGCATGGGCACCTCTAGTATCCTTACTTTAACAACTCCTACCTTACCCTCTGCGGGGAAAACAATCTAAGATGGAGTCGACGCCCATGCGCAATGGAGCCGAAAGGGAGGAGTCCCTCGGTCCTGTGACTCGAAAAGACTTTTTTGAAGAAAAACAACTTGTAACACTCCGAGCCCAAAACTAGATGGCAGGAACAGTGCACAACATGTGAATCTGCAGTGCAACATGCCACGAACATATATATAATATATATATGTTCGTGGCATGTGTAGCTGCAGATACACATGCTGTGCACATCCCGCCATCTAGTGTTGGGCTCGGAGTGTTACAAGTTGTTTTTCTTCGAAGAAGTCTTTTTGAGTCACGAGATCGAGGGACTCCTCCCCTTTCGGCTCCATTGCGCATGGGCGTCGACTCCATCTTCGATTGTTTTCTTTCCGCCATCGGGTTCGGACGTGTTCCTCTTCGCTCCGTGTTTCGGTTCGGAAAGTTAGTTAAATCTCTGAAAATTTGACGGTATTGTTTGCGTTCGGTATCGGGTTAGTTAACGCAGATCAACACCGAATTGTGAAGAGCTCCGGTGGCCCTTCGGGGTTTCGATTCCCCGGCGGGTCCTGGTCGGCCCGACCACGTGCGTCTTCAAGGCTAATGGAACGAACCCCATTCCGCTTCTGCCCTGAATGCCACAACAAGTATCCTTACACAGATCAGCATCTGGTCTGTAATTTGTGTTTGTCTCCCGAACACAAAGAGGATACCTGCGAGGCCTGTCGAGCGTTTCGGTCGAGGAAAACGCTAAGAGACCGGAGCGCAAGAAGACTCCAAATGGCGTCGGTGCCGTCAGGACACCAAGGCTTGGAGGAAGAAGAAACCTTCTCCATCGCAGATTCGGACTCTGACGAGGTCGAAACCTAACAGACGCCGAAAACCGTGAGTAAGACACCCCTGGCCAAGACTCACGGAAAATTCACTAAAGCCTAGGGGACGCCACCGCCAACAGGCCATGGCTTAACCCGTAAGTTAGGTGACCGACCATCGGCACCGAAAAAGGGCATACATGTGTCGAAGTCATACGACTCCGGTCGAGATACCGGCACAGAACAGACTCGACCCAGAGACACCTGGTCAGAGCAATCTCGACACGAGAGAGCAGCACCGAAACAAGTCGGCACCGAGATATCGGAACACCGAAACAATAAAAGTGTCTTCGTAGCCGAAAAAGACGGACGAAAAGGTTTCGATACCGAAACATCCGGCCTCGGAGCCGAAACCAAGTTCCTACACCGAGGAACAGGGCCTGTCCTCACAGATGCAAGGACACATATTCGGACAGGAGTTGGAGGCAGGGGAGCCAGATTACACTCAAAGAAGGCTCCACATTCAGGAGACAGGAAAAATCAGTTCTCTCCCTCCAAACCGAATTAAAAGGAAACTTGTCTTCCAAGAGAAAGATAAGCAACCACAAGCAAAGGTGGCAAAACAAATAACTCCGCCACCATCACCACAGCGCTCACCACAACCATCACCGGTAGCCACTCCACCAATGATGCAGTCTCCAACTCATACAGGAAAGAGTCAAAATGATCCTGATGCATGGGATCTTTATGATGCGCCAGTATCAGATAACAGTCCCGACTGTTCTACAGCGAGACCATCACCACCTGAGGACAGTACTGCCTACACACAGGTGGTGTCAAGAGCAGCCGCATTTCACAATGTCACCCTGCACGCAGAACCAATTGAAGATGATTTTTTGTTTAATACTCTGTCGTCCACACATAGTCAGTACCAGAGTCTTCCTATGTTACCGGGAATGCTGAAACACTCAAAGCAAGTGTTTCAAGAGCCTGTGAAAGGCAGGGCCATCACACCAAGGGTGGAGAAAAAGTACAAACCTCCACCAACAGACCCTGTGTACATCACGCAGCAGTTGACACTGGACTCAGTGGTAGTAGGGGCAGCTCGCAAAAGGGCGAACTCACACACCTCAGGAGATGCACCACCACCCGACAAGGAAAGTCGCAAGTTCGACGCAGCGGGGAAAAGGGTCGCGGCACAAGCAGCCAACCAATGGCGCATTGCAAATTCACAGGCCTTGCTATCTAGATATGATAGAGCTCATTGGGACGAAATGCAACATTTCATAGAACATCTACCCAAAGAGTTCCAAAAGAGGGCACAACAAGTGGTGGAAGAAGGCCAAAGTATCTCTAACAACCAGATACGGTCGGCAATGGATGCAGCAGACACAGCTGCAAGAACTGTAAATACAGCGGTCACCATACGGAGACACGCATGGCTACGGACCTCAGGATTCAAGCCGGAAATTCAACAAGCGGTGCTGAATATGCCTTTTAACAGACAGCAGTTGTTTGGGCCGGAAGTGGACACTGCTATCGAGAAACTTAAAAAGGACACAGATACGGCCAAGGCCATGGGCGCACTCTACTCCCCACAGAGCAGAGGCACATTTCGGAAAACACCGTTTAGAGGGGGGTTTCGAGGACAAAACACAGAACCCTCAACCTCACAAACAAGACCCACATACCAGAGCCAGTATCAGAGGAGAAGTTTTCGTGGACAATACAGGGGTGGACAGTTCCCTAAAACTAGGGGAAAGTTCCAAGGTCCCAAAACCCCTCAAAATAAACAGTGACTTCAGTGTCACAAATCCCCAACACATAACACCAGTGGGGGGGAGACTAACAGATTTTTACAGGAACTGGGAGGAGATAACAACAGACATGTGGGTCCTAGCCATTATCCAACATGGTTATTGCATAGAATTCCTACTTTTCCCTCCAAATGTCCCACCGAAAACACACATGTCCAAACAACACATGGATCTATTACAACTGGAGGTCCAAGCGTTGTTGCAAAAAGATGCAATAGAACTAGTACCAAATCATCAGAAAGGAACGGAGGTTTACTCCCTGTACTTTCTCATACCCAAAAAAGACAAAACTCTAAGACCCATTTTAGATCTCAGAACACTAAGGGCCTGATTCTAACTTTGGAGGACGGTGTTAAACCGTCCCAAAAGTGGCGGATATACCACCTACCGTATTACGAGTCCATTATATCCTATGGAACTCGTAATACGGTAGGTGGTATATCCGCCACTTTTGGGACGGTTTAACACCATCCTCCAAAGTTAGAATCAGGCCCAAAATCTTTACATCAAATCAGATCACTTTCACATGGTGACACTTCAGGACGTAATCCCCTTGCTCAAACAACAAGACTACATGACAACATTAGACCTCAAGGATGCGTATTTCCATATACCCATACATCCTTCACACAGAAGATACTTAAGGTTTGTAATCCAAAGGGTACATTACCAGTTCAAACTGTTGCCATTCGCAATAACAACAGCACCAAGAGTCTTTACAAAATGCCTTGCCGTAGTGGCAGCCCATTTCAGAAGACAGCAAATACATGTGTACCCGTATCTAGACAACTGGTTAATCAAAACCAATACGCAAGAACGGTGCTCACAACAGACAAAATACGTTATAGAAACCCTTCACAAGTTAGGGTTCTCACTCAACTACCAAAAATCACACCTACAGCTGTGTCAAATACAACAGTATTTGGGAGCAACAATCAACACAAGAAAGGTGATTGCCACTCCAAGTCCACAAAGGGTACAGGCATTCCAAAACGTAATACAGACCATGCACCCAAATCAAAGGTTCCAGGTAAAATTTGTAATGAAACTGCTAGGCATGATGTCCTCATGCATAGCCATTGTCCCAAACGCAAGATTACACATGCGGCCCTTACAACAGAGCCTAGCATCACAATGGTCACAAGCACAGGGTCAACTTCAAGATCTAGGGGGTCATTACGACCCTGGCGGCCGGCGGTATGTTGGCGGTAACACCGCCAACAGGCTGGCGGTGTTCTGCCAGCAATTATGACCGTGGCGGAATTCCCACGGCCATACCGTCGGCCCCTCCATTTTCCCGCCAGGATTCCGCCTGGCGGTCATAATCCCCAGGGCAGCGGTGCAAGCACCGCTGCCCTGGGGATTATGAGTCCCTGACCACCGGCCTGTCCATGGCGGTACACACCGCCATGGAAAGGCTGGCGGTAAGGGGACTGGGGGTGCCCCTGGGGGCCCCTGCACTGCCCATGCACTTGGCATGAGCAGTGCAGGGGCCCTCAGGCATAGCCCCGTCGCGCATTTCACTGCCCGAATTTCGGGCAGTGAAATGCACGACGGGTGCTACTGCACCCGCTGCACATCAGCATTGCCGCCGGCTCTATTACGAGCCGGCTGCAATGTTGATGTGACATTTCCGCTGCGCCAGCGGCCGGTAACACTGTTACCGTCCGATGGCCCAGCGGAAATGTCATAATAGGGAGACAGAAATACCACCGGAAATGGCGGTATTCTGTCTCCCGCGGCCTCGGCGGTCTTTTGAAAAGACCGCCGAGGTCGTAATGACCCTCCTAGTGTTGATAGACCGCCAAACATACACATCGCTTCAATGGTGGAATACTATAAATTTAAACCAAGGGCGGCCTTTCCAAGACCCAGTGACTCAATACGTGATCACAACAGATGCCTCCATGGTAGGGTGGGGAGCACACCTCAACCAACACAGCATCCAGGGACAATGGGACACTCAACAGAGACAACTTCATATAAATCACTTAGAACTACTAGCAGTATTTCTAGCGTTGAAAGCATTTCAACCACTAATAACCCACAAACACATTCTTGTCAAAACAGACAACATGACAACAATGTATTATCTGAACAAACAAGGAGGGACACACTCGACACAATTGTCTCTTAGCTCAAAAGATATGTCATTGGGCGATTCACAACCACATTTGCCTAATAGCGCAGTTCATACCAGGAATCCAAAACCAGTTAGCCGACAATCTCTCTCGGGATCACCAACAGATCCACGAATTGGAAATTCATCCCCAGATACTACTAACTTACTTCCAAAGGTGGGGAACACCGCAAATAGACCTATTTACCACAAAAGAAAACGCAAAATGCCAAAACTTCGCATCCAGGTACTCACAAGCTCAATCTCAAGACAATGCGTTATGGATGAGTTGGTCAGGGATATTTGCATACGCTTTTTCCCCTCTCCCACTCCTTCCGTATCTAGTAAACAAATTGAGTCAAAACAAACTCAAATTAATATTGATAGCACCAACTTGGGCACGACAACCTTGGTACACAACACTACTAGACCTATCAGTAGTACCTCATATCAAACTGCCAAACAGACCAGATCTGTTAACTCAACACAAACAACAGATCAGACACCCGAATCCAGCATCGCTCAATCTAGCAATTTGGCTCCTGAGATCTTAGAATTCGGACATCTAGACATTATACAAGAATGCATGGAGGTCATAAAACAGGCTAGGAAGTCAACCACAAGACATTGCTACGCAAATAAGTGGAAAAGATTTGTTTATTACTGCCATAATATTCACATTCAACAATTACAGGCATCTGCAAAAAACATTGTAAGCTATCTACTACACTTACAAAAGTCTAAGTTAGCTTTTTCATCCATAAAAATACATCTGACTGCAATTTCGGCGTATTTGCAAATTACGCATTCAACTTCATTATTCAGAATCCCAGTTATAAAAGCATTTATGGAGGGTCTGAAAAGGATTATTCCACCAAGAACACCACCAGTTCCTTCGTGAAACCTCAACATCGTATTAACACGACTCATGGGTACACATTTTGAACCCATGCACTCATGTGAGATACAATACTTAACATGGAAAGTATGATTTCTAATAGCCATCACATCTCTAAGAAGAGGACGTGAAATACAAGCCTTTACCATACAAGAACCCTTTCTTCAAATACACAAGCATAAAGTAGTTCTACGAACAAATCCTAAGTTCTTACCTAAAGTCATTTCACTGTTCCACTTAAATCAAACAGTGGAACTCCCAGTATTCTTTCCAGAACCAGATTCTGTAGCTGAGAGAGCATTACATACATTAGACATCAAGAGGGCACTAATGTACTACATTGATAGAACAAAACAAATTCGCAAAACAAAACAATTGTTCATTGTTTTCCAAAAACCTCACACAGGAAATCCAATATCCAAACAAGGCATTGCTAGATGGATAGTTAAATGTATTCAAACCTGTTATATAAAAGCAAAAAGAGAACTGCCAATAACACCAAAGGCACACTCAACTAGACAGAAAGGTGCTACCATGGCCTTTCTAGGAAACATGCCAATGACTGAAATCTGTAAGGCAGCCACATGATCTACGCCTCATACATTTACCAAACATTACTGCGTGGATGTGTTAACAACACAGCAAGCCACAGTAGGACAAGCAGTACTACGGACTTTATTTCAAACAACTTCAACTCCTACAGGCTAAACCACCGCTTTTGGGGAGATAACTGCTTACTAGTCTATGCACAGCATGTGTATCTGCGGCTACACTTGCCATCGAACGGAAAATGTCACTTACCGAGTGTACATCTGTTCGTGACATGAGATGCTGCAGATTCACATGCGCCCTCCCACCTCCCCGGGAGCCTGTAGCCGTTTTAAGTTGAGAAATATTAATCTTGAACATTTGTAAATTTGTAAATATATCCCTTTTAACCACATTATGTACATACATATTTACTCCATTGCATGGGCACTATTACTATATACACAACTCCTACCTAAACCCTCTGCGGGGAAAACAATCTAAGATGGAGTCGACGCCCATGCGCAATGGAGCCGAAAGGGGAGGAGTCCCTCGATCTTGTGACTCGAAAAGACTTCTTTGAAGAAAAACAACTTGTAACACTCCGAGCCCAACACAAGATGGCGGGATGTGCACAGCATGTGAATCTGCAGCGTCTCATGCCACGAACAAATGTACACTGGGTAAGTGACATTTTCTATATATATATATATATATATATATATATATATATATATATATATATATATATATATATATATATATATATATATATACAGAGCATTTTTTGTTTTGGCATTAACTTTGGCGTTGTTTGATGAATCTTCATGAAATTGTTAAAACTTATACTTTGGTCAGTTCAGCTGCTGTCTTGAAAGTTTCAGGGTGATCAGTGAAACAGGGGCAGATACCAAAACACTTGATCTCTAGTCTGTTTCTGTGGGGACTTTTTATTCTTTAGACACGCCTACAGCGTAAACCACTGTGAGAAAGTAACCTCTTTCTAGCCTTGTTACCCCCACTTTTAGCCTGTTTGTGAGTATATGTCAGGGTGTTTTCACTGTCTGACTGGGATCCTGCTAGCCAGGGCCCAGTGCTCATAGTGAAAACCCTATGTTTTCAGTATGTTTGGTATGTGTCACTGGGACCCTGCTAGCCAGGACCCCAGTGCTCATACGTTTGTGGCCTATATCTATGTGTTCCCTGTATGATGCCTAACTGTCTCACTGAGGCTCTGCTAACCAGAACCTCAGTGGTTATGCTCTCTCTGCTTTACAAATTGTCACTAACAGGCTAGTGACCAATTTTTACCAATTCACATTGGCATACTGGAACACCCTTATAAATTCCCTAGTATATGGTACTGAGGTACCCAGGGTATTGGGGTTCCAGGAGATCCCTATGGGCTGCAGCATTTCTTTTGCCACCCATAGGGAGCTCTGACAATTCTTACACAGGCCTGCCACTGCAGCCTGAATGAAATAATGTCCACGTTATTTCACAGCCATTTACCACTGCACTTAAGTAACTTATAAGTCACCTATATGTCTAACCTTCACCTGGTGCAGGTTGGGTGCTAAGTTACATAGTGTGTGGGCACCCTGGCACTAGCCAAGGTGCCCCCACATCGTTCAGGGCAAATTCCCCGGACTTTGTGAGTGCGGGGACACCATTTCACGCGTGCACTATACATAGGTCACTACCTCTGTATAGCGTCACAATGGTAACTCCGAACATGGCCATGTAACATGTCTAAGATCATGGAATTGTCACCCCAATACCATTCTGGCATTGGGGAGACAATTCCATGATCCTCCTAGTCTCTAGCACAGACCCGGGTACTGCCAAACTGCCTTTCCCGGGGTTTCACTGCAGCTGCTGCTGCTGCCAACCCCTCAGACAGGTTTCTGCCCTCCTGGGGTCCAGCCAGGCCTGGCCCAGGAAGGCAGAACAAAGGACTTCCTCAGAGAGAGGGTGTTACACCCTCTCCCTTTGGAAAAAGGTGTCAGGGCTGGGGAGGAGTAGCCTCCCCCAGCCTCTGGGAATGCTTTGATGGGCACAGATGGTGCCCATCTCTGCATAAGCCAGTCTGCACCGGTTCAGGGATCCCCCAGCCCTGCTCTGACGCGAAACTGGACAAAGGAAAGGGGAGTGACCACTCCCCTGAACTGCACCTCCCAGGGGAGGTGCCCAGAGCTCCTCCAGTGTGCTCCAGACCTCTGCTATCTTGGAAACAGAGGTGTTGCTGGCACACTGGACTGCTCTGAGTGGCCAGTGCCATCAGGTGACGTCAGTGACTCCTTCTGATAGGCTCTTACCTGTGTTACTAGCCTATCTTCCTTCCTTGGTAGCCAAACCTTTTTTTCTGGCTATTTAGGGTCTCAGCTTTGGGGAATTCTTTAGATAATGAATGCAAGTGCTCATCCGAGTTCCTCTGCATCTCTCTCTTCACCTTCTGCCAAAGGATCGACCGCTGACTGCTCAGGACGCCTGCAAAACCGCAACAAAGTAGCAAAGACGACTACTGCAACCTTGTATCACTTCTCCTGCCGCCTTCTCGACTGTTTCCTGGTGGTGCATGCTCTGGGGGTAGCCTGCCTCCTCTCTGCACCAGGAGCTCTGAAGAAATCTCCTGTGGGACGACGGAATCTTCCCCCTGCAACCGCAGGCAACGAAAAGACTGCATCACCGGTCCTCTGGGTCCCCTCTCAGCACGACGAACGTGGTCCCTGGAACTCAGCAACTCTGTCCAAGTGACTCCCACAGTCCAGTGACTCTTCAGTCCAAGTTTGGTGGAGGTAAGTCCTTGCCTCCCCACGCTAGACTGCATTGCTGGGTACCGCGTGATTTGCAGCTGCTCCGGCTTCTGTGCACTCTTCCAGGATTTCCTTCGTGCACAGCCAAGCCTGGGTCCCCGAAACTCTAACCTGCAGTGCACAACCTTCTGAGTTGTCCTCCGGCGTCGTGGGACTCCCTTTTGTGTCTTCGGGTGGACTCTGGTTCACTACTCTTCCAAGTGCCTGTTCCGGTACTTGTGCTGGTGCTGCCTGCTTCTGTGAGGGCTCCCTGACTTGCTGGGCGCTCCCTCTGTCTCCTCATCCAAGTGGCGACATCCTGGTCCCTCCTGGGCCACAGCAGCATCTAAAAACCCTAACCGCGACCCTTGCAGCTAGCAAGGCTTGTTTGCGGTCTCTCTGCATGGGAACACCTCCGCAAGCTTCTTCACGACGTGGGACATCCATCCTCCAAAGGGGAAGTGTCTAGCCCTCTTCGTTCTTGCAGAATCCACAGCTTCTACCATCCGGTGGCAGCTTCTTTGCACCCTCAGCTGGCATTTCCTGGGCATCTGCCCACTCTCAACATTGTTGCGACTCTTGGACTTGGTCCCCTTGTTTCACAGGTACTCAGGTCCGGAAATTCACTTTGGTTGCCTTGCTGGTGTTGGTCTTCCTTGCAGAAACCCCCTATCATGACTTCTGTGCTCTTTGGGGGTTATAGGTGCACTTTACACCTACTTTTCAGGGTCTTGGGGTGAGCTATTTTTCTAACCCTCACTGTTTTCTTACAGTCCCAGCGACCCTCTACAAGCTCACATAGGTTTGGGGTCCATTCGTGGTTTGCATTCCACTTTTGGAATATATGGTTTGTGTTGCCCCTGTACCTATGTGCTCCTATTGCAATCTACTGTAACTTTACATTGCTTGCATTACTTCCTTTTGCTATTACTGCATATTTTTGGTATTGTGTACATATATCTTGTGTATATTTGGCATCCTCATACTGAGGGTACTCACTGAGATACTTTTGGCATATTGTCATAAAAATAAAGTACCTTTATTTTTAGTATATCTGTGTATTGTGTTTTCTTATGATATTGTGCATATGACACCAGTGGTATAGTAGGAGTTTTGCATGTTTCCTAGTTCATCCTAAGCTGCTCTGCTATAGCTACCTTCTATCAGCCTAAGCTGCTAGAAACACCTCTTCCACACTAATAAGGGATAACTGGACCTGGTACAGAGTGTAAGTACCCCTTGGTACCCTCTACAAGCCAGGCCAGCCTCCTACAACCACTGAACGCAATTACACCAAGTTTGGCACGAACCTAGATCCTGTTCCGCAGATTGTGCTTTTGGTAGTTTGGTGTAAATCAGTTCAGTAGTTTTGGAGTCATTTAAGGCCAAAAAAATATATCTAGCGCTGCAGATTCTCTGAGGATCAACGTCTCACAGGGAGAATCAGATTGGCTGGCCGCAACCAGATAGGAACGTCGTGGCCGCCATTTTATTTCATTGGGAAATAGTTCCCAGGGCTGAAATCTTAGTTGAATGTAGATGATGAGGTCAGGGTAGAGTGTTCCCTGACCCCATGAAGGTTACATAGTTGTGTATAAGGAGTGAAAACGGTCTTCATATGCCTTAAAACATTTTTTTCACGGTTTCAGAGATTCGCAGATCCATCTGTGGGGCTCAGTGCCGGCCCTGGTGTAAATCTGGGGAGGGGAATCCACATATTTCACGAAACGCCCCCCAAAAAAAGAATAAATATTAATTCATATATATAAGCACTTTACTGTGACATGACCTTCCCGCACCTGACCGCCGGTGGTGCTGAGTATATGACGCGCGCCCCCGCGTCTGTATATCCACACTTTCTTCTTTCATCCAGGTGTACGGCACTCCTCAAGCGAAGGAATATAAAAACAAATTTATTGACACGCAGGAACGCGTTTCGGCATTTCTGCCTTTGTCAACCTGACAGTCGCCATGTTTTGTTTCCTTATGTATCACATGATCGCTTCAGCAAAATGACATTGAATACACATATAGAAAGGACCATTCTTTTTACTCAAACATTAATATTTACCAATTTCTATATTCCTTAAATTAATTTCTCTTGTCATTTACACTAATTTTAAATCATCTTATCACAAAAGAATATAGTACGTAAAAGCACTGGAACAAAAAACATAACTATGTTGATAGTCCCATAATTCCCATTCTAAATCTGTCTCGCTTGTATTGCGATAATTTCCTGACCAATTAATACTCATAATCCAATTCCCCCCCTATTCTTAAATTTAATATGGAGATCAAGACTATTATCCGTCTCCCTAACCTTAATTTGTACCTTTAATCACTATCATACTTCTGCTGATTTAAAATGTGTCCAAAATTCATATATAATAGTGTCTTTATGTGTAAGTATATATTTTATTGACTGTCAACACACCTTGTATAAATTCAATACTAGTTCATGTTTGCCATTTCATTTTGTCAAGTGGCCTTTCCATAAATATAATATATATTAATATATTCATGTAGCCTACTCCATAATTATTTTCATTGATTTCCTGAAGACATGAAAAAGGTGTTTGCCGATTACGTTTCTAATTTTTATCCATTCACATATCTACTTCTCACTACATCTAAAAATATATTAGTTTCAATGCAAATGTATATAAAGCTCTCCATTTGGTTGCTTGGTATCAAACGCTATTATGTATCTTGATTCCAGCGTCCTCAATTTCTTTTCTTTATCGCCTCCTCTGATATCTTTAGCTATCACACTATATTGTAAATTATCCAACTTACCGTCATGTGTTTCGTGGATGTGGCATGCAACCGGATAGTTACCATCCTTAATTTGGATAGCTCTAAGATGTTGTAAAATACGTTTATGGGCTTGTAACTTGGTGTTTCGTACATACATTTTGGGGCAACTACATCTCAGAATATATATTACAAATTCACTTTTACATGTATATCATCCCCTGATCTTATGGGCTCCATTTTTGCATGCTTTACATTTGGAGCATTTGTAAAATCCATTTTGTTGATTTAGCCAAGTATTACCTGTTTCTTGTTTTCTAATGTCACTTTTTACCAATAAATATTTCATAGATTTACCTTTTCTTTAAGTTAACTGTGGTCTTTCCGTTATTTGTGCACCTATCACAGGATCACTTTTCAACATATGCCAATGTTTTTGCAATATCCTTCTTACTTGTACATGTGCAGTATTATATGTTGTTATAAACCTATAACTTCCTAGTCCCAGCTTCCCCTTTTTCCTGTTATTTTCTTGTGCATTGAATAGAAGGGAATCTATGGGACGTAAATTCACTTTTCTTCTGGCAACATCTATTGCTGCATCCGAATAACCTCTCATTTTTAATCTCATCATCATATCTTGTTGTACTGTATTAAAATTTGTTTCGGTACTGCAGATTCTCTTAGCTCTTAATAGTTAGTACAACCTTTTAGTGTTTGGGGTGAAAACTTGCTGCATGTAGTATACTATTGCCCGCAGTAGTCTTTTTATATACTGTAGTCTCCATTTTTCCATTTCCTATCCTGATTTTAACATCTAAGAACTCTATCTCTCATGTATGTATGTTGCCCGTAAATTTCAGATTTAAATCATTCACATTAATATCACAAATGAATTTTTTTGCACTTTCCACATCACCTTTCCAAATAACAAAGATATTGTCTATATATCTCAGCCACATTACGATATAGTTGTTCCATATATCTAAAGGAGGACTAATGAGAACCTGTTCCTCCCACCAGCCCACGTATAGATTCACATAACTTGGGGCGAAACAGGTTCCCATTGCCGTTCCGCAACTTTGCTCAAAAACTTAATTGTTGAAGAAATAAATATTGTGCTTCAAGCACCAATTAATCATGTTGATCAGCATTTTACTAGGTTTGTAAAACCTTATGGGTCCTGCCCTCAAAAAGTGTTCATCTGATCTCACTCCATCTTCATGCGGGATGCTGATATATAGAGCTGTGATATCAAGAGTCATAAGAATCATACTGGACTGCCAGCTCACATCAAACACCCGTTGCAGGAACTCTGTAGTTTGTTTCAAATACGAGGGTAAGTAGCACACTAATGGATGTAGAAATGTATCTATATATTGTGATACAAATTCAAACAGACTACCTTGTGTTGCTACAATAGGCCTGCCAGGAGGTTTTCTTTTGGTTTTATGGATTTTAGAACTCTGACTATAACTGCTGAATTTCTATGATTTTGTACAAGTAAATTCAGAACCTAACTATAACATCCCTGTAAACTTTGTTTTTTTCAGTGAATATATAAATGTTTCCGATACATATCAACATGGCGTTTGGTATTAGCAAAAATCACAGTTCCTGTAGTGCGAATCATACTCACAATACAATGGTAGTATTCAGTGTGAAACATACAGTTGAAATATTCTTTTGGTTTGCAACATACAGTTGAAATATTATTTTTGGCTTGCCAGTCACCATCTCCTAGTATAGTCATGCATGCCTAGCATACTCTAGCTGTTGCAGTAATGAAGAACAGAACAACCAACCCAAATCCACCCAGTCTTTTTAGTGATGTCTGTCCTAAATCTTTGCAGGTGTCAGTTCATATCGGCCAGGGCTGGGGCAATCTAGGCATGGGGATACCCGGGCCAGAGGGTCGATGGAACCCCATGTCTCACAATTAATGCACTTTTGTCGCAGGGTCTCTCTATCATCTCTGTTGTATAGCGTATCCAGGCTCCAGCTGCACTGTGTTGAGCTAGCGGGCTCTCTAGCCAACAGGGCCTCCGTAGAACTACCTAGCAACAAAACCACATAACTACTGTACAATCGTAAACTGTATGGGTGGTACAATCAGTTTTATTTATATGATGCATGTTGTGTAATAAGTTTTGTCATACAGGAACCATCAGACAGAATAGATAAACCAGTAACTATATACATATCAGCACATGGACATGTTAATGCAAATGTCTTAATTAGAAATTATTAATGAATGCTTATGTGTTCTGAATAATGAATTTAGTAGAAAATGAATACCGTAGGGCAAAATAATGTGCACGTTTGAAATTGTGACCTCGGAGAATGTCCACCAGTATTTACGAATTATACTAAATGAGTGAATAACATACATGAAATATTGAAAATATATTCGATTAATGTAGTAATATGTCATATTGAGAGTTATAACCTATGTTCTGTATAATTGTAGGCCTTAACTTAGCTAGTGTCTTGGCCTAGTCTTGCCAGGCCTCATGCAGAAAGCTGAATTTCTTAACGTTCAATGGAAAAATGCTGACAAAATTAACTGACCGTGAACTGCTTGTTGTTTAATAAAATGCCTAACTGGATCTTCTATGGGAACCGACGGACAGGAGATCATGTCTCCTGAAAGTATCGAAAAGTGTGTAATGTGTGCTAGATGTACTTTCCCAGGACTCTAACAATGTAGAACCTGACTGGAGAAGAAGATGCAACATTTTTGATACCTGACTAGCCGGATGATGAGAACACCATGAAGCGGACCACTCAACAACATGTGAACTGTGAAATATTAGAATTCATAGATTTGGAGCATATACATTATTGGTTAGAGTAATAACGTACGACTAATTGACCTATTGGAAATTGTGGGATAATCTGGATGACTTTGATATAACAACGTGACAGAGGGAAGAGAGTTCAGATGTTAGGGGAGCAGACCTTGTTCCGATTTTGTGATGCTATATTGAGAAGAGACGTGATTCGAGAATCTGTCATCGGGCTCATACTCTCTGACTGAGAGCCTGATGTGATGCTGATCGACTGATGACTTGAGGACAAAGACTGCCTCTGTTGCTTACCCATACTGTGGATAGGTAGATATGACAGTGACTGAAATGTGTTTTTGTGCCTTTTCTTTCTAGGTACCAACTGCACTGTCTAAATGGTGTTCTTAGCTAGATGTTTTTCTAAACTCTTGTTTCTAAATTGTTTTGCATGAAGTCCCACATGCTGATGCTAATCTGGGTTAGATGAGGGTTTTCCTTACATGACATTGACAGATTACAGAGATAAATGGTTGACAGACTGTTTTGCTGAACTTCATGACCAGAAATGACTTATTGCCCTTCATTCTTTTATTGACCTGTGTAAATGCTTTAGAATGTACTCTGATGCAAGCTTTGATTAGTTTGTGTTTTTGGCGTCTTCTAACAATTTAATGCTGAGTTTTATTTGAATTGAATCACGTTGAATTAATCTCATGACTTAGTATTGTAATCAATAGGGAAATAAAATTACTAAAATGTATATTGAGGTGTGGTTATTCATGGCTGAAAGGCCATGGTGTGATGCTTATTGTTTTTAATTACCATTGATTGATGCCTTGTCTAATGGTTATTGAATTTTGTGCATTGATTATTGAGAACATAGGTCACTCCATGGCTGGGAAACTCCTGGCGAATCAAAAGATTTGTCGACCTATACACGTCACCTTGTAAGTTTACTTATTAAGGACCGACGCGCTAGCAGACCTGAAGAGATATTAGAGAGTTAAAGTAGTGGGTGAACAAGGAAGTCAAATAATCTCTTTCCCTCTTAAAAAGGCGAGATTTTAGGGATGTTTTGATAGTGGTAGGAGAGGCAGTTGAGCATATTTCAGCCTGGAACCTATTCCAGCTCGGAGCCTATTCTAGCTATAATGTCTGAGTAAGTGGAATGAACAGAATTGTGAGGCAGCAGCGGTGGGTTAACTGGAGACTGTGTAGGAGGTTTTCGTTAGTTGACAAAGCGTTTGTAGACTGCATATCTATTAAGCATTTGTGGTAAGTTGCTGGAGATACATTTTCTACAGTTTGGTATATTAATCAAATAAGGCTACATGGAGTGGCATTGTGTGGCGAGAATTTAAATTATATGGCACGGTTTAATTATATTGTGTGGACTGAAGTTTTGTGGTGTCAAGTGGCATTGTATGGCATGGAAATGTGTAGCATTGAACGGAGTTGTGCAGTTGTGGCATGGTGTGTAGTGGAATTATGTGGATAATGATGTGGTATTGTGTAGTGGAATTATGTGGAGTGAGATTGTGTGTCAGAGTGTAAATATTGTGTAGTAGTATTGTGTGGAGTAAAATGTAATGGCGTGGAAGTATGTGGTGTTTGATTGTGTGGCATGATGTGGAATTCTGTGTTGTGGATCAGATATATGTGGTGTACGTAGTAGAATTATGTGTTGTGGAATTCTGTGGTGTGGAATTGTATGGCGTGGTGTGAAGTATATTTATATGGCATGGTGCGGAGTTTAATTTTGTGGAGCGTACTTACGCGTTTTGGAGCCGAATGGATATATGTGGACTGTAATTATGGATTGTAATTATTTGTCGTGCAATTATTTGCAGTTGAATTGTGTTGCGTGGAGGTTAAATATTTAGACCAACTGAGTGTAGGGCACAGTCTGTATCGGTTACCTGTATTGTCCAGTGATCTTTGTAGGGCTTAGATTGCAGTTGACTTGGAATGCAGGAAACACGTCTACTGCAGTGTTGAGGGAAGGAATTTCCTTCATGGGAGGTGAGACGATGTTTCTCTTTCCTGTTCCCTCACCCCCTGAAATGTCTAGTACATTGTGAATGCCATCTAGCAGCTGTTTATGCCACACCTGCGAGTGCTTGAGGCTTCGGGCGGGTGGATTTATCATCTCTTAAGTTTCAATGCGGGCTCTACCGGGGGAGAGGGCCATGGTGATTGGAAGCGGCTCACGGAGTCCTCTGTATTTACTCAGTGAGCCTGTTTTCAGCTTTTATTTTCTGAACCGGCACAACATATTACTTCTGCCGGTTCAGTTCTCTCGAGAGACATGCTTTTGCGGAGGCTTTTCACCTTCGGCGTGCTGAGTCACTTTTGTTTAGTCAGTGGCGTTTGTGCAGCTTTTCTCTCTGGCAGCATGTTAATCTGAAACATACATCTGCATGAGGGGCAGAAATTGTTATTCTATTCCTCCTGCTAGATCATGGCAGTAACAGCTTGTCTGCAGTGATATTTTCTTGGATGTTCTTTAATTTACGAGCATCTTCAGGGTCATCCATTAATGCAAGAAACAAAATGGTCTGTCTGTAGAAGTTTTATGTCCAGAAAAAGCTCATTCGCGGGTGGGGGGGGAAATACAGAAATACAAGCAACGGAGTGGTAAGGAGAGGAAGAAAGACACACATTACAGCATGATCTGCAGAGGGAAAGAAGCAAAAGGGGTGGGGATTGGTGGGAGGAGACAGAACGAGTGAAAACACAAGTCCTCATATGGAGTGCTTAAAGACACATAAAGTAGCTTCAAAATATGGGAGAAGTGGACAGCACAAATACTTGGTCCATGCTATAGGGGAGGACTAAACTCAAGAAAAGGCAAGACGCATGCATGCTAAGGACAAATGGGAACAAAGGATATGAGAGTGATGTTAAAGCAAACAAATGGTAAGCTTTTATAATGTAGTCCTAGATCCTTTCAGCTGCCTTCAACCATCTCACACTCATTCGCACCCTGGAGTCTCCAAGGGGATTCACCAACCACTTCACTGGCTCTCCTACCTTTCCAACTAATATCAGTTTGTTCACTTGGGCCCCTCTTGACGCCAAAATATCCCTCTCACTTGTGCATACGATCTCCTGTCATCTTCAACTTTCTATGTGGAGCTGCTTTGTGCTTCACTCACACATAGTAGTATCAAGATTACCTAGTATGCCAATGATATGCAACTCTGCTAGAAAGACGCCTTTTCTTCAGACAGCCAACACCTCAGACACAGCCTGTACATCATCCATACCTGGATGCTCAGCGCATACCTTAAGCTCGACCCAAGCAAGACAGAATTCCTGTTATTTGCTGTAAGAGGCTGTCCTGGTTTGTAGTGGGTACCAAAGGTACTTAAAACTCATACCAGGTCCAGTTATCCCTTATTAGTGAAATGTAGTCAGTGTCTATCAGCTAGGCTGTCTAGAGGTAGCCTGTAGCAGAGTTCCCAAGGCTGAACTAGGAGATATACAAAGCTCTTGCAATACCACTGTAGTCACCCAATACTCACATGAAAGCCAATACTCAGTGTTAGAAAAATATAGGTACTTCATTTTAGTGACACAATGCCAAAAATACCATATAGACTATACCCCCTTCGGAGGTAAGTAATATACACAATATATACAGTAGTAACCAAAAACAGGTAAGTACCCAGTTAGAAAACAGTGCAAAATAGTGAAAATCACAATAGGTTGCAATTGGCCTAGGGGGAACACAAACCATGTACTAAAATAGTGAAATGCAAAAGTTGGTTTCCCACCTAGGCAAGTGTAGTGTGTAGAGGGGCGCTGGGAGTATAAGAAAATGACAAAGGTAAATAATAGACACCACCCCAGAGCCCAGGAAAATAGGAGTAAATCACAGTAAGTTTCCTGAAACACACAAGAAGTTGTGATAGAAGATTATTCAAGAACCAGAAGAGACTGCAAGGCACCAAAAATGGATTCCTGGACCTGACGACATGTGGAAGAAGGGGACCAAGTCTAAGAAGCACTGAAGAGTCCAGGGAGAACAGGAGCCCATGCTAACCCGGATAAAGATGCAAAAGAAGAACCACTGGTGAGAAGACAAAGTCAGTAATGCACCCAAGAAGACAAATGCTGGTTCCTGGTTGATGCAGAAGATGTCCCCCACCAGATGGATGAATGCAGTCTGGTTTGCGTCGCTAGGTTCGGCCAACAAGCCTTGGCACACGCAGAGCTTGCGGTTAACGGAAAATGCCGCTGGCAAGGACCAGGAGGGACCTGGTGGCCTCTACCCAGGAGGGGGGAGACAGAGGGGCTTCTCAGCAACTTAGAGCCCACAGACGACCTGTCAGCACGCATAGGAGTCCCACAGCACGGGGACAGAGAAGGTGCAAATGGAGGCCCACACAGCACGACACTAAGGGATCCCACACCGCTGGAGAATAACTCAGGAAGCTGTGCGTCGCAGGATCAAGTGCTGAAGGCCTAAGCTGTGCTGTGCACGAAGAACTTGGTCGCACACAAGCCTTGGCAACTGCAAGTCATGCGGTGCACAGGGGTATTGTCTTGCGTGGGGAGGCAAGCTCTTACCTTCACCAAAGTTGGAAAGCTGGATGTTAGGACTGTCAAAGTCCCTTCAGTCCACCACCTGTGTTGCTGGATCCATGCCTGTTGCCTGGAGAGGGAACCCACGTCATAGTTAGTTGCTGCAGAGAGGTGCCTGCTGAAGCAGGGAAGTGACTCCGTCACTCCACTGCAGATTCCTTCGATTCTTCTGATGTAGACTGAAGACAGCCAGTCCTCGGAGGATGCACGATCTGGAAACTGTTGCAGTTGCTGGCAGGAGCTGAAGTTACAATGTTGCAGAAGTCGTCATTGCTTCTTTGTTGCAGTTTGTAGAGTTTCTAAAATGTTGAGCTGCGATTCCGTTGGTCGAAGATGAAGTAAAGGATGCAGAGGATTCCTGCTGGAGTCTTGCAATCTGAATCTGAAGGAAAATCCAGAGGAGAGACCCTAAATAGCCCTGAAAGTGGGATTGGTCACCTAACCAGGTAAGCAACTATCAGGGGAGGTCTCTGACGTCACCTGCCGGCACTGGCCACTCAGATGCTCCCAGAGTGCCAAACCACCTTGAAATCCAAGATGGCAAAACCCAGGGACACTCTAGAGGAGCTCTGGGCACCACCCCTGGGGTGGTGATGGAAAGGTTCAGGCTTCATGTTACAATGCCCCAGGTCACT
Source organism: Pleurodeles waltl (assembly GCF_031143425.1). NCBI lineage: Eukaryota > Metazoa > Chordata > Amphibia > Caudata > Salamandridae > Pleurodeles > Pleurodeles waltl. Next base: position 205,091,148 of record NC_090439.1, read on the forward strand.
CCAGCTAGTGGAGATGCCCGCCCCCTGGACACAGCCCCCACTTTTGGCGGCAAGTCCAGGGGAGATAATGAGAAAAACAAGGAGTCACCACCCACCAGTCAGGACAGCCCCCAAGGTGTCCTGAGCTGAGGTGACCCCTGCCTTTAGAAATCCTCCATCTTGATTTTGGAGGATTTCCCCAATAGGAATAGGGATGTGCCCCTCTCCCCTCAGGGAGGAGGCACAAGGAGTGTGTAGCCACCCTCAAGGACAGTAGCCATTGGCTACTGCCCTCCCAGACCTAAACACACCCCTAAATTCAGTATTTAGGGGCACCCCAGAACCCAGGAAATCAGATTCCTGCAACCTGAAGAAACAAGGAGGACTGCTGACCTGAAGCCCTGCAGAGACGACAACTGCCTTGGCCCCAGCCCTACCGGCCTGTCTCCCAACTTCGAAGAAAACTGCAACAGCGACGCATCCAACTAGGACCAGTGACCTCTGAACCTCAGAGGACTGCCCTGCACCCAAGGACCAAGAAACTCCCATGAACAGCGGCTCTGTTCAAAACCAGCTACTTCTTGGCAAAAAAGAAGCAACTTCCAAAGACTTCACGTTCCCCGCTGGAAGTGTGAGACTTCACCCTCTGCACCCGACGCCCCCGGCTCGACCTGCGGAAAACCAACACCTCAGGGAGGACTTCCCGGCGACTGCGAGCCCGTGAGTAACCAGAGACAACCCCCCTGATCCCCCACAGCAACGCCTGCAGAGAGAATCCAGAGGCTCCCCCTGACCGCGACTGCCTGTAACAAGGGACCCGACGCCTGGAACCAACACTGCACCCGCAGCCCCCAGGACCTGAAGGAACCGAACTCCAGTGCAAGAGCGACCCCGAGGCGATCCTCTGCCTAGCCCAGGTGGTGGCTGCCCCAAGGAGCCCCCGTGCCTGCCTGCATTGTTGAAGTGACCCCTGGGTCTCTCCACTGCTTTCTATACAAAACCCGACGCCTGTTTGCACACTGCACCCGGCCGCCCTTGTGCCGCTGAGGGTGTACTTTCTGTATCTTCTTGTGTCCCCCTCCCCCCCCCTCCCCCGGTGCCCTACAAAACCCCCCTAGTCTGCCCCCCGAGGACGCAGGTACTTACCTGCTGGCAGACTGGAACCGGGGCATATGTGTTTTGGGCACCTCTTTGACCTCTGCACCTGAGCGGCTGGTGTGGTAACTTTGGAGTTGCCTTGAACCCCCCAGCGGTGGGCTACCTATGCCCCAACTTTGAGACTTGTAAGTGTTTTACTTACCTTCAAAACTAACCTTGACTTACCTCCCCCAGGAACTATTGATTTTTGCAGTGTCCAGTTTTCAAATAGCTTATTGCCATTTTTACAAAGACTGTACATGATATTGTGTTCATTCAAAGTTCCTAAAGTATCTACGTGAAGTACCTTACATTTAAAGTATTAACTGTAAATCTTGAACCTGTGGTTCTCAAAATAAACTAAGAAAAGATATTTGTCAATATAAATACCTATTGGCCCGGAGTAAGTCTTTGAGTGTGTGTTCATATTTATTGCCTGTGTGTGTACAACAAATGCTTAACACTACCCTCTGATAAGTCTACTGCTTGACCACACTACCACAAAATAGACCATTAGAAGTATCTATTTTTGCAACTATCTTACCTCTAAGGGGAACCATTGGACTCTGTGCACACTATTTCTTACTTTGAAATAGTATATACAGAGCCAACTTCCTACATGCATGCACTATTTCACACAGGCTGCAATGGCAGTCCTGTAGAAGCTTTTGCATGGGCTCCCTACCATATGGGGGGCAAAAGTAATGATGCAGTCCATAGGGATTCCCTTGAACCCCAATGCCATGGGTACATAAGTACCATATACTAGAGGCTTATAAGGGGTGACCAGTATGCAAATTTGGAGTGAAATACTGGGTTACTAGTATGTATAGACACATTTAGGAACAGAGAGAGCCTGGGCACTTGGGTCCTAGTTAACAGGACTCCAGTGAAGCATACTGACAAAAACAGTGAAACATACTGACAAGTAGGCCACAAACCATGAGTCAAAACACACTGACATACAGGCCAAAATGGGGGTAACATGCTAGAAAGAGGCTACTTTCTCACATTTGCCTAGAATAACAAATAAAGAATGCAAACCTGGCTCAATGGCATGAACATTGATCGTTTCAACCCCCAACTTTTACTCTATGCCATGTCACTTGAATTCACCCTCGACACCCTCCTCATTAGAACTGCCCCAAAACTGCTCAATTTAGCAAAGAGTTGAAGATGCACCTTGGTAATGAACACTACATCACAATGTGTAAACATTCCACAAACCAGCTACCTCTCCTTTCACTGATCTTTATACTTGTCTTTGACCCTTTACAGTACTCCGGTGCGTTTTGCCCTACAGAAATGCCACAGGCATACATGGTGAAGCAAAAGCCACTCTGTTTTGTCCAAAGAGGATTGACATAAAAGGATAGTCAGACCAGCATTATCCAGCTTGATTTTTCAGCAGAAATATCCATTAAATGTCAGAAAGCTCCAACCTTGTTCTCTGGATGTAACAGTAACATTGCACTCTTTTGTCTCATTGTCTCCACCAAAGAGACAACAATATGATGAGGACCTTTGGTAGAAACACTGAAAGGGGAATGAGATTGGTCAAGAGAAAAAATTGAGGCACCAGAAACTACCACTCTGACTTGTCTGAAGCAACACTATCTTTTTAGTACCTGGCCATAAAAGTACTGTTTTTGATGGATTCTTCTAACCACAGGTTCCTCAGCTTGTGGTTATTCCCAGGTGCCAGACTGTATCTGTACACGCACCAAGCAGTGCTCCTGTGTACTTGTCGCTGGTGTCCTGTGATCTTATGTCTACTTTGTTCTGTTTCGAAAGTGATGAACAAAACCTAATATAAGCACCACCCATGCATACTGAGATCAGTTCCTTACTTTCCTCTCCTCCAGACAAAGATCCAGAGCTCTGCTCCTACTCTTCTTCACTATTTGAAGAGATTTTTTTAACTTCTAAATTCTTCCAGTATGCAAGGGGAGCATAACATCCCTGCAGTGTTCAAACCTTGTAGGGACTGTTGCAATCGGATATGTCACAAATCCCTATGAGGTGTGCCTCTGTTGTGTTAGTCCAGTGCATGACTCCTAAGCCTATGATGACTGCACTAGCATACATTCAAAAGTCATCCAAGTATGCTAAATGAAACTCTGTGGCAAAATAACCTCAAGACTCCATGCAGGTTTTGCTTCCTGTCGAAGTTGACAGTGGGGACTCACTCCTAAAGTCATTTCTGTGGCAGATCTTCTTTGCTGGTGAGGTATTTGAGTAAGTCCACAAAGAACCACAAGAAGTCCAGGCGGGACCCAGCCTCTTACTGCCATTCTCTTTCTCCAGAAAAGGTGCAAGGACATCATCATTCCTCCAGACTCCCTCCTATTCCAACGAGGAGCTTATTCCAACTTTGGTTCCAATGCAGTCTGAGTTTCCGGGTTCATCCGGTGACATTACAGCAGATTAAATCCGTTTGAAAGGTCAAGCGTCTCATATTTTCCATGCTTCCATTCCCTCTGGCATACCTTCGGGCCCCAAGTATCTGCAGGAGTCTCCTTTATGTACACAGCCAGTGGATCAGTCCTCAGCACTTTCTTTGCCCCTTGAGCCTGCTTTGGGTTTCACACTGTCATTGGTGCGACTCCAAACTGTGCGTTGGTCTCTTGGATGTCGACGTTTGAGGAGAGGATCAACAACCTATCATGGTATCCAATTCCAAGCCATATTCATCTTGACTGAGACTCCACCCAGCCCTTGTGTGGCTCAGTCAATGCTCAGTCCCTAAGATTGACATTATCGCATTACTGTGCGGTAGTACATAGACCCTGCTGCAACTTTTTGGCTCAGACTCCGATCTGTCTGCCCTATGGAATGACAATGCATGGGATTGGGAAGAGTTTACCTCACCTTTTGTTTAGGTTGATAGGTATGCAACAGAGGAGGGCTGCTGAAATCCTTGACCTTCATCTCCCCTGTATTGAAGTAAAAATATATGTTCTCACTGAGGTCCTTCAGCCGGGCCAGGCACCCACCCTTGAACACGCCCTCACTGACACGTTATTGAGCACCTTGGGCTAAACCAATGTCTGGTCTTCCAGTCTATCACCCGATTGCACGCTGCCATAGACCTGTGCCAGGCGACCCAGAGATTTTAAGCCAGTATCCGGCTACCAAGAGTTTCGTGGTGAGAAGGCATCCACCAGCAAAGTGATCCTGAATACCTTTCTGACTTCTTCTGACAGAGAGTCCAGCTTTGACAAGAGAATGTTTTCATTGGCTTGCCTTGCCCTGAGGTTTGTCAACTCCAGTTGCCTTCTAGAACTTTATAACAATGCACTTTGAGACATACTAGGGTGAGGTCTTACCGGCAGTCCCCGAAGGTTTATGGGCTGTCTTGGCCCAACCATTCTGGATGGTCGGGATGCAGCTAAGTTCATCATCCGCTTAGGCCTAGATACCAATGATTTTCTAGGTCGGGCTTTTGGAAGGCTTCTTGAGCATTTCCAGGCATGCCCCTCAGTGATTCCCATCTGTTGGGCAAAAAGGCAAGCTCTGCTCTGGAGAGTTTTTAAAAGAGGCAAGCTACAGCGCACACTTTGGACTTTTCAGAGCCAGTCTGGCAAACCCCCCCAACAGTTCCTCCCTTTTTGGAGGCATTCCAGAAGCTTGGTATATTGACATAAGACCCCGCTGCTCACACAACAAGCCTCCCAGCCCATTGAAGATCAGGGCAGTGTGCACGAAAGACAAAGATCAGGCCATCAGGATCAGCCCATTTCCCATTCCACTGGCCCTCCAGCAACAACTTCAAAACCTCTTTAGTGCACCCTTAGTGGCACACAGTCATCTGTTAGAAGGTTAGGTCAGACACTTCCTTCAAGGATGGCAGAGCGTTTCATCTGACAGGTGGTTCTTCTAATTGTAAAATGGGAGTCTACGCCCTGCCATTCCTTTACGAGCTACTGCACCTGCCACCTACACCAGAGCATCTTTGAGAGGTCCATCTGTCCTTTTTGCACCAGTAGGTGTAGACTCTTTTGACCACAGCAGCTATAGAGAGGGTACTGCCTCAAAAGTGGGGCCCATATATGTTATACCTGATTCTTCCTTGTGTCGAAGAAGAAAGGAGACCTTCGTCCAATGCTTCCTGGCACAACTGCCCTTGGATCAACTGAATGCATGTTTTTATACACATATTGCTATTTGCCAAAAAAACAAAACCTTTAGATGTGTGGTAAGAGGGAAGCGCTATTAACTGGGAATCTGTTACGAGACAAAACCCCAGCTTGTTAACAAATATGATGGTAATGGCATTCTCCTCTGTAAATGTAACCATGGATACACTCAGTTGAGTGACTGGATGATAAATACCATACGCTCAAAAGGGTGATCAGACTTTGCTACTGTCAAACTTCTGCTTGACCTATCTTTGTCAGTACCCCATACTGATGATACAATTAATTGCTGCAGTCCTGAACATGATCTAAGAACAGACCATTCCCCACACAAAGATTATTGTGTTTTCAACAGATGACTGGTCTAATTGTGTCAAATTTTCACTTGAAGGCTTTTTATGAGACTATGTAATAGTGCTTGAGAGCCAATTATACAGCAGCCTTTCAAACTAAATTTGGAAATTTCCTGCATTGGTTCAGCATCTACAATGGTCAGTGACAAACTTGATTTTGGAAGAACCATTTCAGATCTCCAGATCCCAGTTTATTATTGTGGCAGATGCTCCCCTATTACTGCGAGGAGCCCATCTGGGTGACAAGGTTTTTATAAGCCTTTGGACTGCACAGAAGAATGCCCTTCACATAAACGTTCTGCCCCCTAAGAACAGTCTGTCTAGCCACGAAGGCCTTCGTTTCTCTTACGGTATGGACATGAACTCAGATTTTAGCAGAGAGCATGATCACCATGCTTTATATAATTAGAGGTGGATATTAAAATAAAGTGGTTGTGCAGCTTTGACATTGGTCTTTAGATAAAGAATTTAGAGTTTCAGCTTCTTATATTGTAGACTGCTCTCAATGTGAGGGTGCAAATAAATAAACCATTCTTCCTATGGCTTTATTTGTTGCAGTTGACACTGTAAGTGTTACAGCTGTACTTTGACCTGAATTCCTTGCTCACTATGCCACAGGATTCAGGCTGTTCATCTCTGAGGCTTATATAGTCCAAAACCCGTCTTTAGTGGCTTGTGTTTTATTCTGGGGGAACCTGGCTTGGTCGAGGTGGACTATTCCTATTGGAGCAGGACAAAGACTGATTTGATTATGGCTGTTCTCTGTCTACAGTGGTATGGTGGGAGAAAAACAATGAACTATAATTCAGGCCGTGTGATCACCAGTGGCTGAATTCAAGCATTATTTTTTGCCACTATGTTGTTTCTTGCGCCAGTTGTATATTTGGCACCCCCGGCAAACAATTCAGGTCCTGAGGATGGCAGTTTCATTCTCAGGTCCTAAATGAAATCTTTTTGCTAACAGTCTCTCCTGCAGTGAATGTTCCTCTCTGTTGCTCTGGGTGAAAGTCTCATGTGAAAAAATAGGTGTTCGTCCTCAACAAGCATTGGAAATGCCAATTGGTCCTGCCTACGCAAGAGCTATTGCTGTTTAGTATGGCTAAAAGTTAGTGGTGTAGAGGAGAGTGGAATGCAGTGAAGTGGAGTCGAGTGGTGTGGAGTAGCATAGAGTGAAGTGTCAGAGTGGAGTGGTGTAGAGTGGAGGGGCATAGAATTGAGAGGCCTCAAGTGAAGGGACATAGAGTGGAGTAGAGTGCCATAGAGTATAGTGGCCTGGAGCAGAGTGTTGTAGAGTGGAGTTGAGTGGAGGGGCCTAGAGTGGAGGGGTGTAGAGTGGAGTGCAACAGAGTGTGGTAAAGTGTCATGGAGCGGAGTGTCATAGAGAGAAGTGTCATTGAAGGGTGTAGAGTGGAATGTCATAAAATGTTATGGAGTAGCATAGAGTAGAATGTCGTAGAGTGAAGTATATTGTCAGAGTGGCATAGCATAAAGTGAATTGCCATAGAGAGGAGTGGCGCAGAGGGGGGTATCATGGAGTGTCATAATTGTGGAGTGTCACAGGATGAAGTGGTGTAGAGTGGCCTAGATTGCAGTGGCGTGGAGTGTAGTGTCGTACATCGGAGTGGAGTGTCATGGAGTTTTGTAAAGGGTCACAGCGTGGCGTAGAGGGGATTTGCAAGTAGAGATATACAGAGTGGACCCTGAATGTTGTGTGGTAGTGCATTACCATTACAGACAACACATTTTCAATTGATAAGGCCATTACATTGAAACAGACATAGAGTTTACCTGATAAAACTACATTGCGCAAATTGGCATCACCTAGTGTTGATTTGTTTTGATGGTAATAAAATGTTTCCACCACACTTCAGAATTACAAAAGTGCTTGATTTGTGCGTTCCTAATTCTGATATATTTTGAAATATTTGCACAGTTCAATTTACATACGTTTAAATTTTGTTGTGTGCTAGAAAAAAATATTGTACAGACTTCCACCAGCACGCCAGTACCCACCATGATTGTCACATAGCACCTCTCACTTTGAAGTCAGAGAAAGAAAAGTAAACTCCAAGCTCCCTCGTAAGACAGAGGCCGACATTTGACCTCAGACTTTGAATGCACAGCAAGTGTGACAAGATAAGAATAAATTTGAAGGCCTATTTACAGAAAGCTTGCACTTGTGGAAGAATACAAAATAGCCAGGTAAATAGGCTATGCTGCACAGGAGGGACAAAGACAATATAGACAGCCTAAAACAAATCAAGCCAGCAAAAAGAAACAAGCAACGGTGAGATACAAAACACAAAGCCGATGGTAAGCAATGGGTGGAATGCATTCCTAGGTCAGCTTTCAAAATGTTCCCTAGAAGTCATTGCAAACCAGACAGCTGAGCTGTCTGCTAGGCTTCGACTTAAAATGAGTGCTGCTGGGCTCTACCTGCGACTATTGGCTCAAATTAAGCACAGGGGTCCAAACTGCAACTGTGTCAATTGGCACAGTTTACCTGATATTTGTAAAAAATTGCAGATCCAGTCTGAAGGTGGGAGAGAATATTCATGTTGTAGAATTGATAGAAAGATTACATTTGTATCATAAAGAAGAATTTGGGTGAGGAGACTGCCAGTAGTTTGAGGTGTTGGTGTTTTTTCACTTTGAGGCCCTCATTACAAATGTTATGGTATTCTGATTTGACAGTAAACAAGAGTTTGGAGCCAAATTGGAATTCTAGCTCCAAAGTAACAATCTGCGTTTTCTGGGGTTTGTTTTCTCCCTAGATATACTTTACCTATAAAAAACAGACAACACAGAATTTATCAGTAGCAAAAGCCTTAGCATAAGAGACATCATGCAGGATTTGGTACATAAACATAGATTCACACAGTACACCCCATTCACAGGTCAAAAACTGGTAATACCACACCAGTGAATTAAAGTATCCACTGTACATGTAATTCTGTGTACGTTAATAAAGATGTGGTTTAATGAGCTCCTAAGGCTTTTTAATTAGAGTGTACATAAGTAACTTAGATCATTGTGTGTGCTTTCTGAGATGTAATTTGTAATAGTTGCTTGTCCATATTTGATTCTGTGATAGGTGTGACACTGTCAAATCTCTAACCACTTCAGTGAGGAATATAATGCTAATGTTTTGTTCCTTTTCAGGCCATGAAATACCTTTCCTATTTACTTTATCCCCTTTGTATTGGAGGTGCTGTATATTCACTCCTAAACATCCGCTATAAAAGGTAGGCCAGCACGTTGCAGTTTGCCAATATTAGTACCACCCTTGTTGCATGTAGTGGTAGAAGTGACAGTGGAAAGTGTTTTTGCTACAATTTATTTGCTTTTTCCATTACAACTATTGTTCCTATGGTGTTCATCAAGACATTAGAAAATCCTAGGGTAGCTTGTTATTCTATACATATTGTATTTTCTATATGCTTTTTTTGTGCTAGTTTTCAACATATTTAAAGTTGTGTGAATACTAAGCCTTTAATGGGTCTCAAATCATAATTCTTTTTTACACAGATTTACCTCTCACCTTACCACTTTCACGTTGTTTTTAATCTTGGTCTAACCCCCTCCTTTGTTCTTGATGCAATAAATAGTGTTGGTCTCCGGGGTTCAGAACCAATTTTATTTTTTTTCTCTCCTGCCTTGAGTAGTGCCTGTCCGTAGTAATCACTTTAGTACATTCTACCACGGCAGTCACCACAAAAGATCTCAGGCAAAGAGCCCCCTTACGGGGAGCCCGTCAGACATTGCAGTGCCGGTCTGATGAGGAGCACCCCGCTGATGAAGCATGACATCCATCAGGATGTGTGAGGGCTCTTCCTCCTGAACTTGAAGGTTCCTGTGAATTATTCCTCGCTTGGAACAGTGTACTCTTTTTGTGTGAATTAGTAATTTGGGAGATTGTACACTGGACCATCAACCTCCCTGTCCCTCTTTTGATGTTGATACTTGAGTACAGCAGCTGTGCTGTGGGACTTCACTCTTCTAGTGTAGTATTTCCCGCTAGTTGCTATTTCATTACTTGTTCACCATGGATAGTTTCCAAGGCCTGAGTTTTGATGACAATGTGGTGGCAGCAATTCTGCAAACCCCGTCAATCCTCAGTAATGATGGGTCAGCACCTTCAGGTAGTCTCAAAGAAGACTGGGACAAGCTGTCCACCCTGAAACGTGATCTGATCAAAACCATAATGCATGGGACAATTATGACAGTATCTAAGAGCAAACATTGCCCCCAACGGCTTACTTGTATCTAATATGCCTAGGATCTTTCTACAAGACTTAGCGTTTAGGAAAGATTGGGCTCAGATAGCCTGGAAGTGTACAAGGGATTGGCTGGTACTAATTATCAACACCTCCAGACGTCTTGCTGATGCAATCACCATCCAAATCAACTTCTTAGAGAGCACTCTGAAAACTACTGTCACTTTGGCCGCTTTCAAAAGCTGCCTGGCTGAGATTAATTCTGAACTAAATGAAACTAAAGATTTCCTTACAAACCAGAAGATCTCTAAACTCCAAAAGGATATTAGCAAATTTAGCAGAGAGAAAGTCTACCCTTACATTCAAGAAGACTTTGAAGTAGACACAGTCCCGCTCATCTGATGAGTCAGTCATCTTTCAGAAAACCACGGAATAACAGTAACAGCTCTTCCTCAGATGGATGTAGCACGGACGATAACCATCCCCAACCATAGTATAATTACTCTCCCTTTCCTGCCAACCACCCAATGCCTTGGCAACCGCCTGCAACCGGGCATCGTAAGCCCCGGCTACATGTTTACAACAGCGTCCGTGCTTAGAGTGCCCCGGGGGTCCCATAGAAGAAAGACTTGCGTTTAGTAAAAACCCAGATATCCGGGTTTCTGAAAACTATGAAAACGGAAGAAGAACTACGCGTGGCGCTCGTTGTTGTGCCTGAAGGAGAGGAAACAGATGCCGAAGAGAGGGAGAACGAGATCACGAACGCTGGAAGCAGACAGGAGGGCACTGCGGAAAACATCCTGCCTGGAAGGGAGGAAGAGACCCCGGACCCAAGATTAGGGAAGCCCAGAGAAGAAGACAAGGAGAGAGAAGGAGGCTCCGAGGAGCAATCATTCCGCCTCGTCCCTGGAGGGGCGTGGCTTCAGCAGGTACGGTCCTGCATCAGAACAGAACTGAATGCACTAGTGGGAAGGGAGGAGGGTGGAGAGAGGGAGCAGAGGGAGGTTGGGAAGGGATAATTGGGAAGGCTAAACCAAACAATGGGGGAGCACTAACCATAATCACGGAGTCACTTCGTAGTCGAAAAAGAAAAGGAGTTTGTCCTCACCAGGGTGAAAGAGGAAACAGGGCCCCATCCACCATATCAGTTTTTTCCTTCCTCAATTCTGGATCACTACCTAGACCCCACCATTCCCACTCCACCACACTCACTCACTCTCTCTCTCCCTCTCTAACCTCTTCCATACTAATAAACTCCCAGGAATCCCCAGACTTTCAACTTACCTACTGTTCCCTTGTTTTTTTCTTCCAGTCCACCTGATATCACCGTTACTGAGAACCATATCCTCAGACGCCGGAGACCCTAGAAGAAAGAGAAACCTCAAAATATACGCAACGTCTAAAAGAGAGAGACTATACGAAGACACCTATACACTTGACAATAAAACCACTTGTATAAAATTCCCGAACCTGAGTGTCTCTTGTATCTCTATCGCTAACCCACTGCCACACCGCCGTACCCTTTCTTCCAACCTCGCCCGATGATGCCTTTCATGCCTTTTTTAGGTCGCGGACGGGGCAGAGGAAGAGGCAGAAGGAGAGGCAGAGGCAGGCGCATGCAATGGTCCAGGGAGGAGCCTCAGATGGTCACCAGGAGTCAGGTCAAGAACCAACCCCTGAGAGCCTAGTGGTGAATTTATCCTCCAGACACCTTTCTGAGGGTGAGACCCTTGTCCTCAATCGAGGTCTCGGGTTCGTTCCTACTCCTGTGGAGGACTTTTTCAGACTTAATTGTGAACTTTCACAATTTTTCCGTAAAATTTGGTTAAATTTTTTCTTTCTTAACAAACCGGCTAACTCAGCACCTGTTGACTCCGGTTTGAGAGCGCCTTCTACTTTTGTTCCCCCTTTCTCCGCCATTCCCTGTGAAGTTCTTGCATTTGAGAAGGCGGTGTTGGCGGACCTGTCTACTTTACATCCTAAACATCCCTTCATCAACATCTCCACAACCGAAAGGAGAGCCTTAGGGACACTTACAAGTGACACCAATATTGTTATCAAGCAGGCTGATAAAGGAGGAGCAATAGTCATAATGAATACCGATGACTACAGACAAGAATGTTTACCCCTGTTGAGTGACTCCACCAATTATTCTCACATTACTAGTGATCCTACACCCAGACTTCAATCTCAGATTAGGACCATGATTAAGGAAGCATTGAACAACTCTTGGATAGCCTCCAAAGAGGCGTCCTTTCTAGACACTGACAACCCGAGGAACCCGTACTTTTATTGTTTGCCCAAAATTCATAAAGGCAAACTGCAGCCTCCTGGACATCCAATAGTGTCTGGGATTGGTTCTATCCTAGAACCATTGTCCATCTTTTGTGATCATTTCCTTCAGCCACTTGTAAAGGGATCTTCCACCTATTTACAAGACACAAAAGACGTTTTAAATTTGATTGAGACCATTAACAATGCAGTGGAAGTCCATGGATTGATCACCCTTGATGTTGAGGCTTTATACACTAACATATACCCCAGGAGGCAACATTGCAGGTAGTGGAGACTGCCCTGCGCGAAGGCCCTGGGAATTTGTCCTCCCCTATAACTTTTACCATGCAATGTGCAACAGTAGCCATGATAGAGAACTTTTTCCAGTTCGAAGACCAGTTTTACCACCAAACCAGGGTTACTTCTATGGGCAGCACCTTCGCACCAAGTTTGGCCTGCCTCTACATGTACAGCTTTGAGAAACAATTTATTCTTCCAGCTACCAATCCTTTTTTCAATCGGATTAAGCTGTGGGGTCGATACATCAACGACATTTTGGTCGTGTGGCAATGCCCCCTGACTGATGTTGATTCCTTTACTGACTGGATCAATTCACTCAATCCTTATGTGAAATTTACCTCCACTATTTCTACAACTCAAGTTTCCTTTTTAGACCTTTTGATTACTATCCGCAATGGTAAACTGTCTACATGCACATATCATAAACCCACAGATCGCAATAGTTTACTTGCATACGGCAGTCATCACCCAAAATCCCTACGGGATAACTTACCTTTTGGGCAATTCTTAGGGTTACGATGTAACTGTAGTTCACCACATGTGTATGTAGCCCAAGCTGGTGACCTTCAAACTAAACGCCTTGCACGACGATATCCACCTCGAATCGTCAGTCAGGCTTGCAAGAGAGCCAGAAATAATAACCGCGAAGCCCTGCTGCACACTAATGAAAAGGAATGCTATACGCGTTTGACTTGCGTCTCGCCATTCACTCCTCAATCTAATGACATCAAAAAACTAATTAATAAGAGATGGTCAATTTTAACTAGCGGTGGTGAAATTATTCCCAGACCTCTGTTTGCCTTTAAGAGGACCCAAAATATCAAGGATATAGTTATACATACCCGCCACTTAGTCAACCTTAGGGTCAACACTCAAACTACACTCTGGAATCTTCCTCCCGTGGTGGGTCATTATCCTTGCGGACATTGTAATTTTTGCTCTTTGACCAGTTATGTCAAGATCCTTGACTTGGAACCAATAGGCCATTGGCGTCTTACCAAACACACCAACTGTAATACCAGAAATTGCGTTTACATGATCACGTGCCCTTGCGGTTTACGATATGTTGGGATGACTACTAGACCAGTCAAGACAAGAATAAATGAACACCGGAGTAATATCAGGTGTGGACGCATCACTACTAAACTGTGTGCCCATTTTTTAGAATCATCCCACAATCCTGACCATTTAAGATGGGTAGTCTTGGATGCCCCTAAGTTCAGGTATGACACCATACATTCTTTGTTCAGGCTTGAACAACAATGGGTGTTCAAGCTCCGGACTAATATAGATGGATTGAATGATGATATTCCTTGGGTGACGCTGTCTCAATAGTTACATCGGGTCCTATCTCTGCCACAGTGATCTGTTAGTGTGGTAATACCTCATCCGTTTTCCTTTAATACACCTACACATTTATTTTTAATTTTGTACGGACCCCGTTTGACTTTTTGGACCGTGTATGGCCTCTTACTTGATCACATCACCTAATATGGCTCTTTTTAGATGCAGTGTAAAGTCACCACTTCGTGCTAGTCCTCTAACACGAAGTCGAACCAATTTTTTTTTTCCTTAGTGTTGCCTCTTCTTGTTTGACAGGGGTCCCCAAGTCTAGAGAGGCACTTTCCTTTTTCTTTTTTTGACCTGACTGTTGTTGATATCCCGTTATTACGTTTGGATTTTGATATGACATGTGGGACCATTCTTTTTCCTTATTACTTAACTCAGGTGCTACTTCGTTCCCATTATGGCCTCTGTTGGTAATATAGCTTTTTGTCCCTTTTCTATTTCCATGACACAGACTGGAGTTTGGCATTCAGCCTTCTTCTGTCTCTAATAATTTTGACACGTGACCCGGAAGCGCGATTGGTCTGCGTTCCTGAACGTCCATTCGAGAGGACGCGCCGGGGTAGGTTCCACACGCAGGGACCATCGCTGCTAAAGTGAGTACGTCCTCTCCTTTGCTCTTCAACGCTTTGTTGGTTTTGTATGTCGACGCGCTAATCACGTGGCAGCTATTGTACATCTACGCTAGGCAGAATCTTTACTCTTGCCAGCACGACCGATTACATACCCTGTGGTCACTACGTTTTTTGCGTTGCATGCTAGAGACGCAATGGTCTCCTTGGCATCAGTCTAGGTGTTTCATAAATTATAGACAACTAGCGTGATTTATTATAGACGAGCACAAGTTCGAATCTCCATCTTTGATGTTATTGAGGGTGTCCCAGCCCTCGTGCATTAGTTGTCTGTGATTGGTTGTGTCTTCTCTAATATGCTTTAGACACCGTGTGAGGCTAATTTGAATCTAATTTGATAAGCACGTTGTTTTTTCTCACACCTTGCATTATGGGTTTCACCCTGTGTGTACACTGATTTGACACGGGTGATGTTTGCACAAATTATGTGTATTTTATATATAATTTATGATTTCTTCTTAGGGCGACCTTTTTGTTTATTTGACCGGTTGGACAGTATACTTATAAACAACAATTTTTTTTTGTATTAAGATAGACCTAATATTGTCTTTACCAATTGTGGGTCAGGAGAAGTCTCTTTTGTTATGATGGTCCTGATGAAGCGTCATAGCATCTGTTTAGACCGCTGGACGCGAAACATGTTGACCTGTGTCTAGGGGTGACGCGATAATTTCCCTGTCCCCATTCACTAAAGAAAGTGTTTGAGCATTACCTCTCATCTTACCACTTTCACATTGTTTTTAATCTTGGTCTAACCCCCTCCTTTGTTCTTGATGCAATAAATAGTGTTGGTCTCCGGGGTTCAGAACCAATTTTAGTTTTTTTCTCTCCTGCCTTGAGCAGTGCCTGTCCATAGTAATCACTTTAGTACATTCTACTGCAGCAGTCACTGCAAAAGATCTCCGGCAAAGGCGCCCCCTTACGGGGAGCCCGTCAGACATTGCAGTGCCGGTCTGACGAGGAGCAGCCCGATGATGAAGCATGACATCCGTCAGGATGTGGGAGGGCTCTTGCTCCTGAACTTGAAGGTTCCCGTGAATTATTCCTCGCTTGGAACAGTGTACTCTTTTTGTATGAATGAGCTCGTTATTATATACATATTGTATTTTCTATATGCTTTTTTTTGCTAGTTTTCTACATATTTAAACTTGTGTGAATACTAAGCCTTTAATAGGTCTCAAATCATAATTTTTTTTACACCGATTTACATAGATCTACCCTCACTATTTCCTTTAACAATGTAGAAACACTGCCTCACTTCCTGTTTTGTTTGTCTCATGCAAATGCATTCAGAGGTTGGGAGAAGCGGGTTCCTTGTTTGGGATCTGGCTTGTAGGCACCAATGGCAATTCTCCCCTCTATTTTCTGAAAAGATGCTTTATTGTGGGGAATAATACTGATTTCTCACACCAGCAGGTTGAGGTAAACGTTAACCGAATCTGGCATGATTGCTCAGTGTACTTAAATTTGCAGGGGGCGCAGGTCAGTGTTGCTTTGTGTGGCTATGTGAAGCATATCATCGAAAAAATGCCCTGATGAATCATCTGAGGACAAAGGGGACATAGCAGGCTTTGCTCGCACTAAAGTTGTCATTCACCATTTCCCATGAGACATCCGAGAGCGGCCTCGCATTTTGTTGAGTCATTGCCGAAGTCAAAGGTTCTAGTAGAGTATAGAGAGAGACGTGCATCCCCTTCAGAACCTGAGATGGAAGTAGTGCCTAAGAGGTTCTGGCTCACACATCATGGGTCTTTCAGTTGTTGCGATGGGGCAAATGAGTAAGAAGATATGTTGGATGATGATGGGTCGCCATTTAGGTCTGGTTTTCTCTTACACAATCACTGAAAACTGTAACAATGAGAATATGGAATGTTTCATTTAAAAAAAAAAAATGACTGCCTAAATTTATGGCCAAAATATATTCAATTCATGGAGGGGAACTAAATGACCTATCCTGTACCTGTTGACCCATTATGAAAAATCTTGCCAGAAGGGGTGTCCTTGTCAGTAGAGGAAAATACACAAATGGTTTTAGTAGACCATCTCTTTGAGAACTGTGGCATACTCTCTTTATGCATCAAACAATTGAAGCAGGATTTCAACAAATGAAAATGACCTAGATTTGTTCTCGAGGTTTATTGATGATAGAATAGTAATTAGATTAACTAGAAAATGCGATGCTGGATGATGTTGGGGATGCTGCATTTACTAGAAGCACAGCTGTGGCTGGCAGGTGTAACATCTGGATCATGGAATAACATGAATCAATCAATCACAAGATTTATAAAGCGCACTAATCACCCGTTAGGGTCTCAAGGCGCTGGGGGGGCAAGCTACTGGTGGTATAGCCATGTCTTTAGGTGTTTCCTGAAAGTTGAGGTCTTGGGTCTGGCGAAGGTTGAGCGGTAGGGAGTTCCAGGTCTTGGCGTCCAGGTGGGAGAAGGATCTTCCTCTGGCGGTGGTGCAGGGGATGCGGGGAACAGAGGCGAGGGCGAAGCTGGCGGAGCGAAGGTTGCAAGGTTGCAGGTGGGGGTGTGGAAGGTGAGTCTTTCGCTGAGGTAGGTTGGGTCTGTGTTGTGGAGGGCCTTGTGTGCGTGGACGAGGAGTTTGAAGGTGATCCTCTTTGGTATTGGTAGCCAGTGTAAGTCTCTAAGGTAGGGGGTGATGTGGTGGTGGCGTGGGACGTCCAGAATGAGTCAGGCGGATGCGTTCTGGATTCTTTGCAGCTTTGTTTGGAGTTTGGTTGTTGTTCCTGCATATAGGGCGTTTCCGTAGTCCAGTCGGCTGCTGACCAGGGCGTGGGTGACAGTTTTCCTGGTTTCGACGGGAATCTACTTGAAGATTTTTTTTTCAGAGCATGCAGAGGGTGTTGTAGCAAGAAGAGGAGATCGCGTTGACCTGCTGAGTGTGGAATCCAGGATGAATCCCAGGTTGCGTGCGTGGGTGGTGGGAGGTGGTGCGGATCCTAGGGAGGTGGGCCACCAGGAGTCGTTCCATGCTGAGGGGTTTGCTCCAAAGATGAGGATCTGTCTTGTCAGTGTTTAATTTGAGGCGACTTGCTTCCATCCAGCTGGCGATGGCTTGGAGTCCGTTGTGGAGGTTGTTTTTTGCAGCTGTAGGGTCTTTTGTGAGGGAGAGGATTAGCTGAGTGTCGTCTGTGTAGGAAATTATCTTGATCATACAGATGCTAGTCAGGAGCGATTGCTCTTTCACATGCTGCTTCAAGGAAAAAAGTTGTTTGGTAATTAATTGAACTGAATGGTCCAAAACAAATTGAGAATCAGAATGTGGTTTCCCTTTTCAGGACAAATTCTAATTCAACTCTGGTAAATTTTGTGTTCAGGCCAGGGGATTCAATTCAAACAGTTGATATGATTATGTTATGTAGTCTTCAGATTCCACAGGAGAGAAGTCTTACTTTCAGCTTTTGGACAAAAAAAGTTGTGTAAGTCCTGATTGCTTGTGAACAGAAGTGTAAATAGGGTATCAGCTTCAGGTGAGCAGGACTTTTGGGCATTTGTTTCATGACAGTATAGAAAAAGCAAAGCCCTCCAACTGGAGAAGACTAAACACTGTGGGACTGGGGCTGTTGACATTTATTTCTTACATCAAAGGGTATTCAATTGCAGTCGACTGAAAATAGAGTAGCCAAAGCCTTTATCAACAAGTGGTGAATAACAAGGTCTGACTGCCCATAACTTGAGGGCCTAAGCCTGCTCCGCCATTGCCGGCAGTGAATCTCAGTTGGGTCAACAATGTTAGAGTGGATCACATAAGCAGGGTTTTTTCCAGTATGCAGGCCATTTATCCATGGAGGTGTTCAGCCAGTTCAGTTACATGGGCATAGATTTGTTTGCAGACAAATCAAGTTGAGGTGTGTTATAATCTACAAAATGGTACATAGGAAAATATAGACTCATAAGGAAATGTAAATAGTTATCTCAAGTACATAGATAAAATAACATATTTAAGTAATAGTGTATGATGTATTAGAATTAAGAATGGTATCTTCGGTAGTCCCTAGAATGTAAGGAAAGTGGTACACCCGGGAGTTGACAGTAGAATGTTAAGAATGTAAGCAGTGTGTGAGGAAAAGAGAGACGGAGTCCGGGAAGCGTTGAATAAAGAACTACTGAACAAGTCATTCGGAAATCGTTATTTACGAGTTACTACAAGGTGTTTGCGATTTTTGCCAGGTTTCAAGATCCTCTGGAAGAGAGGTTGGGTCTAATAGTTAAGAATCACCTCAATGAGGTGTCTTTATGCATTTTCCCCCTTCTCTCTTGTTTCCCGAACTTTGTGCAGAATCTGTCAGCACGGGGCAGGAGTGGTGGTAGTTCTACTATTTTGGACACACAGGAGTTAGGTTCCCCTGTAGTTAGCGATGGCACAGAGCCCCTATTAGTGATTGCTTGTGGTTCCCAGTGAGATCAGATCTCTAATTTTGACAGAGGTTTAGATGTCCCAGCTGATATTGATGGTATGAAAGCTGAAATGCGAGTCTTGTTGTAGTGAAACTGCAATATGCAATGCACAAACCAAAAGGTTTTCCACCAAGAAGGCCAGCACTCAGCACAGAGTCTCTTTTTAGTGTTTATTGAAAGGTGTTAAGTCTCGGTCTTGTCCTGCACCTAAATGTTTAGAGGTTTCCATAAACCTTTGATGATTAAAACTCATAAGATACAGTAGGTGGCAATTAAAACATTTTGGACTTCATGGGTTCGAAAAGGGATCCTGGATTATCTGGTTCCCAGAGTTTTGTAATGTTGAATACTTCCAGAACGGTGGCTCTTCCTCCTTTGGACCTTTCTTTGGTTCTAACTTTACTACAAACATCTTCTTTTGAGTCACTGAGAGCAGTTCCTTTGAAGTTTCTCACTTACAAGGTAGTATCCTAGTGGCTGTATCTTTTTTGAGATATCTTGAAAATTTGAGTTCTTCAATATGCTCTGTTTCATACTTATGTACCCTAGCAAATGCATTGTCTTCATCTGGGCCTGCCGTTTTTACCCAATTTTTATATCTGGTTTTCACTTGGATCAGGAAATTGGTTTAGAATGTCTCCCTCAGGTGGTTGGATGTTAAGAGAGTTTTTATATGCTATTTAGATCACACTGCTGGAATCTCCTCTTGCAAAGCACATTTTGTTAATTTGGGATTTTTTTTTTAAGACGAAGGGGCCTAATCCAACTGTGGCCACATTGAATAGATAGGTGAGGCCTGTAATTTGCCAAAGCATGTGACTTGAAGGGAACAGTATGTCCCATGGTTAATAAAGGTTATGTTCAATTAGAGGAATAGCAGCATTTTCCTCTTCAACTATCCTTCTAATTGACCTTTGCATGGCAGATACTTGGGCCTAATCAGTTACCTTTATCACTCAATATCAGTTGCCACCACTGACGACTCGAGTGGCAGCTGTGAGTTGGGATATGTTGTTTTTCACAGTATTGTTCAATAAATTTCACAAGTGTATCTTTTGGAATACTTGTTAGTATTCCTATTTTTTTTAAAAGAGGGTGATTTTTCTGCGATAACTAGTCGTATGTTCGGCGGTATATCCTAATGATGTGATGAACGAAGCAAGGAAGACGCAGATTGCAACATTAATGGTTGGGATACTTTGGGTAATCCTCATTCTCCAGTATTGGATCTTTCATAGATTCACATGCTTGAATATTCCCCGTCATCGATGCAGGAGCCCCACAGTACATTAACAAAAAAGTGTATCTATATTCATATATATATATATATATATATATATATATATATATATATATATATATATATATATATATATATATATATATATATATATCCTTTATGTACTAGCAATGTAAGCTAAAATAGGAATAACGATATCCTAATAGCCTATCTACATTCTTTTTTAATAAAGAACCAAAGTTAACTTTAACCAATCAGATGAGAGCACCCTCTAGAACCTTCCCCACAGAGGCTGAAGCCCTCAGATTTTTTTACTGCACGTCGTGTGAAGGGAGTCTCCCTGAGCTCTGCTCAGTCCTCTTTTTTCCTCAGAGTAAATAAAGAAAAATGTATTCCGAGGAGGTATTATTTCATTTTTCTATTTACTCCAGATTGGTAAAGATGTCTCACACATCTAAAAAAGGACTCTTTAGAGATTGTGAATCCTGTGGAAGGAAAAGGCTCCACTCAGAAGATCCTCATAAGAAGTGCATTTATTGCCTTTATCCAGACCACAAGGTAAACAATTGTAAATTTTGTTGCACATTTTCACAAAAGACTTTGAAGGGCAGGAAAGGTAGGCTCTTATTGTGGCTCCAGAAGTTGACAACAAGGGATAATCCATTGTCATACGATGACAGTGACGTCTCCTCTTACGCCACAACTTCTAGCAAAAGAAAGGAAACAAAGCGTTCCTCAGAGCCACCATCAAAAGTCAGTAAAAAATACTGACACTGACTATGAAACTGGGCATAAGGTTCATCCTTCGACCTCTAAACATGAAGTGCCGATCTCTAAAATTAGATTGGAGCCTACTACTCCTTCCCAGAGAGAAACAAGGCTAAAACAGCCTGTACCATCGGCGACGAAAACGAAGTCAGAAAAAATACCGTAGACGACACTGTCGATGACTACATCAACCACAGTGACGTCGACATTCACAACAGCCAGGTCTCTGTTAATTATAACATCGTCACCGTTTTCTTCAACGACGATGGTCATCAGAAACATTTTCAAGCATCAATCGATGGAGGTTCCATCGACAGCTTTTTTTTTTATTTCCCTTCGTTGGAAACTACAACACCGCTTACGAAGACACCATTAACGGAAAATACACTGTCGGCAGAGGCACCGTCGACCGAGACACTGTCGATGGAGACACCAGTATTGACCGGAAAACATCTAAAGAAGATAGTCGTTATCACAAATACAGGAAGGTATGGACATATCCAACCAGGCTGAAAAAACATTTCCTCCAATATCATTAATACCTATAAAAAAAAAACTTTTTACCTGAGCATACTTCCCGAAGTAAAATACCACCTTATCCACCTGTACACCTCTTGGATGAGGACGAGGAGTCAGATGATGAAGGCCCCTTTGGTGTGGCTAGTAGCCCGTCCCAATTACGGGTAAAATGTCAGGATTATGGAGATGATTACGGAGAATATCAGTACTATACTACAGGCGAACAAGCTGAACCATTCCATGAACATCAAGAACAGCCTATTCCAGTGCCTGCTTCCCAAGTATCAAATTTACAATATATGTTATAAGACTATTATCGTAGATTCCCACAATCAACACCTGCCACACCTATAAGTCAGAGGGCACAATTGGAACGCCTAATTTAAACCACAACGCTGTTACCACATTCCGTTCCGGCACTTCCAAAACCAATTATCCCTACACAGGAGGTATCACAACCAATGGAAGAAGACGTAATGTCATCCAGGGAGGATGCAGAAGAAGGGAAAATAAGACACTGTAACTGAGCAAGATGAGTGGCACGACTACCTTATTCCCACCCCCTCCCCACCTCTGGTGGACTCCCCTCCATAAGACATTGGGGGATTCCATAACCTTATGGACGAAGCAGCAAAAAGGTTTGACCTGCCACTATTAACAAGGGAGACCGACTGTTTCCTGTATGACTTCAAAGAAGCCGCAAAGAAGTCAGTAAGAGCTATTCCAATAATAGACTTTATATGGCAAGAAGGGCCAATGCCATGAAAAATCTGGCTACTGTGTCTCTAGTAATCCCGCTCCTTGATAAAAAAAATATATATATAAAGCTCCAGACAGTTCTCCAGCATGCCTTATTGGACACACACAACCTGATTCAGTGGTATCGTAGGCAGCCCAGCGGTGCTCAAAGAACCCTTCGGCACCATTCTCATTGCCCCCTGATAAAGAAGTTCGCAAGTTAGACAGCATTGAAAAGAGATTCTCAACAATGGCAGCCACTACTGTACGGGCAGCAAACTTGATGACTATTTAAGCTCGTTATGATCACCAAATGTGGTTGGATATAGCACCATACATAAACCTTTTGCTGGAGAACGAGAAAGTAGAAGCATGCAAGATCCTACAGGAAGGGGAATGCGTTTTGGCAGAAATGATCGATGGTGCACTTGATGTAGCTACCACCGGATTCAGACAGCAGCGGGGGCAGCAATGCTTTTGAGATAGGGATGGCTGAAATCCACTTCTTTACGCCCAGAAATACAGACAAAAATTCTAGACATGCCATTTGACGGTGAATCTTTGTTTGGCAAGCATGTAGAAGATGCATTGCAAACTATAAGGACTGACACAGAAACAGCAAAGTCCCTCCTGTACCAAAAACAACCTTTTCGAGGAGCTAGGGGAAGAGGAAATAATTCCTTTCAAGCAGGCTATCGACCATATAGGCAGTATCAGCCCAGACAACCGCAGTACTGACCTCAGTATTCACAGCAGCAACAATACAGACAGCCTCCGGCAGATGCATGTAGGCTTGGATCCAGAGGCAAGTTTGTAGCAAAAGGCAGAGATTCTAGAAAACAATGACAACATAACAGCACCATCTGCCTATCTGCCTCACCAACATCTCGAGTTGGCGGAAGAATATCAAATCATTTCCAAGAATGGTCTACAATAGCCTCAGCCAAATGAGTCCTAGATATCATTTCAAAAGGATATTCCCTAGAATTTCTCCAAAATCCTCCATACACTACACCATCAGGCCCACCTCCACCTCAACTAAAGCAACTAATGAGGGAAATGTGTTAAGAAAGACAGTGATAGAGATCATTCCAAAAACTCAAAAGAAAATGGGTTTCTACTCTTGCTTGTTTCTCATCAAAAAACCCTCAGGAGATTGGCACCTGATACTTAATCTGTGAAAATTCAAAAATTCCCAAAAAAGCTAACTTTTTGGATGGTAACCCTTTAGGAAATGCTACAGCTCCTGAAAAACGGAGATCATATGACATCCATCAATTTACAGGGCGCATATTTTCATATCCAACTACGTCCAAATCATCGCAAATTCCTATGGTTCCAGGTAGCCGGGATCCACTTTCAATTTAAGGTGCTACCGTTTGGCCTAAAATCTCCTCCCAGAATCTTTACAAAGATATTGGCTCCGGTAGCAGCACATCGCAGACAGCAGAGAATCCAGGTATTCCCTTATTTAGACGATTGGCTCATAAAATCACAGCAAACGGCAGTGACCACAACCACCTGCCTGTGACTATCCCCAAAAAATTAGGGCTTACAACAAATTACCACAAATCCCAATTAACACTAACTACAAAGTTAAAGTTCTTGGGACCAATCCTAGACAAACTAAAGAACAAAGCCTATCCTTTCAAAGACAGACATCGAAAAATCCAGCGGATGGCAAACAAACTGTCCAGAAAAAAGTCTGGTCCAGTTCAGATCTACAAATCTTTCATGGGCATGATTTCCTCGTGCATCCTTCTTCCCGAACTGTTGGCTACATCTATGGCCACTGCAAGAGCACAAAGACATTCAATGGCATCAAACACAGGGCTCATTCGAAGATCTCATTCAAATAGCACCAGTTATGATAAGAGCGATAATCTGGTGGACTCGGCCAAGGGATACCCAGTTTCATAATAACAACAGATGCACCATTAGAAGGTTGGGGAGCGCATCTCCAGGGCTTACACATCAGCTGGAGATGGGCAGCAGGGGAGAAAAACCTGCACATCAATCAACTGGAAGTCAGAGCAATTGCCTTAGCATTAAAGGCTTTCCTCCCCGAAATAACTCACTCTGCAGTCCTTATTAGAACAGACACCATCAGTATGTTCTACTTGAACAAGCAGGGAGGAACTCACTCCCAGGCACTCTCCGCTCAAGAGATATGGAACTGGGCACTTCAGCACCACATAACCATCAGGACAGAACATTTACCAGGAAGGTCCAATCTCCTGGCAGACTCCTTGAGGAGGACCATCATTCCTTATCACGTATGGGAGATAGACCAACAGATCCTGAACTTTCTATTCTGTTGCTGGGGCAAACCTCACTTGGATCTGTTTGTGACGAAGGAGAACAAGAAATGCTTGTTCTTCACAAGCTGGCATCCCCAGAAAGGATTGTGGGGGAATGCTTTTTCGATCATCTGAGTTAGGGATATATGCCTACGCTTTTCCACCGATCCCATTGATCCCAAAAGTAATCAACAAGATAGAGGGAACCTTGCAGAATACTCCTAATAGCTCCCAGATGACCCAGACAGTTACTCTCCTCAGAACAACCTCATCTCCAACTCAAAGTAACACCGACGTTGTTGACAGTGAACCAGGGCTAGATACAACATCCACACCCGACATCACTACACTTGTCAGCATGGATCCTAAAAAACAGTGAGTTCTCCTCGGTAAACATCCCATTGGAATGTAGAGACAGTCTATCAAAGGCGAGAGCGGACGCAACAAACAGAACATAAGTTCAAATGGAAATGGTTCTGTCTTTGGTGTGAGTCATCTAACATCCACCCGCTCACAGCACAACCACATCAAATTCTCCCATATTTGCTACATGTAGCAAAATCAGGTTTATCTCCTTTCTCAATTAAAGTGCACCTAGCGGCAATTTCTAGATTTAGTAGAACCAGTAAAGTGCTATCCTTATGGTCCACTGGCATTATTAAACAATTCCTCAAAGGTCTCTTCAGGACTTTTCCACCAGTCAGAGAACTTCAATCTCTGCGGTATTTTAACATAGTCCAGGCTCAACTTATGAAACCACCATTTGAGCCAATTAACAAATCTGATATCAAGTATCTCACATGGAAAATAGCTGTACTACTATCTCTCACATCTGTGAAGAGAGTAAGCTACATACAAGTGTTTACTCTTAAACAGCCGTTCCTACAATTCACTACAGACAGCGTTATTTTGAGAACAAACCCAAAATTGATTCTAAAAGCTCCATCGGATTTTCACTTAAATGAACCTGTGGTTTTAAAAACCTTTTTTCCTAATCCTAAAACGCCAGCTGAAAGGTCTTTACACTCCTTAGATGGTAAATGATGTCTAAAATTCTACCTACAAAGAACGCCTCACATAATGAAATCAGACCAATTTCTAGCGTACGGAAGCATTAGTAAAGGGCTTGCAGTTACCAAGCAAACCATTGCCAGATGGATGGTTGCTACTTTACGGTTCTGCCACACACAAGCCTGAAAACCCCTGCAGGGCAGAGTAAAAGCACATTCTACTAGAGCTGTAGCCACATCAACAGCTCTGTTCACTGAGTACTGATTCACTATATCTGCAGAGCAGCAACATGGTCAAATGGGCATATGTTTACAAATCATTATTGAATGGACGAGAGTCATAAAACGGATGCAGCAGTGGGACAGGCAGTGCTATGCAATCCTTTTGGATAAGGTGAGCCTCTGTGTTTTTCCGCTTGTTTTCCCACCATTCACTATTTATTGTTATGATGGACATATGGTTGTTTTGTGCATTGCTTATTAATCTTATTCAAGCATGTGAAACTATGAATGATCCAATACTGGAGAAAAAAATTAGTTACCTATCTGTAACTGTAGTTCTCCAGTATTGGTATATTTCATAGATTCAAATGCAACCCACCCTCCTCCCCTCAGAGGCTCCCCGTACGCATTTATAAATGTACTGTGGGTCTCCCACTTCGATGACGGGGAATATGCAAGCATGTGAATATATGAAAGATACTAATACTGGAGAACTACAGTTACAGGTAAGTAACTAATTTTCTTACGCCTAGTCTGTTCTTCCTTGTTTCATTCATGCTCTCCCACCAGCCCATCCAGAGCATTTAAGGTATGTCTTCTTGTTATTATCAGGAAGTGACATATTGTTCCATTACACTATTAAGGAATGCAGAGTGGGTGGAACAACATAAAACATTAAGCATGGAAAGACAAAAGGACCTTCTGGGATAGAAGTCAGGAACTTCACTGTGTCTGTGGAGAGGCAGCATGCATCATGATGTAATGAGTGAAAAAGGAAAAACAGACTAGGCATACTGGCAACAATCCAAAGTAATACAATGTGTCTTGTTTCATCTCATATTCAAGTACTCAAAAACAAACTCAATTCGCTTTTTCAAATTTGTGTATGTGTACTTGTGTATAAATTACTTGTGTGTTACAGTTGAGAAAAAGTGCCCAAGTAATTTTAAAGAGTTTATTTCTAATACAAAACATGTCTGTCTGTGACTTTAATGTATCTGTGAAAAGGCATCACATTGCACCCTTTTCATTACAGCTGGTATTCCTGGTTGATCAACAGCTTTGTTAATGGTAAATATTTCCTGTGATATATTTTTCCATTTTAGTTTGTGTGGATTTTTATTTGTGTGAAACATGCAGTAATTTGTCAGTCTTTAGCACTGTGATATCACATTTCGCATTGTTGCAAAAATATAAACAAAATACTGTTTTTCTGTAAAACAGCCAATGGCCGAGAGAAATGTCACTGTTGGTAGCAGAAAAATAACCAAGAAGGTAGATGGCACAAATGTGTGCTTGTCACAGGTGTAGAACAAAAAAAGTGTGTTATATATATACACACACACAGTGACTGTCACCACTGTATAGTTATAATTGAGACAATAGAAGGAGTTTTTTTTTCGTTTGCCATTTACTTTGACACTTCAAAGATCTTTGCATAATTTTCCCAAAATAAAGATCATCTACCTCAGCTCCTTCCTTGAAAGGTGTCGTCCGTCAAGCTTGCGTGGAAGGGGGTATTATTTCCATAGGTTGTTTTGAGCAGCCTTGCAGCCCAAACGGGAACAGATTTACACCAAACTTAGCAGAAAGTTAGATCTTTACCCAGAAAGCATACTTTTTGTGATTTGTTGTAAGTTTCTTTGGGAGGAAAGAACTGAGGTGGATTAAACTTTAAAAAAAAAAAAGTTTTGTGTTGATTTTTCGAAGTTATAAACAGACTAATTGGGGGGTTTAACTGTGAAATATTTCCCAGTGCTGGATTAATTTGTAGGATATTTAGCTTTTCCAAACAAATAAAAAAGTTGAACACATCATTATTTTCGTTCAGTGCTGATGAAAAAAACTCTTTTACATTGACAGTGCTGCTCTTAGACAATTATTCAGCACACCTGACAAGCTATCTCTTGCAAGCCAGCCTTGATGCAAGCCTCTATGAAAGAATCCTCCCCATGGTGTGAAAATAAACCTTGTAAATGCAGAACTGCATCAGCAAAAATGACACTGTCCCACGTTATTGTTTATTTTCTTGTATGTATGTCTTGGTAGCACTACTCTATAGTGTCAATGTACTACAGAATTGTAAAATCCTTTACAATGAGCTTTGCATTTAAAAAAGTGAGTTATAATTACACACATTTTACATAAGACACATTTAAAATGGCACATTATCCTGAACAAAGCATGCATTTCTCAACACATTCAGACATATCTGCAGTCTCAGTCAAACCATGAATACTAAATGGATGATGCTCAAATGCTCCACATCTGTCTAAAGAGTACTAAAATCAAATTCTGGAATGTAAAACATAATTAATAAAATGTGTAGTAATATCATATATTGTTGTCTCAGGGTTGAGATGGCATTTATAAACCTCTTTTCGTCCAGTCTTATGGTATGAAAATGTCACTACAACCCCTTCAATCAAAATATAGGCCATTTTATACAGTTATCAATAATGTATTCTTTATTCTATTCTCTTGTTGCTATCTTTCCCCTTCTCCTATTGCGCTATCAGTTTTTCTCTACTCATTCTCCCTTTTGTTCTTTTCTGGTTCTGCTTTTCTCTGCATGTATTTCTCCCCCCTCCTTTTACCATATACATTTCCTCCTTGCAGCTTCTGGCTCCTCTTTTAAGTTGCACAGCATTCCCCTGAGATCTCCCATGCCCCTTTTTTATATTTACCCTCCCGATGCTTATGTCCTGTTTGAATCTCATTTTCAAGTTGTAGGCACTCTGCCCTATAGTGGCAATACTGAAAACTGTTTCTACAGGTCGAATGCAGAGCTTTGCTTTCTAATACTTAGTAGACATGCATACGTCATAAGCATTGCAGGTCTGTGTTCCCTCACCTTTTTCCCCACTGAGCTGTGTGGGTCAGATCTTTCTTTTCACAGGCTCACAATTTTGCTTGTGCAGGGACAAGCCCCAGTAATTAGCTTTTTAGATCAGTTGTTGCTGTTTTTCATTTCTGTCATCACCTTCTTTCAGATTCAGTAGCTTAGGTAGACATTTCCAGCGTTATGTCATGTTGTTTCATGTTACACAGATTTGTAGAGCGCACCGTCACCCGTGAGGGTATCCTGCTACTGAGAAGGTGTGCGTCTAGCCACAACTAGGGCCTAGTGGGACTACTCGAAAAGCCAAGTGGTCAGCTTTTTACAGAATTGAAAAAGTGAGAATTAGGCTCCAGGCTTTCCTGCCCTTTTGGGGCGATCTTAGAAGGCTTGGCCACCGGATCTGGTTTTCGCATTATAAAGAATGTGTGCAAGAAGGAGTCTGGACAGGTGGAGGTGACTGGAATGTTTGTGATTGTTGAGGTATGCTGTGCCAGTGTTATATAGTGCCTTAAAAGTGTGAGTGAGGAGTGTGAATTGTGCTTGTTTGTGAAGTAGGAGACAGTGGAACTATTTAGGGGTGTTGGGGGTGTGGCGTGAGAGGTTGGGGGTGATTCTGGCTGAAAAGTTCTGAACGGTCAGCAGCCTTCTGGTGTGTTTTTTGTTGATCCTGGCATAGAGGATGTTCCTGTAGTCCAGCTAGCTTGCTTGTGACCAGGGTGTGCCTCATTTTTGGGCAGCTCAGCCCCAGTGGTCTTACCAGCACCCCTTGGTGTTCACCAAAGTGATGGTGTTAGCAGCTCATCTGTGTTGGCTAGAAGTTTCTTTCCCTTCCTCAGCGACTGGCTGATGAAGGTGGGCTTGTCCCAGGCTGTCGTCTTCCACCTCCGGACTACGGTGGACATTCTGCATTCGCTGGGATTCACTATAAACGTGATGAAGTCGCACCTAACTCTCTCTCAGATGCTCCCTTTCATTGGAGCTGTTCTGGGCACAGAGCAGTTTCGGGCCTTTCCTCCCATGCAGCGAGTCCAGGATATTCAGGCTATGATACCAATGTTTCAACCTCTATCCTTGGTTTCTGTGAGAATGACTCTGAGGCTGCTGGGCCTCATGGCCTCCTGCATCCTGCTGGTGAGACATGCCAGGTGGCATATGCAGGCTCTGCAGTGGGACCTGAAGTTCCATTGGGTGCAGCATCAGGGGAATCTCTCCGATAAGGTCCAGATCGCAGAGGGAACTGCGTGAGGTCTGGAGTGGTGGCTCACGAACGACGATTGGGTCAAAGACAGATCCCTCTCCCTTTCCCAACCAGATCTGAAAGTAGTGACAGATGTGTCTCTCCCGGGATGGGGTGGCCATCTCGGAGAGGTGGAGATCAGAGGCCTCTGGTCTCCTGTGGAATCTGGACTCCAAATCAACCAGCTGGCGCTCTGTGCAATACGGCTGACATTGAAAGCATTTCTTCCACCTGTCAGGGGAAAGACAGTGCAGATATTCTCAGACATCACCACTGCCATGTGGTACTGCAAGAAGCAGGGCAGGGTGGGGACGTGGACCCTTTGTCAAGAGGCTCTGCACCTCAGGGCGTGGTTGAAACATCTAGCGGGCTCTCTGAACAAACTGCCTAGCGGATCACAAATGGCATCTACATTTGGAGGTTGTGCAAGGTCTCTCAGCAGTGGAGAGAGCTTTGGTTAGATGTGTTTGCCTCCACAATCAGCTGTATTGCGCGTTGGAGTTTCTAAGGCAGCAGTCACTTGGGACGCTTTTTGTCTCAAGTGGAGCTCAGACCTCCTGTATATATCTCTCTTCCCAAACCACTCCTGCCCAGAGTTCTGAAGAAGATCAAGAACGACCGGGCCCAAGCAATCCTTGCGGCTTTGGACTGGGCACATAGCCTGGTATCCTGAGCTGTTGAGCATTGCCCATTGATCCTCTGATCAGACTGCCCCTTTGGGAGGATCTTCTGTTGCAGCATCAGGGGAGGGTTTTGCACCCGAACCTGTCCACTCTCCGCCTTATTGCATGGTTGCGTGACAACAGTTGACAGCTTTTGACTTTCCGCCCAAAGTCGATAACGTTATCTTGGCAGCCAGACATTCCTCCAACAAAACGGTATACGCCTGTAGTTGGAAGAAAATTGTGGTATGGTGCACAGACAAGTCTGTTCACCCTGTTTCTGCCCCTCTCTCTGAGGCTCTGTTTTTTTAATACATTTTCTGGCCCAGCCGGGCTCTGCTGTAAGCACTCTCAAAGGTTGTCTGCAATTTTTGCTTTTGAGGTTTCTCGATCAACCTTATTTGTTAAGTCCCCTATTGTAAATAGGTTCCTTAATGGACTTACACATGTTTCCTCCATCACCATTCATTATGCCCCAGTGGAATTTTAATTTGGATTTGACATTTTTGATGTATGCTCCTTTCAAGCCTTTCCACAATTGTTGTCTCAGGCTTCTCACTTTGAAAACAGCCTTCCTTGTGGCCATTACCTCAGCCCACAGGTTGAGTGAGCTGCAGGCATTGTTCTCTAAGCGTCTCTGCCTTTCCATCAATACTGACAAAGTGGTGCTTTGCACTAAGGGTTTCCTTTTTGCCAAAAGTAGTCACACCCTTTCATGTAGGCCAATCCGTCACCTTGTCTACTCTTTACACACCCTCTCATCCTTTGGGTGCGAGGAGAGACTCTACCGCGTGGACCCAAAATAAGTGTTGACGTTCTACCTTGATCATACAAAAGAGTTCTGGGTGGATGTTCAAATCTTTAGTTGGTTTTGTGGGTGCACAGAAAAGTCTGGCAGTGCCGAAGCAGGCCATCTCCAGATGGGTCGTACTCTTTTTAAAGATCTGCTGCTCGCTGGCCAAGATTCAACCCCCTGAAGGTTTGCATGCTCATTCTACCAGAGCCAAAGTAGCGATCAAAGTGTTAGCATGTGGAGTTCCTGTCCTTGATATGTGCCATGTGGCCATCCCAAACATTTACCAAACACTACTCCCTGGACAGTCTGGTCCAGAGGGCGGGCACTTTGCCCATTAAGTCCTGCAGGACTTTGTGGTATGAACTTGGTTTGCAGACCTACCTCCAGGTATTGCTTGGGTATCTATTCAGAGGTGAGGAATCTGCAACTAGGAGTTTATCAGATGACCAAGTTACTTACCTCAGTAATGCCTTATCTGGTAGAGACATATTCTAGCTGAAGATTTCTTACCCACTCACCCATCCTCCCCGCTTTGTGAACTGATTTCTAGGGGCAGTGACTCCCCTTTCAGGGCCTTAGTTTTGGACACCAGTGGTCAGTTTCCTTATGGTTTTGCAGTTCTGGTGTGGAAAGTTATTAAAAGAAACTGACGTCAGTGTGCTGTGGTGGTGCCTTTATAGGACCCGCGACATCATATTTGGCACTGACGACGTGAGTAGTTCTGTAAACATGTCTCAGACCTGCCACTGAAAGGCCCAAACCCTCCCTTTTACTACATGTGCGTCATCCCAAGGTAGACCTTAGATAGCCCCATTGGCAGGGTGCTGTGTATTTAGAAGGTAGGACATGTACTGATGTGTTTTACATGTCCTGATCGTGAAATACTGCCATATTCGTTTTTCACTATTGGAAGACCTATCTCTCTCCTAAGTTAACATAGGAATTGCCTTAAAATACTTTTTAAGTGCAGTTTCCCATTGGGAGCAGATAGATATATGAACTTACAATTTTAAAATACATCTTTTGGTAAAGTTGTTTTTTAGATTGTCTGCTTGAAAATGCCACTTTTAGAAAGTGGGCATTTTCTTGCTTAACCATTTTGTGCCTCTGTTTGGCTGCTGAATCCACATCTTGGTCAGACTGACAGTTGGGTTATTTGTGAATTCACCCTAGACAGAGATACAAAGGGAGCTGAGATGTGTCCTGCATATCTAGATGAGTTTTCCTGGGCTAGAGTGGGAGGGAGGAGCTGACACCTGCACATGAAAGGTCTGTGCCTGCCCTCACACAGTACAGACTCCAACCCCCTAGAGTGTGTCTGGGGAGGGCAATAAAGAGGCAGGGTCTTGTGCACTACAAAGACTTTCCTTAGAAGTTTGCCTACTTCAAGGGCAGAAATGAGTATAAGTTTTGGATTGCTGGACCTAACTTTAGAACACTTCTAGATCAAGAGGAGCCTCTGCCAATGAGAAGAGCTGTGAGGAGGAGTACTGCCCCTTTGCTGCGTGTGCTTCCCTGGGTTGGCCTGCAGTTGCTGCTTCTGCCTTAGAGAGGATATAGACTGGACTTTGCTGTGTATCCTGCTTGTGAACATTCTCCAAGGGCCTGTTAACAATTCTCAGGGACATCAAAGGCTTCATCTGCTGGCACCTGGCCTCTCCTGCTGTGACCCCCTTACTTGCCAAGTGGTGCCACATCCAGTCCCCGGGCCCCTGGAAGGAGAAGCTGGCAGAACCAGAGTGAAAATTCAAGCATTGTAGCCGAGTGGTGAAAAAATCAATGCAGCACCAGTGAAATCGATGCATCACCAGCTCACTGCAAATTAATCTCTGCTGTGCGTCAGGATTTGCCACGCATCATCCCTGGGTGTGAAAATCTTCTACATCACCGCACAGACCTGAAGCTGCTGCTCCAGAAACAGGCACATTCCTTCCCTGTTAGGAACGAATCAAAGCATCGCTTACCCAGCGGGGAAAGAATCGATGCACGGCCTCACTTGCAAGTAAGGAATCAACACATCGCTTGCTTTTCCAACGCACGCTTGCCCGTGTGGCTTTATTTTTGATGCATACCAGGTACTTTGTGCTAAAAACAATGCATCCATTGATTTCTATGGATTAAGACTCTTTTTACTTTAAAAATTCATATCTTTGCTTGAGTACGTGGGAATTTTGGCATTTTAGTCTTGTTTGCTTTAGATAAATATTGGCTATTTTTCTAAACCGGTTTTGGAGTTCTTTTGTAGTGTTGTCACTGTGTTACTGTATGTGTTTATACAAATACTTTACACATTGCCTCTGAGATAAGCCTGACTGCTTGTGCCAAGCTACCAAGTGGGGTGAGCAGGGGTTATCTGAGCTGTGTGTCTCCTTTACCCTGACTAGAGTAAGGGTCCATACTTGGACAGGGTGTAAACTGACTGCCAACTAGAGACCCAATTTCTAACACTTATTATTTTGGAAATAATAATGAATTTGAATATAATGTTGTGCATCATATGTGAGGCTTTTATGTTATGGATTATATCAGCCTTGAAAAAGCCCCAGGCATACCTAATATAAGGGGCAAAACGTGTTGGCTGTAAAGTGTATGTAACACCATGCATAAATCCTGATGATTCAATACTGTCTAATTTCCATTTTGGAATTTTAAGTCATGAAGAGCACAAGCTATTTTTACCTACTTTACAATTCCTGTTGCGTCTTGAACATTCAACTTTCTCCCTGCCAGTGTAAAAGCCAGATTCTACCCTACGCACAATTTTAAAATAGCCAACCACATTGGAAGGTTCTTGGTATATTGGATAGGTAAGAGAATAAGGTAGCTATTTTGCAGGAGTCACTAAGGAGAAGGGTAGAATTCTTAGAACTCAGCTAGTCTACATCTTTCCTCCTTGGCTCATCTTTTCTTTCATTCATTTTAAAATGTTAATGTAGTGGCATCACATTTAAAATCCTGTAGATTAAAATGTTGTTCTGCCCAAACTCTATCGCTATTACAGATTTATTTTGCACATAGTGCTGGCACTTTTATTTTACAGGATGTTATCCATTTCAGCTAGAAACGTAAGTAAGACACATTGGAGTTCCAAGTATTTATTTCCATGCTTAATGCATAAAGTTAGAGGCCAACCATGCCCTGATTCTAGACTTGGCAGCTCAGCCCCAAATTGCAGCATCAGTAGGGACCATTGCTTTATAAGCTGAAGATAGGTTTGGTTGTGGGGCTCTCATGGTCTCTTACATTTCTTAAGCCCACCCTTTACCGACAGTACTCAGGGTTTCGAGACATCTAGGTGCAATTTCCATTGTAGCTGTTTATGGATCAAATCTGTTTATTGGTATTTAACATACAAAAACATTACAAAGCTCTGTATCAATCCTCCAAACATTTAGACTGTCGGCATTTCAGAAAGTCCCATATCGTTCATGTTTAAGGGCTGCCTCACAGGACCGCTTATCTGACGTAGGGGGAGACCATCCTCCCCGTATCTGCCCCCACACGGATTATAATCGAAGCAATCAAAGCACGACAGTCTAGATCGCTCAGAGCTAGCAATAGGAAACAAACATAACATAAATATATAACTGTACTTCCCCGTCTGAATGCCCCGCACCCCGCCTACCCCCGCACCCTCTCATCATCCTTTCACGTTGTTGTCCCCGCCCATCTCCGGGCCCCACGAGTCCAATCATTCCTCTAAATATCTTGTGTCAGCCCCAGGACCTTTAGGTATGCTGGGCACGTCAGGTCATTAAATTCTGTAGACAAAATCTGGAGGAATGGTCTCCACAGTGTGAAGATGTCGCCCACCCTCTGCCTAGAAGCTGGAGTAAGCTTCTCCATCGCCAAAATAAACCACAACTTCTGAAGCCAAGACACATACGTTGGTAGCCTGTCAGAGCCCCATAAGGCGAGAATCGTCTGGAGCGCAGCATTAAGAGCTAAGGCCAGCTGTCGCCCCCTCAGCGATCGAATGGGGAAAGTGAGGGTGTTGGGTAAACCCAACAGTACATATGAAAGAAATCTAGGAATCTCTGTCTGAAATACCTTATCGATGTCGTCCAAGATACTCTTCCAAAATCTCTGTAACTTGGGGCAATGCCAAAGAAGATGTACAAGTGTGCCCGTGTTGCCGCACCCCCTCCAACAAAGGCCTGACTTAGCGGGATCCCATGCGTGTATCCTTGCTGGGGTATAATACCAATAGGAGGCTACCTTATATGCCGTCTCTGTCCCCACAGCATTATAGGCCACGTGATGTGTTCTGTAGTATATATTGTCCCATTTCTCCTCCGTTAGCTCCCTCACCAGCTCCTTCTCCCATCTCTTCTGTCCCTTGGATTTAGGCGGACGCTCCACCCCCTGCAGAAATCTGTACAACTCCGATATCACCCCTTTATCATCCTTCTTTGTCAGTATCCATTTCTCAAACGGGGTAAGCAGTCTATCTATCAAAGGCCTATTCGCCGGCGAAAGGTCCTAATATTGTACTTGATAATGAAACAATCTGTCAGCCTCAGTCAATCCATATGTCTCCCTTATCTGATCGAAAGGGATCACCCAGTTCTCATCAAATAAGCACCCCACCCTTTTGCAGCCCCCATCGTACCAACTGCGAAAATTCTCTACCTGCAGGCCTGGCGCAAAGTCAGGATTCGCACCAATCGGTGACATAGGGCCGGAACGTTGTCAGACCCAGCCGCCGCGCCACCACATCCCATACACGAAACGTTGCTCCCGTGATCGGGGAGGAGTAGAGCCCCCGTGCATTATGCCGACATCGAAGCCAGGGCTCCTTCCAAATGTGAGACCCACCCACCGCCTGATACATAAAGCACCAGTGTTTCTCAGTGAGCGGCCTACTATACTCCAATAGAAATCGCAGCTGGGCGTCTTGATAATACCGCAGGAGACAGGGAACAGCCAGTTCCCCCTCCCCCCTGGGGAGATACAGGGCACTCCGCGGGATCCGCGCCGGCCTCCCATCCCATATAAATTTCAGGATAGCGGACTGGAGGGTCGCTATCGTATAAGACGGCGGAGTCAGACGGAGTGCTTGAAACACATACATTATGCGCGGCAGCACTGTCATCTTCACTGCTGAGACCCTGCCCAGCCAAGATAGTTTATGCTTCCCCCAGATCCCGCAACACCTCGCGAACTAATGTGGCATAATTCAAGCTCGCCGTCTTCGCAGCCGAAGTTGCCAATTCAATACCCAGATAGGGTACCTGTGACGTTTACCAAATAAGAGGATAACGGGCCCTCCAGCTTTCTTCATGTTTCGGAAGGGTAGACAAACTTAGGACCTGCGACTTCTGCATATTCACCCGAAACCCAGAAATCTGGCTGAACTCACTAAGGACCTCCATGAGTGCTGGCAGCGAGACCATGGGCTTTGCTAAGGTAAGAATCACGTCATCCGCATATAGACTAATGAGGTGGTGGTCTCCACCAAACTTGATGCCAGAGATGAGGGGGATTATCCCGCAGGCGCTGAGCAAAAGGCTCCATATACTGCGCAAACAGTAAAAGGGAGAGCGGACACCCCTGTCGCGTCCCTCGACCAATCGGAAACGGCAAGGACAGAGTTCCATTAACTCGGACACCAGCATTAGGTGCACGATAAATGCATTGGATCCAGGCCCTAAACACTGGGCCTAGCCCATAATGCTCCTGCACCTGAAAAAGATAAGGCCAGTGGACTCTAACGAAGCCTTCTCTGCGTCAATGGAGAGGAGAAGCGCCTCTCTATGAGATCTGATAGTTTTATCAATTAAATGCAGAAGTCGTTTCGTATTGTCCCCGCACTGACGATGCGGTATAAAGCCCGCCTGATCCGGGTCTATAAGACCAGGCATGTATGGATTAAGGCGGTGAGCCAATATGCCAGTAAACAACTTGGCGTCTATATTCAAGAGCGAAATGGGCCGATAAGAAGCACATTCTTCCGGGACCTTCCCAGGCTTGTGAATGACAGCAATGTTGGCCTCCACCATGTTAGGCGTGGCGGCCCTGGAAGCCCGGAAGGGATTAAAGAGCCGCGCCAGAAGCGGCGCCAGCTCAGGGCAAAAAATTGTATTAAGAAAAAGTGCAGTGAAGCCGCCCGGGCCGGGGGATTTCCTAACCTTTAGACGTGATATCGCTGAGATCACCTCCTCCACCTTAATGGGCTGATCTAAGGAGGACGCATCGTGCTCACAGAGCAGAGTAATATTACTATCCGTGAGAAAGGTGGTAGGGTCCACATCATATCCTGCATCCGTAGCGTACAGCTCCCTATAATACTCAGCAAACACCTCAGCCATTTGATCATCCATTCACACCTCACCTTTAGAAGGGGAGCGTATCATCTTTATCGCCATAGCTGAGCACTGCGCCCTCAACCGGTTCGCAAGAAGTTTCCCACATCTATTGCTCCTGGTGTATTATTTATGTTTAAGCCGAACTATCGCATACTCTGCCCTGTCCCAGTCCAACCACTTCAATTGCTGTCGCGCCTTCTCCAGCTCCCTCCACACTCTAGGTGCGCCGGTATACTTATGGGAGTGTTCTAGTGCCGCCACTCACCGCCCTCTGCTCTCTCCTCACTTTATTGTCTTTAGCCGAGAGCGACACCACCTCTCCGCGGACTACTGCTTTCAGTGTCTCCCACAAACTCTCCAAACTGGTTCTCCCATCATCATTGAGACTAAGGTAGTCCGTAATCGCGGGCCGCAGCATCTCCTCCACCACCTGACTCTGCAGTATGGTATCCCTAAATCGCCAACTCAGGGTCCCCACTCGTCCCACGTCAAGACCAGCTACCAGCGTAATAGGCGCATGGTCCGTCAGGGCCCGAGGCTCAATTGTGGTCTCACTAATCCGGGAGGTGAACTCCGAGGAGGCCAAGAAAAATTCTATACGTGTATACGTCTTGGAGGAAGCAGAATAAAACGTATAATCCCTGAGCGTTGGATGAGCCTTCCTCCAGACGTCCTCCAAGCCACAGACAGCTAACCACTGTCGTCCCGCTATAGTTAGTGCCCCGGTCTGCCCAGATCGATGCCCAGACCTATCAAACTCATTGTCCATGAAAAGGTTGAAGCCCCCCCCCCACCAGTAGAGCCCTGTCCAGTGTAGTGAGCATTGGGGAGTTGGCCTGCCTCATGAAGGCTTCCTGCTGCACGTTAGGAGAATACAATGTGGCGATAGTAAATAAGGCCCCAACCCGCACCCTAATGGCCAGGAACCTACCCCTCACCTCATGTATCCTGGCGACCACCTCCCCAGGGAAGGTCCTCGACAGAAGTATCGCCACCCCAGCATGCTTTGTAGGAGCTGAGGACCAAAATTGCCTGGGAAACCACTTTGAACACATTCGATATGTATCCTTTGGCAATAAGTGCGTCTCCTGCAAAAGGCAGACATGGCTCCCAGACCTCTCAAGGCCAGATAATATCACCAGCCTCTCGGTTGGACTATTGAGCCCCCGGACATTCAAGCTTAGATACTTAAGGGACATGTGGAGCTAAACAGGTTGTGCTCTGTGGGTGGGGACCCCTACTCAGGGGCAGGAGCCAGATACGGCACTGGGGCGGCTCCCACACATAGTGACAGCAAGCAATAGTAAAGCACATGAAAATTCCGGGGGAAGCACACCAACACAAAACCATAGCGCACAACAGGTGCTTACAATGTAAAAGTCCTCTTACTCACATCTCCAAAGAGGCCGAAGTCCTGACAGGGGCAGCAGAACCTCACGAGTTCGTCACTTGGAATCTAGTGACTCCACCACCCAAGCCCCTCTCAAGTGGTCTCAAAACCTAAACTAAAGCGACCACAGATCATGTAGCAGCACCCGGGCGCCCACTACTTAGGCATTCGTCCCAGCAGCCAAACTGCTCAGTACAGATTGCCTTTCCAGCGCTTGCTCAGTCGTGGAAGGTCGCTGCTGTTTCCTCTTCCTCTCCTTCCATCTCCAGCGTGGGCGGTCCCCGGCAGCGGCCTCTGCGCGCGGGCCAACATCACGTTCCGTCTCCTCCAAGCGCACGATCCTCTGCGCCTCTGGCACCGACTTCACCTGGTGCAGCTGGTCCTCCCAGCGGAACATAAGGCGGAAGGGGTGACCCCAGGAGTAAGACGTGGAATTCGCCAATAAGTGCTCAGTGATGGGTTTAAATTCCCGTCGCCTCTGCAAAGTCCTTAGCGAGAGGTCCTGAAACAGCTGAAGCGCATGCCTACGGAACTGTAACTCAGAGAGGTTCCAAGTTCTCTGCAGGATGCTTTCTTTAATTCCATAGTTATGGACACACGCTAGAATGTCAGGTGGGCGATCACTGGTCCCCCCCGGATCGGCCCACTCGATGATCCAGAGCGATCTCTCGCAAATCATCTGGGCCCAGAATGGAGCGGAACAGCGCAGTGACAAACTTTCCAATGTCCTCCTTCTCCGCCTCGGTCGGGGCTCCCCTGATGCGTATGTTATGCCATCTAGACCGGTTCTCCAAGTCCTCTACCGCAATCTGTAGGAGGTCCTGTTGCTCATGAAGACGTATGAGCTCCTGCTACATTTGTTCCACCTCTTCCCCCCGAGAGATCTCGCCGTCCTCTACATTTGCCACTCGATCTCCCAGTGACATCCACGCTTAGCTCCTTCATCTCTTGGGAAGTGTCCCTCCGAAGCTCCTTCAGGTCCCTCCTAAGCGAATCAAACAAAGAGGTGAGAGAACCCTTTGTGACCGGGGCCCCGCAGTCACCTTCCACCTCTCCATGATCTTCAGGACCCCTCGCCAAAGTAGACCCCTCAGCCAGCCTACCCTGCGCCGGCTTAGATCTGGTCAGCATTTCCCTCACTGACTGGTCCCGTTTGGGTTTAGAGGGCGCATCAGAAGTCCACTCTTGCACCAGCTTAGTGTTAAACCCGGTTCCAGTCCTCGTCCCCCTCTCCGTAGGCTGCTCTCGTCTCATGAGCGCGTCCCACTCACCGGTGGCCTCCTTGAGCTAGCCGCCGCCACCCAGGATGGCGAAATCAGTGCCTCCTTGCTCCCTTACACTCGGGCCGCAGCTGCGGGCCCTTACTGCAATCTGGCTCTTCCCGGAGCCAGCCCCGCCACATAGCACATGCCCGGACCCATCCCAGGCAGATGCCCCGCGTGCCGACTGTTCCGCCGACCAGGGGCCCCCGAGCCTCTGTACCACGTGGGGCCCCTCTATCAGGGGACCCAGGGGCAGGCCGGCTACACCTCACCGCCGCCCCCGTCTCTCACCAAGTCCCTCCACCGGCTCCCGGCACCAAAATGGCTGCCCCAGCCTCTGGAGGCCAAAACTCATGGGGGACGTCCCACGTCGCAGCCTCCAGTCCCAGATCTCCTCCGCCTACTCTAGGGCGTGCTCCTCAGACATTCCAGAATTACCTTCAACTATATGTTTACCCCTATATTTAAAAGGGGTAATAAGTCAATATTTGGAATCTGTAGGGTCATTTTATTTTAGAATCAATCTTATTTTTTCCTCTTTCCAGTTGCCTGGGAAAACCCCTGTGATTGTAAAAACCACGAAGGCTGACTTGAAAAAATGTGCCCACCAGTACACATTAGTTTTTATTGTAACTTGCCGACAAGTTATCTGGGCCTGCTACCACTGAGAAATCACGTTTTGAAATTATCCCTTTAATAGTATTTTCCAATATATAGGGGAAGACTTCCTCGTCCGAAATATAACCTTCCCTGCTGAGCTCTTGTTTTCCACCCATGTAGATCTTTGAGGGATAAATAACCCAGTATTCTTCTGGCACCATTGACACTGGAGCACTTTTTATTTCTTAGGACCCCTTTTATGCCTGTTTCCAAAATGTTATGTTGTCTTTAGATTCTAGCACCACCAACATTTTATCAGTTTGATTTATGTATTAGCCTATTTTTTTTTTTTTAGTTAAAGCTGCATATTCATCCTTAGTTTTGCTGAGCATTTTGTTCCAGCTACAGCTGCGCTATTGCCTTTTTATTTTTTTTGCTGTAACCTCAGTTTTCTTTTCAGATCCTGACAATGGGAATTTAATTCACCAGTACTCTTACTGCCTTGAGTACCACTTTCCATTCCCCTAAAGATTTTGCTCATCTCTGACTAGTTCTGTAGAAAACTTTCATCAGGCCAGGTCGGCGAGATGAGCATCATCAATTTGCGTTGCCTTTTGTTTCATAAAATCTATGTTTAATGGTAATGTTTTTTCCTGTGCCCTCATTACCAGCTAAAAACCTACAATTGTATACTGGTTATACACAAATCTGATCTATCCCACCATGTCATGTCCCACTCTCGATCTCATTAGGGTATTAAATAAAATGAAAAAACAACAAGTGATGGACGGAATGCTGAACATTGTCAAACACTCACCCCCAGTCACAGATCTGGGTTTAATCCATCGTTTATATTAAATAAAATGGCCACTCTCTGGAGTAAGACGCCATGGCAGTGTCTAGAAATAATGCTCTGCTTTCTGGGCCTGTTTGATGTATGACAGCAAATAGTGTTATCTGCTGTAGATCTATCCAGATTGGTCTAGCAGTACCAAGCCGTGTAGTAGGGGGACTAAAAATAGCTTACATTATTTTTGCAAGTATCTTGTTATCAATATTTATTAAGTGTAAAGGTCCGTATGAGTTGTAGGCAAGTGGAGCCTTGCCAGACTTTAGGCGAGCAATAACAATAGCCTTGCAGAGTATTTCTGGGAGTTCACCTCTACTTCTAGTCTGTGCTCCCTCGTATATCAGCAACAAAAAGGGGGAACTCCATTTACATATTCTTTATAAGACTCTCTTGAAATCCGTCACTCTTAGGGTTTTTATTGTTTTTCAAATACCTAATGGCATTTTTCACTTCTGCAGGCATTGTAGGGAAGTATAGTCACTCTCACCTTGCTGCTTCCACTCAAGCCAGAGTGGCTTTTTCCAAATAATTAATATATCCTTGGAGTTATAGAGTTTAGAGTACTTCTGTGAGAAGACTTCTAATATGTCTTCAGGGTGATATTGTGAGGTGCCGTCCTTAAATTCAGTTGATGCTACCTCCAGTGTTACCCACTGTTGACTTAAAAGCAGTTATTTCACACTCCTTGTGAATTCTGGCTGAAGATATTTACTCAGGAACTTCATTTTCCTAACTACTACTATTTTAAATTTGTGTAATTTTACTTGTATGTTTAGCAATGGGTTTGGTTGTCTGGTATCCCCATATGTACTCTCTAGTTGTTTGAGCTCTGCTTCTAGCACATCTAGCCTCCTGAAAATAGACTTGAGTATGCCATGCCCTTGGCTATATACTCCCCTCAAATAATTGCTTTAAAAGCCTCCCAAAATGTAGCATACCTGTTGTAAGGAAATGCCTTCTTGGCATGGTTACCCCCTGACTTTTTGCCTTTGCTGATGCCAAGTTATGATTTGAAAGTGTGCTGAGGCCTGCTAACCAGGCCCCAGTTCCAGTGTTCTTTCCCTAACCTGTACCTTTGTCTCCACAATTGGCACACCCTGGCATCCAGGTAAGTCCCTTGTAACTGGTACCCCTGGTACCAAGGGCCCTGGTGCCAGGGAAGGTCTCTAAGGGCTGCAGCATGTCTTATGCCACAATGGGGACCCCTCACTCAGCACAAACACACTGCTTGCCAGCTTGTGTGTTCTGGTGGGGAGAAAATGACTAAGTCGACATGGCACTCCCCTCAGGGTGCCATGCCAACCTCACACTGCCTATGGCATAGATAAGTCATCCCTCTAGCAGGCCTTAAAGCCCTAAGGCAGGGTGCACTATACCACAGGTGAGGGGATAGGTGCAGAGCACTATGCCCCTACAGTGTCTAAGCAAAACCTTGGACATTGTAAATGCAGGGTAACCATAAGAGTATATGGTCTGGGAGTCTGTCGTACACGAACTCCACAGCACCATAATGGCTACACTGAAAACTGGGAAGTTTGGCTTCAAATTTCTCAGCACAATAAATGCACACCGATGCCAGTGTACATTTTATTGTAAAATACACCCAGAGGGCATCTTAGAGATGCCCCCAGAAAACATACCCGACTTCCAGTGTGGGCTGACTAGTTTTGCCAGCCTGCCACACACCAGACATGTTGCTGGCCACATGGGGAGAGTGCCTTTGTCACTCTGTGGCTAGTAACAAAGCCTGTACTGGGTAGAGGTGCTTCTCACCCCCCACTCCCCCTGCCAGGAACTGTAACACCTGGCGGTGAGCCTCAAAGGCTTACCCCCTTTGTTACAGTGCCACAGGGCATCCCAGCTAGTGGAGATGCCTGCCCCCTCCGGCCACGGCCCCACTTTTGGCGGCAAGCCTGGAGGAGATAATGAGAAAAACAAGGAGTCGTCACTGGCCATTCAGGACAACCCCTAAGGTGTCATGAGCTGAGGTGACTCTGACTTTTAGAAATCCTCCATCTTGCAGATGGAGGATTCCCCCAATAGGATTAGGGATGTGCACCCCTCCCCTCAAGGAGGAAGTACAAAGAGGGTGTAGCCACCCTCAGGATAGTAGCCATTGGCTCCTAACCTCCCAGACCTAAACCCAGAACATAGGAAGATAGATTCCTGCAACCAGAA
Organism: Pleurodeles waltl; assembly: GCF_031143425.1. Classification (NCBI taxonomy): domain Eukaryota; kingdom Metazoa; phylum Chordata; class Amphibia; order Caudata; family Salamandridae; genus Pleurodeles; species Pleurodeles waltl. The sequence continues at coordinate 205,134,872 of NC_090439.1, forward strand.
GACGAAGAAGGACTGCTGACCTGAAGCCCTGCAGAGAAGACCGAGACACCAACTGCTTTGGCCCCAGCCCTACCGGCCTGTCTCCCCACTTCAAGAAAGTGCAACAGTGACGCGTCCCCCAGGGTCCAGCCTCAGAGGACTACCCTGCATCCAAAAGGACCAAGAACTCCCAAGGACAGCGGCCCTGTTCCAAAGACTGAAACTTGCAACAAAGAAACAACTTTTAAAGGACTGCACGTTTCTCGCCGGAAGCGTGAGACTTTCCACTCTGCACCCGACGCCCCTGGCTCGACCTGCGGAGAAACAACACTACAGGGAGGACTCCCCAGCGACTGCGAGCCCGTGAGTCGCCATAGGTGAGCCCCTGCAGCGACACCTGCAGAGGGAATCCAGAGGCTCCCCCTGGCCGCGACTGCCTGCTTCAAAGACCCTGACTCCTGGTAAAGACACTGCACCCGCAGCCCCCAGGACCTGAAGGATCCGACCTCCAGTGCTGAAGCGACCCCAGGTGGCCCTCTCCCTTGCCCAGGTGGTGGCTACCCCGAGGAGCCCCCCCCCTCACCCCCCCCTTGCCTGCCTGCATCGCTGAAGAGACCTCTGGGTCTCCCATTGAAACCAATTGCAAACCTGATACCTGTTTGCACTCTGCACCCGGCCGCCCCTGTGCCGCTGAGGGTGTACTTTCTGTGCTGACTTCTGTCCCCCCTGGTCTGCCCTCCAAAGTCGCGGGTACTTACCTGCTGGCAGACTGGAACCGGGGCACTCCCTTCTCCATTGAAGCCTATGCGTTTTGGGCAGCACTTTGACCTCTGCACCGGACCGGCCCTGAGCTGCTGGTGTGGTAACTTTGGGGTTGCTCTGAACCCCCAACGGTGGGCTACCTTGGACCCAACTTTGAACCCTGTAAGTGCTTTACTTACCTGCAAAACTAACAAATACTTACCTCCCCCAGGAACTGTTGAATTTTGCAGTGTGCAAGTTTAAAATAGCTTATTGCCATTGTTGCCAGAACTGTACATGCTATTGTGATGATTCAAAGTTCCTAAGATACCTGAGTGAAATACCTTTCATTTAAAGTATTGTGTTTAAATCTTGAACCTGTGGTTCTTAAAATAAACTAAGAAAATATATTTTTCTATATAAAAAACCTATTGGCCTGGAATTGTCTGAGTGTGTGTTCCTCATTTGTTGCCTGTGTGTGTACAACAAATGCTTAACACTACCCTCTGATAAGCCTACTGCTCGACCACACTACCACAAAATAGAGCATTAGAATTCTCTTTTCGCCACTATCTTACCTCTAAGGGGAACCCTTGGACTCTGTGCATGCTATTTCTTACTTTGAAATAGTACATACAGAGCCAACTTCCTACACCTGTTCACTGATTTTTGATTTATGTCAAGGTATGCAGGAGTGGCCTATCTAATCTCTTTTCCGAATACATTATCTAACAGCATAGTAGGCTGGAAATTACACACCTTTCTGTCTGTGGGCCTGAGTGGGTATTTCTATTATTAATGATACCAGGAAATATGTTTGAAATATTAATGCAATCATAGTTTCATGGTAAGTCACTGTTTTCGTGCAACGGGCCCCTTATTCATTCTGTATTTTCCCACACTACTAAGCATTTGCATTTTGTGACACTCATTGGACACACACCTGGTTCCTTTTCTCTAGACTGATATATTAATATATTCAGCTGCAGCCTGATGATCCACAAACACGTCTTCTTACCCATGTGAACCTCAGTGTAGCAGGATATATCATAGACTATTACATTTTCAGCACCTGCAATTTCTTTTTCACTGATACAATGTTGCAACTCGCCTCTTGGACCCCTTGCATGAAATATGGAAATATTGAAAGCTGCAAGGCTCAGGTCTCCTTTTTTTTAGCCAGCTGCAATATTTTGTCATAATGCTGGAGATTGGCAATAATAGGGCATGGCAGAAATAAGCACCCCACACTGGTCTTGAGGCAAGAGATCGATATACCCTTTCAACCTGATACATGCGTGATAAATGTGTGCTTCCAAAAATTTGTGTAGTCTTCTACTTTCCCATTACTTTTGTTTATTGTAGTCCAACCATGTGAAGCTTACATCTTCCATACCTGGCTTCCAAGTCTTGGTTGCAAATTTGAATATGCTCCAAGTCATGAGCCATCTTGTTCTGCGTCTTAGACAGTCTGACTACATCATCTTTTGTTTCTGCTATGCTGTGTTCAGCCATGTCAATGCAATCTTTCTGTTTAGGTGTGCTTTCAACTCATCCAGACTGTGAATAAGGGTGTCTGTTTTACATTCGACAGTGGTGAGACTCCCCTTCACTCCAATAATATTGCTTTTACGTTCTCATCCTGCACTGTATCAGTTGTTTCTTCTCTCATGCAAGATAACCCAGATTTGGAGCTTTCTTCCTGTTTGTGCTGCTGATTTTTGGAGTTGAAAGTTAGACGGTCCACGTGTCAGTTTTGTCTTAGTAACCCCAGCCAGTCCACCAACAGCCACACCACAGACCCAACTTCCTGTCTTTGCTGAGGCGTTACTTATATTTGCAGTTGAAATATCTTTATTCGGTTGGATAATTCCAAACATAAAACGGATAAATAGATATCATATAACAATCAGAACAAATTAAAAATCATATATTTACAAAGCTTAAAATACATCCAAATATAATTTCCCCATACAAAATTCAATGGATAAAAACCTGTAAGATTAAAAGAAATGTATGCTGTTCTGCCAGGTTATAGCTTCCTTTAAGAAGGAAACCATGCCCAGCCAAAAATAGGCTGGGCGGTACTGCACAAAGCCCCTTTTCTTCAATAGGGGGAATGACGTCTAATTTGTGCATATATTTGCAGTTATAGAGATAGTGTGTATTGTGAATGTTGTAACGTGGATTGCCCCAATTCTCTGTGCATCTGTTGGTCTTTGAAATGCTGAGCTTTCGACGAGCGGGGGTTGTCAAGGCACATCATATTGAACATTGCAGTGCCAGACAGTTGTGTACACTATGATGTCATTACACATTGCTCAGCATCTTGTCACAATTGGCAGTTCATCGTCCCTCAATCAAAACATGAAAGCCGCATTGAAGCATGGCCTTGCATAACACACAGCCGTCTGTTTTGTTTATAGTTATGCCCGCTTCGGTCTCAGAAGGCATTGTTCATTCCAGATGATTTCAGTCACTACTGACTTTCCCTTGCTTCCACAAGGCCCTAATACCCTGGGAGATGAGTATGTCCAGCCAGTCTCTCACCACAGGTGGCCATTTCCCTGTGTTTCCTATCTTCCAGCACCTTGTGCCATTTCACCAGGGGGTCCCCTGCCAAGCATCCTAAAAGCTCTTCTCTCTTATGCAGACCACCTAAGGGCAACACTCCACCACTGAGAATTTCTAGGCCGAAAGGCTGATTTCCATGCCATGACAAGGCTGCGCTTAGCCAACACTTACTTCAAATCCAAGAATAAGAACTTCGGTTTCATTTTCTTAAAACTATAATGGCCAAGGAGACGAATGTCTGGCAGAAATTTACATTATCAATTTCTTACTTCTGTGATCTGGTTACTGCTTTTTTCCAAAAGTCCGAGCTACTAAGCATCTCTACACCATGTGGAGAAAATTCACCGCTGTTGCTCCACATTTAAGAAAACTCTAAGGTTATGACCCTTGTGTTCTGTGGATGCGGAATCAAATAACTCCAGTGCAAATAATTAAAATCAGTTTAAATGAAGCATACATGGACACCTTAACAAAATGACCTTTAGTAACTTCCCGCCCCTAAATTATTGCCCGCCAAAGCCGACTACCTTTCCCTCTGATCAAAAAGTATTTTCCCATGCCAGGTATATACCTAATATTGTAACCCCTTTCGTCTCCTTTCCAAGGGTAGGAGCTATATGGACCAACCTTTGAGTATGAGGTCCATGTACCCCTGATCCCAATGTTAAGTGGGTCAGCAAAACAGGTCAGGCACTGACCAACTGGAATATTTTGCCTTCTACAGTTCAAAACTGTTAACATGCCTGAGTCAAATACTCAACTACATGCTATACAACTTCAAAACATAGATTCCTTTTCGACACGTCAGGTCAGGGGAATGTGTAATGATTAACACCACATCTTCTTATGCAAGTTGACCAGCAGTGCTTTGCCACCGCCATCTGTCTCAGAAGGAGTTTGCCAGACTGAACACGCAGTATGAGAGTTGCCAACAAATAGCAGGCAGTGCATCAGGTCCTAAGAAATATGCTTCATATGAGCATTCTTCAGCCAAAAATTTTGCTACAACTTGTAACAGGGCTACCAAAAAGTACAAAAATCTGGAATGCCCAGACCTCCTTTCTGTCAGCAATGAGTGCAGCTTATATGTGGCCACCTTTTTATAATCTTTCCAAATTAAGCCTAATATCTGGGAGTGTCAGTTCCTAGAAGTATCTGTGTAAGGATCACTGGAACATTCTGAAAGTGGCATAGCAAATGAGGAGTCTTTACTATTCTGATTAGAGCCACCTGTCCTATTGTTGATATCTAGAATGGCTCCCAGAACGTTACAGGTCTATACTATATAACAACTCATTCGCTGTATGTAAATTCACAGCGATCAGATATGCATCATCATATTGAATTCAAATGCTTAGCCATTTTTACATGTGTTAAAGGCCTTTGATGACACTGCAGAAAGCACCTCTTCCATCTACCTTATCAATGCCTTTCTCCAGGGAAACAGTTACAACGGTAGTCTGGAGTGGAGGCCAATTCCCTCTACCATCTCTGTCAACAGGGCAAAGTCAGTGATTGAATCGTCAATATATAGCTGTTGTGCTTATAACAAAGTTACATGCTCATCCCAGGTTTCTTTAGATCTTTAGTAAAAGGCCTCAGAGAGAAGTGAATAATAATGGAAATAGGGGGCAATTCTGCCTGGTACCCCTTTAGAATTTCCACTGAAACAAAATAATTCTATGGGTATAGATGGAAGCTGTAAGGTTGATACACAGAAGTATTAGCCATCTGGTCACTCTTGACCAAAGTTCATGGATCTAAGTTTAATTCAAAGAAATCCAAGCTGTGAGGGTATCAATGGCCTTTTCTGTGTTAACAGTACTATCCGCTGTAGGGGGCAGGTCTCCAGAAAACTCCCAGTGAGATGGAACAAGAATCTGCGTTTGCAAAATTAATTACAACTAAGGACCAACCCTTTTTGTTCAGTTGCATCAATTAGAGGTTTCCCAGGATTTTGTAATCCCATTTGAGGATATACCCTGGCTTAGATATGTTTATCTCTCTCTCCTATCATTAGGATTAGGAGAATTTTTTCTTAAACCAGATACTCTAACAAGACAGGACATTAAGAAGGTTAAAGAAATATTCTGGCAGAAAAATCAGGCCATGGAGTCAGCCTCTGGCATAATGAGATTATGGATGAGGCATGAGACACAACAACTTCAACCAAAGCTGTATCTGACCATTATTAATCACGAGCGACAAAGGTTTTTACTCACGAGGCTACGTTTAAATATCTTACACTACCTGGTAGCATTTCCAGTATGTGGAACCTGGTTCAAGAACCTCCCTCCTTGTCGCTGCGATGGAAAGACACCTCAGAGTACACCACATTTTATGTTTTTTTGCACTTTATATGCTGTTCCAAGAAAAAGGTTTTTACGTCCGTTATTTCTGTCTAATAGTATTAGAACTAGCCAGCTTGCTTATTCCCACTTACATGATCTGGGAAATATGGACATAATTCAGGCTGTGTTAAATTTCATACATGCTGCTCATGGTATTCGGAAAATGTACTAATAACGTTTTTAGAAATTTTTATGATTGAGAAATTTGTATGTTTTATTTATTTGATGTCTTTTATGGTCTTTGCACCAAATAAAGTAATGAATGAATGAATGAGTATGGGTTGCAGACACTAAAATGGCTTCTTCAAAGTTTCTTTATAAGGCTTAGGCAAGACTACTACTTTAGATTTCCTTGAAGTAGGATGCCCGCAGTTTTTGCAAATGTGTATAGTTCCAAGACTCTTCGCAGTAGCAACTCATTGTACATGTCAAAAAATTCAACGTGGCGCCCATGCAAACAAGGAGTTTTCGCTTCCAGTAGGGTTTGTAACATTTTACATATTTTATTTACAGTGACCAGGACTTCTAGGACGTAACCTGTGCTAGGGGAAATCATCCAATTGCTTCCATGTTGAGCTGGTAGCTATGAGTAAAGGAATGAGTACTAATGCCATTTATTGCCCTTTGGTTAAAGGGATGCTGCCACTGTTCTAAGTTAAAGCAGGTAGCTCAGACCGAGACCTCAGCAGTCACATTGGCATCATCCACATGCTGCTTAGCCCTGTAGGCATAAAAGTCAAGGCAGCACAGCTTCTACTAGAGAAACGTGCCACAGTTTGCTTCCAGTATTGTGGCTTGAGGGTTTGATCTGTCACACATTGAACTATCACAGAGCGAAGGCCACTCTTTAGACGGCACAACTCATGCAGAATAAAGCTACAAAGACTTACAACTGTTTGATCTGGGTCCCAGGAGCTAAGTAAATGATTAAATCTGGCCTGAATACAGCGGATTCTATTGGAAGAGTTATGAGGACTTCAATTTCTCTGCTTCGCCACCCATTGCTGAGAAATTCAGGGATCTCCCAGGATTTCCTGATGACACTCATGGACCTCCCATTCAATGTCTCTTACCTCTTTGGAGCTTAGATTGACTCTGCCTTGGAGAGATTTAAGGACAGTAAATTCACTTCCAGGTCACTTGGTCTGCAGACTCCGCCATGGGGCTATCAACAATTTAAGACGTTTCAAGGTTTATCAAAGGATTATTCCTGTAGAGTCCATCAACACTAGTCCCAATAACATCATCAGCAACTGCAGGCAAACTCACTGTACAGGCCATATACGACCCGGGCAGACCTGCCCCTCCCTCTGGGGCCTAATCACCAGTTAGATGCCTGCTGGACAGCCTACCTGGGGGCCGTCTCTTACCTCTCACATTCCTCCTTGGGGTCCTGGGACTGTCCTGTATCAGTGGCCATTAGGTAGCATCGATGTGGGGTCCAGAGGCGGCCATCTGCAGTCGAGGCGAGCACTCATCTCCTGAGGCCTGCACTGGCAGGTAGCGACTAACAAAGCGACCCATCCGGTGGCTGCTTCTCCCATCTGTGCAGCCCTCTCCCAAGGAACTACTAGTGGCACCCTCCACCCTTGTCTGCCCACCCCAAACTAATAACTAAGGCACAGGGGGCTCGTAGCCTAGAAGAAGGCTGAACTTAGCTCTTTACTACCTAGGAGAGCCTCCCACCAACAGACCACAAGAGGTGGCGTGGGGCCCCTGGGATGGTCATTGGCCCTCAAAGCCCCCTGAAAAGGCCCAGCTGTGACCTAGGACTGACAAGGGCACTGTGACCAGCCCTGGGGATCGACTCCGCGGACCTGGAAGGGCAGGCCTCCACCACCTCCTCCCTCCCTGAGGCCATGGACCAATGGGGCACCCAGAAACTTGATCCCGGTGGGAGCCACATCGTACTCTGCGACGGAGGGCTCCCACCTCTCACCTGTCGCTGTTGCCTCTGCTCCCAGCGTCTCTGGGGCAGTTGCTGACTGAGCGAGAATACAGGTGAGTAGTCGCATAACCACATTGGTGCGGAGAGGCCGGACCGCAGCTTGGGGAGGGGGAGTGGCCTGGACATGTAAGGACACTCTTGAGAGCCCCTACCCCAAGGTCGAGCCTGGTGGGCACACCAATTGGCGACAGGTTTGCGGAGACTGTTCTCGACTCATTCCTGTGGCCTCTGGCTAGGAGACATCCTCCTCTTTATCCCCTCAAGCCTCCCTCCATTCCCCTTCTGCGGTGCTGTGGTTGGGGCACTGTACTCCATGCACAATCAACTGGAGATACAGGACAGTAGAGTGAGACATCGCAAGTGGTTTGCTGGGGTCGGGAGGGCGTTGATTTCCCCTCTTACCTGTGGTGCCCTTCGTCTCCGTCCGCTGCCATGCAATGGTCTGTTGTTAAGCCAAGGCACCGCCTGGTGGTCGCGCGACACCACCCCAGTCGCTCCAACATTAAGGCACCCCTGATCAATGATAGGACGCGGGAGCCAGCTGAGTTAACCGCCAGGCACAAACTTAACAGAGTGCCCGGACAATGACCATTTACAAGCAGCACAGCCTGGCGGGTGCTCACAATAAGTTGGATGCCATCCTGCAGGCCATCAACACGTCCAGGGCATCTGTGTCGAACTCAGACTGCTCCGAGATAATCAACGTAAACTGGCCTCCAGAGTAACACACTGAATGCACACTGTCGGAAGTCACACCTCAACTGCTTGCCCTTTGGGGTGGTTTCCTCAGTAGATAACTGTGCCACTTGGGATGCTGTATTTGCTGCAATCTACACTACCTCACATGGTACACCAACACTTGTGAATCTTCTGAAAGTGTTAAACCAAATTCAAGACAAATACTGGGCTGCCCCTGCCCTGGATTTCAGAATACAATTAATGGGTAATTTTGCCGCAGTGTCCTCAATTATATTAATTAATCTTAAAGGGGAAGCAGTAGCATTGGCAGTACACCAGTGGCTCTGGGGTGTTCCTCAACAGGAGCACGATCTGCCTTAGACTTAAACCAGTATAGATCAGGATAGTCTGAGTACCAGACCAGGTAAGCCACAATTACAAGGTAAATCCAATAAGGATAATATCAATGAGCACAAGAGGGTTCTAAAAGTACTGAGATAAACAAAAAATTAGTACAGACAAACAAGAGCAAGGAGAAGAATCTCCGCGTTCGGAGACCGTAGAAAATCGTTACACCCTTAGGAATAGGAAAACTTTAAAAACTCCTGACTGATACCAATGTACTGATAATTGGCCACCTCGCTTCTTTCAGGACTCACTTGACAAATGCAGTGAGAGAGGAGGGCAGTCAGGTCACCGAAACGAGTATATGAAACCAAGAAACGAGTCACAATGTTCATCTGAAATTTCGGTTAAAAAGAAAGATAAACTTCCACAACAAAAACTCAGATTCAAAAAGAAAAAGGTTGCTGCAATTTCTGCTAAACATGCCACACATATTGTAAACACTACTGAAGAACAGGACGTAGGCAGTGACTGCTACACAGCACAGCAGAGGTGTGCAGAATATCACTGGAAGGGCAGGATACACCCTGCCAAAGGAGCCCGAGCCTGTGTTTGAGTTCCCATGGGGAACTCAGGAGAGAATGACATTCGTACGCATTGAGGAGCCTGCAGACGTCTGAAATGGAAGTAGGATGACAGCAGAGCAGGGAGGGCTATGTGTGAACCCGAAGGAGCAAGACAGAGAGGTGAAGAGGAAAATGGAGAAGACGAACGAGGACAGAGAGGCAGGGAAGAAGACGGAGAGGATGAACAAGGACGGAGAGGAGAAGGCAAGTAGGACGGAACGTGGAGCAGAGAGAGAGAACTGGGGGGAGCAGCGGAGAGGTTAGGGAGACCTGAAGGCACCTGCCGCGTCCCAGGAGGGGTGTGGCTAGTTCAGGTACGGGACCTCTTGCGCAGTCCTATAGCTCCGGTATTAAGGAGGATGGGGAAAGCAGGAAGGGGCTGAGGAGAAAGAGGCTGGGGAGGAAGGTGGCTAGAAGACCCCGGGCACACTTGAGGGATAAAATAAAATGTGATTTTTTCTTTTTTTTCCTTTACTACACGCTAGCACAGTGAAATAGAAAAAAAACCTGTTTCCCAACACCAAGGTCCCCTGGGCAGCACATAGTAAGCGGAAAGAAAGTGTGAAGCACATAAAGGACTCCCTCACAACACCTTCTCCTATTGTATGCCAAAACTTAACAAAGAAACACTTACTTGACCCTAGCCTGTTGTTTTCTATACCCTACTCTTGCTGCCCATCTGCCGCCGGACCATTGAGCGCCCATGAAGACCTGTGGAGTAAAAGAGCAAAGAACCGTTAACAGTGGGAAGGAGCGCCAAGACCAGGAGAAGGACTATATATGTGACAAAATAAACAAACCATATATGTTCTGTGCAGTTAAAAGAATAAACACAAATTGGATAACCGCTCCGTGACTCTGCTGACTTTATAGGGATAAACCTATGCACAGTGACCTCCATGGGAAGAACCCTATCACAGTGGTGTCAGAAGTGGGATTTAAGCCTTTCAGCATAGGGTAAGGAGCCATGGAGGGGAAACCATCCCTTGAAGACATGATTGCCCAACTTGCAGAGGGTCAATGACATCTCCAGCTCGTATGTGAGGAACAAGTAAAGGATGCCCAAAGGGATGGAGAAACATTACAGGATGCATTGAGAAGCCAAGCAACCTGAATAGCAAATAACCAACTGGTCCATGAAACAGCCATCCAAAAGCTTACAGATTCGATTGCTACCACCAGGGTTCACCCGAATGTACTGAGTTCAGCGTTACAAAATTACCAGGAGGGAGAGAACCCTGATGCATTTTTCACCAATTTCGAGAGAGTAGCCTCTTCGGCCAGTTGGCCACAGGAACAGTATGTAGCTCTGCTTCTTACCAGAACTCTACAGTTGGCATTTCAAGCAGTCAGCCAGGTGGAGTAACGCCTTATGGGGTTGTAAAGAAAGCCATACTAGAGAGGGTGGGTTTTGATAAGGAAAACTATCAGCTCTGTTTCCGTAGGACATAGTGGACTCCCTCGAAGAACCCTAGGGCTCTCTTTTATAGGGTTCAAGACGAGGGATATAAGTGGTTGATACCCACAGAAAGCACGTTAGGAACAGTATTTGGAGGCCCTACCAACCAGTATTCGGAGCTGGATAAAACTACATTCAGAAGTTACAGTTACTTCTGCTGTTGAATTGGCCTGCGCTTTTCATAGAGCCCAGACTTTAGAGTGACCCCGGTGAAAGGGATAACACAGACCCAAAAGGCTATTCACGCTACTCCAAGCCCAAGGACCAATCTGGGATTTCCCTTAGAGAGGCCCCTTACAGGACGCTTTCTGGTTAAAGAACCCAGTCAAACTCCTCAAGGCTACAGTAGTGGCAAATGGGACCACATAGCTCGGAGCTGTCCCCACAAACAACCCACACCTGAACCTATGGAACTAGGCCTGACAATGGGTAGTCTTATGGGCTATCAGAAAAGCCCCTCAGTATGTGAAAACTATGACTGTAAACCAAACCAGTGGATTGGAGAAGAGACAGTGGTCATCAGTTGCGTACATGGGGATAGCAGGGTATATCCCCTGGCGGAAGCAACAATAAACTGGAGGGGATATGAAGAGAAAGTCTGTGCTGGGGGATTACTGTTTTGCTTTCACTAATGACCGAGCTGATAAAAATCTCTGGAATGCACTTCTCAGTTCAAAGAAGACATCTATTATTACTTCACCACTAGGTTCCTGAAAAATGAGATTAGTAGGTCGAAAGCACACGTTTAAAAATAGTCACAGCAATGAAAGGAAAATATATAAAAAATGATTCTCATCTGCAATGTACACAGCAAATATGATTATATTATAGCATCATTGCAAAGCAAAAAATAAAGTAAAAATTAATCACTGTAGGGCCTGCCAAGCTCTTCATCTTTCTCATGCCAGCAAGATGATGACCCCGTTCAACTGCGAGAAAGAGATATCCACCCTCACGGAACAAGTATGTGTGTCAGGCATTTGACATCTAATCCTGACCAAGGTCTTGGAAATTCCCTCGCTACTGAGCAGGGCCACCTTTTTATATCTTTAATGAACCGAAAGGGCTTTCTGGAAAAAACCCTCCCATAAAAATGAAATATTCAAACATGCTGGCTACTCTAGGTTAGAGTTGGAAGAAAGATGTTAAAAACTGGCCATTATTTCTAGGCTCTCCTCCCAAGGCCGCACCCGTTCCTTGCACTGAAAAAAAACATGTACTTTCTTATCATGTTGACTGACTAACTGTTCAGTGAGAGAAAATACGAAAAACAAGCACAGTTTACCATGTGGAAAAACACAGCTCAACTGCAATGTCTAACACCATGATAAAGTCAAAAGGCAGCTAAAATGAATACAAAATGTAATCTGCAATTGGTGAATACTGAACAACTAATATGCAAAGTGGTGCAACACAAAGTCAGTGGTCAAAACATCTATTTTCATTACAATTACCCAGCCTGGTAGAAGACATTATTATAGGAATTGATTATCCCGCTTTCCAAAACTTGTTAGAAGCCACAGCCACATAGAACCCCGTAAATATGTGGCTGAGAGATGCCCCTTTTTTCACGAATAACGTAGAATCTGGTAAGGACAAGGAGAAAATTACCAAATGTCGAAAGAGGACCCAGAGAGCAGACTATCAACTGGATAACACAATGGACAGACCGATCCCTTACCCTGAGGAAAAGAGAGTCCTGTCTAGTAGGGAATTCAGAGTATGCCAGAGGGAGGACCCTACTCTGAAACACGCCTGGGCTTTGGCTGTATCTGACCCGATAGGGCAGGCTGGTCCCTATTTTGTTGTTAAAAATGGGTTGTTGTATAGAAGGAATCAACAAAAAGGGTCCTTAAAAATGCAGTTGATTGTTCCTCGTGTATACCGGAACAAGTGTTGCATTTAGCCCATGGTCAGGTAGGAGCAGGACTACTTACTACGCCACTTCTATTGCCCAGGGGTATTTACTGATATCAGAAGACACTGTGGGGCATGCCCTAAGTGTCAATTGTTTAATCCTAGTCATGAGCCTAAGGCCCCACTGTTTCCTTTACCCATCATTGAAACACCTTTTTCCAGAGTAGGGATGGATCTAGTGGGACCGCTGGTATCTTCATCAAAGGTATACCAATATATATAGGTCTTAATAGAGTATGCTACTCAGTATCCCAGAGCCATACCCCTCACTAGTATGACTACCAAGGGCATAGCCCAGGCCAGGATTTTTTTTTTTCCAGGGTTGGATTTCCCCGGGAACTCCTTACCAATCAGGGTACCCCATTCATGTCCCGGCTAATGGCAGAAATCTGTCAACTACTAGGGGTAAAGCAGATTCACACCTCAGTTTATCATCCCCAAACAGACGGACTAGTAGAGAGATACAATAAAACAATCAAAACCCTGTTAAGAAAAACTATAACAGAAACTGGGAACTGGGACAAAAAGTTTCCTCTTGTCTTATATGCTATCAGGACGCATGTATAGGCGTCCACTGGACATAGTCCATTTGAACTGCTCTTTGGTAGACAACCAAGGATGATTTTGGATATGGCTGCAGAACAGTGGGAAGAGACAGACGAAGAGTCCCAGGACATACTTACCTATACCCGACAACTAAAAGAAAATCTACATATGATATGGGAGGGTGTAAGGTCTACTTAAGAAGACAGCCAGGAGAAACAAAAGAAACTATACGATGTAGAAAAAAACAAAATGACCTACCAAGACAGTAAAGTGCTGATCATATTACCTACAACCAAAAACAAGCTCCTGGTCAAATGGCAGGGCCCATATAGAGTTATGGAGGATGCAACCCTAGTGACATACAGAATAGAAATCCCAGACAAACCCAGGAAAAGCCAAATCTATCATGTTAATCTGCTTAAAAGCTGGTAGGGGGACGAGACTCCAACCCCTAGAAATGGCTCCAACCTCCTTATTTTGAAAACCAAACCCTTAGAAATACCTCTACTCCCTTTGTCTGAAGAAGAGAAGGAAACCCAACCCTCTCTTAGTCTTGAACTAACAGAGAAATAAAGAACCCATATGAAGGCCCTGATTATGAGAAAAGGGTATTTTTTTTCAAGAGTACACGGGAAAATTAGCTTGATATAACATCAAATCGGAACAGAGGAAGGAAAAACGGTACGACAAAAACCATATCATCTTCCAGAGGCCAGACAACATTTGGTATAAAAAGGAGTAAGGGAAATGTTAAAGGCCGGTATTATAGAGCCGTCCAACAGTCCTTGGTATTCCCTAGTGGTGTTAGTTCCAAAACCAAATGGGAGTATTTGTTTCTGTATTGATTTTCACCAACTCAATGCTATTTCCCTTTTCGATACTTATCCCATGCTCCGGGTGGACGAACTAATCAAACGATTAGGCCAGGCCCTCTATTTAACCACCTTAGATCTCACTAAAGGATACTGGCAGATACCTCTGAACCCCCTTAATAAGGAGAAAACAGCCTTCCCTACCCCTTCTGAACTGTATCAATTCACAGTATTACCTTTTGGTCTACATGGGGCTCCAGCTACCTTTCAGCGTCTCATGGACGTTATATTAAGACCCCATCAGGATTACGCAGCAGCCTATCTTGATGATATAGTCATATATAGCCACACCTGGAACCAATACTTAGAACACTTAGCCAATGTTCTACAGTCCTTACAAGAGGCAGGCCTAACTGCTAACTCGGACAAATGTAACATAGCCAGGAGTTCCATCAACTGTCTTGGGTATATCATCGAGAAAGGACAGATACAGCCCCAAATAGATAAAGTCGAAGCTATAAGGAAGATACCTATCCCTAAAATGAAACGCGATGTACGGTCATTTCTGGGGATGGTGGGGTATTATAGGCGGTTCATCCCCACTATTCCACACAAGCTGCCCCTTTGACAGACTTATTAGAAACAAATCAAACAAACAAGATAACCCAATCGTCGGAAACACAATATAGCAGCTATCAAAGACTGAAGGAGTGGTGGCCACCAAGCCTGTATTACAGTGTCCTGACTTCCACAAATCTTTTGTACCACACACCAATGCCTCTGATCAGGGATTAGGGGCTGTCCTTTCACAGGAGGATGAGGAAGGACACCCTCACCCCATTGTATACATTAGCAGGAAATTACTACAGAGGGAAAAGAACTACCCAACCCTGGAAAAAGAATGCCTAGCCATAAAATGGGCTGTCGAAGCTCTACAATATTACCTGTTGGGCAGACCCTTTGTGCTTCTTACAGATCACACCCCTTTAACTTGGTTGGCCTGCCATAAAGATACTAATTCAAGAGTGCTAAGATGGTTTTTATCCCTCCAACCGTTTGTTTCAGGTGCGACGTATGCCCAGCTCCTTGTTGACCAACGCTGACTTTTTATCAAGGCACCCCTTGCAGTCTCTGGGGTAAGTGAGTGTGACAGGGTATCACTGCAATGGTAGGGTACACCTGGCTGAAAGAGCCCCAAGCTGGTGTTTGAGTTCCCCAGGGGGACTCATGAGAGAATGACATCCGTACGCTTTGAGCAGTGGGCGGACGTCGGAAATTGAAGTAGGATGACAGTGGAGCAGAGAGGGCCGTGTGTGAGCCTGAAGGAGCGAGACGGAGAGGTGGGAGGAAGACCGAGAAGAAGAACGAGGATAGAACGGTAAGGAAGAAGACGGAGAGGACGAGCGAGGACAGAGAGGAGGAGGCAAGGAGGACAAAGCGTGGAGTAGAGAGAGAACTATGGGGAGCAGCAGAGAGGTTTGGGAGAACTGAAGGTGCCTGCTGTGTCCCAGGAGAGGTGTGACTAGTTCAGGTACGGGTCCACTTGGGCGGTCATATTGCACTGGTATTAAGGAGGGTGGGGAAGGCAGTAAGGAACTGAGGAGAAAGAGGCTGGGGAGGAAGGTGGCTGGAAGACCCCGGGCACACCTGAGGAATGAAATAAAGTGTTATCTATCTTGTTTTTTTCCTTTACTACACATGTTTGTAGAGCAGAGAAAGTGAGACTTAAAGCAATCCTTAACAGCATGGATATTAGGTTCTCATTGTAGTTCGTTTCATCACCTGTATGGAGTCCAGAGAGCACTAATTAATCTGCCCAGATGGTTTTTGGGAGGACGTATCCTTTGAGAAGTCCTGTTTGGGATACCTTTGTATATCCCAGATCTTGATGGCCCTGGCGCGGTGGCAGCAGAAACACCTTTTGACCTAAATGAATGTGTCACTGTCTTGGAAGAATTACAACAATGCTGTGATGAAAATTCATCTGCACATGCCTGCCAGCTTGGGAATGAGGTATTTGCCACCATCCACAGGCTGTATTCCTAAAGTTTTGGGAATCTAGTTCGTACAAAGATACCTGTGAAAAAGGAGTTTGGCCCATCCTAAAGAGCACCGGTTTCAGTCCTGGGAATACGCAGTACCGGAACTGTCATTTTAGGACCACTGCCTAGTTCTAAAGAAAACCCGCTTTGTTTCAATTCACAATGTCAAATTGCACCATGTGGTCGATCCTACACATTAGACCACGAGGACTTCTGGGTAGTTCCTGCACCCCTCTCACTACCATTCAGGATGCACCTCTACAAGCGCTTAACAAAGCTGAAATTATTTCCCCAAGCTTGGGGAGGGCGGAGAATGAACTTCTGTTGATTACTGGCACCCCTTCATCAACAAGAAACATCCAGAATTTGAATTTGCACTCTTCAAATGCATCACACTTGGATGGGATAGTTTATTATGAACCATCAATGGAGACATCTACCACTTCCCTTTCACCTGCATCGGCTCCAGTTTTTACACAGACTGCTTCTGATTAATTTGCTGACATTGACATCTTTTCTTCTTCTAATTCTTCAGCATCTTCTACCTTCAGCATCTTCTACCTTTTATAGGTACCTGTATCAAAAGCCTATAAGCTCTAAATGTGGCTTAAACATAACTTTTTGTTTAGTCCATGGTATTATCTGTGGATGCTTCTGACTTTCCTTGCCTTTCTTATTTGGATTGTTTTTGTCATTGTTGTCTCTGCTGATACATGGTCATTATCTTCCTGAACGCTCTGCTGTTGAACTGGTGGATGAGGTTTAAAACCTTACCTGCCCTTACCTAAGATTCAAAGAGACTTGTCCCTTATGAATATTTTAGCTGTTCAGTTCCTGATGGGATTGTTTCGGATACTATACTGTTTGATATTTTTAGCCCTACAGAAATGATTCCTATCGTATGATTAGAAAGTCTCACCTGAGATATAAAAACAGCTGATTCTATGCTTTCTGAGCTTGAAAATAATACTGTATTTGAAAGTGGGGATGTTTAAATGAACACTGCAAATTATGGGGAAATGTTCTGTCATCACCATTAAGGACATGACTTTCTGCACAGAGCTAGTACCCCAAGAGTAGTTTATAATTATACACAATGGAAGCATTGTCCACCTCCACCAGTGGGGATTTCAAAAACATATGTAGGAATGTTTTCTTATTTTACCGGGCATGATGTTAAAAATGTGAAGTCTTATTATTTCGAATTAACCCCTTCAGTAGCAAGGAAAATGTAGCAAATTGATTTATTCAGATTCCTTCGTTTCCCAGTTGGCTGTATAAGTATTTAATGAAAACGATTGACATAAAGAGTACGTCGGGGACAAAAGATTGGCAATAGAGGATAGAGAGGCTTTATTTAGAGCATGCCTTATTCCATTGGAAATTATATTTACCGAAACACTATACAACAAACAACTTATTTAGGCTTGACGAACACAAAAGAAATTAATGCGCCAAGTATTCCCTCACCGGTTAAATTTGATAATTGGCAAAAGATTTTAAATGTCACTGAAGAACAGCTCAAAGATTGGATTCAGAACTGTACCTTTAATTCAACACTTTCAGGTCCCAGTGGGTGGTTATTGTGGCCAGTGGACACAAATGGTGGTCATGCATGTTTTGTTAACTCCACACACTGTTTTAGAGCGAGCAGACCTGACCCTTATGTCACCACACAACACTCTTGATAGTGACAACATATAGCGGTAAGCAAACTTTGTGAACAATAGTGGAAATCTTCCACATTAACAGCTGCAAAAGAACACCTTAGTCTCCTTTCAGAAGATATTGACCTACAAGATTTCTTGTTAGGTCCCAGAAAGTCATGCTCAAAATATTTCTTATTTACAATATATAATAATGTAATATGGAAGCTTTTTTCACATGGAAGCTGCAGTCCATTTAGGGCAAATAGATAAGGAAAATTTGGAGTAAGCTCTAACTGTTGTCGATTATGGTATGAACACATTGTCCAACTGCATTTACACTTTAAACAACTTCGTGTCTTCTGCAATTGACATTATTCAACATGACATGTTACTTTTACATCATGAACAGAGTCAACTTAGGTTCATTATGCAGTTGAGTGGGTCGCTACAAGTTCTTAAAAATGGCAGTGCGCCTTGTAAGCACATTAACTATAAGAATTTTTTTCCGCATTTAATTTGACACAGAAACAACAGATAATGGCTGTTGGACCTGGCCCTTTTTTGCAGGGTCATCCCCAGTCTTTTTGCCTCCTTCCTCCTAATTTTTCTGACTAGTTTTTGTTGGCATTAGTACTCTGGGCACTTTACCACTGCTAAACAGTGCTAAAGTGCATATGCTCTCTGTGTAAATTATACTGTTGATTGGTGTATCCATAATTGGCATATTTGATATACTGGTAAGTCCCTGGTAAAGTGCATCAGAGGTGCCAAGGGCCTGCAAATCAAATGCCACTAGTGGGCCTGCAGTTTTAAATTGCCAATTCGACTTGGCAAGTGTACCCACTTGCCAGGTCTAAACCTTCCCTTTTACTACATGTCAGGCACCTCTAAGGTAGGCCCTAGGTAGCCCCAGAGGCAGGGTACAGTGTATGGTTGAGGTAGGACATATACTAGTGTGTTTTATATGTCCTAACAGTGAAATACTGCCCAATTCGGTTTTCACTGTGCAAGGCCTAGCTCTCTCATAGGTTAACATGGGGGCTGCCGTTAAATATCCTTAAAGCCCTGATTCCCTTTGAGAGCAGATAAAAATGTGGAGTTTAGGGTCTCTCAACTCAAAATTTAAAAATACATCTCTTAGTGAAGTTGGTTTTTAAACTTTCTGTTTGAAAATGCCACTTTTAGAAAGTAGGCATTTTCTTGCTTGAACCATTCTGTGACACTGCCTGTTTGTGGATACCCTGTCTGGGTCAGTTTGACAGTTGGGCTTTTCACACCTCTCCTCTAGACAGTGACACAAAGGGTTTGGGGGTGTAGCCTGCATATCCTGATGAGCCATCTGAGCTAGAGGGGAGGGAAGAGGAGTGATCATTGACACCTGGAAGGACACTGCCTGCCCTCACACAGTGCAGTCTCCAACCCCCTGGTGTGTGTCTGGGGCCTGGCCTGGACAAGGAAGGATCTCATAAATACTTAAGACTTTGTTTTGAAGTTTGCCAACTCCAAAGGCAGAAAGGGGTATAAGAAGAAGACCCAAAATCCCAGAATTTTATAATCTTTCTGGAATCAAGAGCAACCTCTGCCTAGGAGAAGAGCTGAAGAGCTGGAGGAGGAGTACTGTCCCTTTGCTGGATTGCTCTGTTGGACTGCCCTGCAGTTGCTGCTTCTGCCTGAAAAGAGTGCAAAGGGTGAACTTTGCTGTGTGTCCTGCTTGAGAAAGTTCTCCAAGGGCTTGGAGTAGTGCTTGCCTCCTGTTGAAAGTCTCAAGGACACAAAAGACTTCAGTTTCCTCGACCTGCAGCACGGGGAACTTTGTGTTTTGTGCTGTTCAAGACAAGAAACCACTGTGCTGCCGCCAACAAAGCCGCTGGCCTGCACCGGGGCCTGCTGATGCCGCAAGGAGCTGCACTGCCCGCTTCGCACCATGACCCTGGTCTCACTGACGCCGCCATCATATGACTTTACCGAGCCGCTGCTTGCACCGCGACCTGTGGGCCCTGCACTCCAGCATCGCCTGCTCACACGCAGGCTGGGCATCGCAGGCGACAACACTCCTGCTGACACCATCGCCGCTGCCTGCACCGTGGCCTGTGGACACTGCTCGTGTGGTACACAAAGCACCGTTCCGTCCTGCACCGCAGCCCCGGGCTACCGATGCCAGCACCATCGACGATGGTGTCGTCACCAAGCATCCCTGCCTGCACGTGGCCACCGCTCGTGAGTGTCACTAAGCACGGTCCCATCCTGCACCGCGGGCTTGGGCCTACCAACAAAAGCGCTTCAGCAACGACGACAACGCTGCCTGCACCATGACCTGGTGACACCGCACATCGCACTGCCCCACTCCATGCCGCTGGATGCCATCACCGAGTTGCTGCCTGCACTGTGACCTGTGGGCACCGCACATTGCATTGCCCCGCTTTGCACTGCAGCCCCAATGCCATCCACGCCAGTGCCCCAAATTGCATCAGCCCGGAGTTCGATCCGCACGCGTGTGACTTCAAGGGCCGGACGACTCCCACACCGACTCCGGAACCGACACCACAACGCCAGTGACGCCGCTCTCCATAGCTCACCGTGAGGATCCCAACTCCCTGCAATTCCAAAGGTACTGTTTTGCAGGTCTTCCTGACTCCGTAGCTGGCCTGAACTGTTGTTTTTGTTGATCACGATGCTGTAATAGCCCCAGGTGGAGCTATCGACTTCAAGAAACTGAATTTTTGAGTAAATCTTGCAAGATTCATATCTTTAACACTTTATGTTGAATTTTTTATCGTTTTGGTCTTGTTTTACGCAGATTAATATTGCCTATTTTTCTAAAACTGGTGTGGTGTCCTTTTGTAGTGTTTTCACTGTATTACTGTGTGTTATGTGCAAATGCTTTACACATTGCTTCTGAAATAAACCTGACTGCTCGTGCCAAGCTACCAAGGGGGTGAGCAGAGGTTATCTGAGCAGGTATCTCCCTTATCCTGACTAGAGTGAGGGTCCCTACTTGGACAGGGTTCAAACCGACTGCCAACTAGAGACCCCATTTCTAACAATGGCTAAAAAAAAAAGCTAGCTACATCATACGTACTATTGAAAAGTTAGAAAAGTTGCCTTTTACTGTGGAGGAAATACCATTGTCAGTGTGTTTAATACATGGAGTGAATAATCTGCCCATTTCAACATTTCAATTCACTTTGTGTTTAAAACATTTTCCTGTAGGCAGATTCGAACAGCTAGGAGACAGTTACATTCATAAGGTGTGGGAACTACTTTTCAATTACAAATGTTTCAACGGCGAGAAAGAGGTCTTTCTGAGCGAAAGCGAGACTTCTGCGAGCCATTCTATGATTTGTAAACAAGTGTCCTTGCACAGAGCATGCAATCATTCCGTTGCTAACTTGGCTTGTTATGTGAAGGGTATTCCTGCCCCTTTGATTCACCCAGTTTTTCAGTTGCTTTTGAATGGGAGTAACTTAATGCTAAGCGATCAAGGCTGCTTTGGAATGGGGCTAGGTGTTCCTTATGTAATTTTGTTCTGTAGAATTGTGACTTGTTCCAGGGGCATTCTTCCCCCCTTGCTTGAGATAAAAATAGGGGGTAAGTTGCCTCACATTGCTACTTATAATGTAAATTTTGACAAGCTGAGCAGACTGAGGTCTCTTTTGTTTCAAAAACATGTGGCTCTTACATCAGCCGTGAAACAGATGACCAAGTGGCAAGGTTGTCCACAGAGATACAGTCCTTTTTAGTTACCAACTTTCCTAAACATTTCAGTGAATTCATAAGTTGCATATTTAATGCATCCAACACCACTGGGATTGTATACTTTTTTAACGCTGTAGGTTCTGGTTTTGCCATCACTTTCTGGACCGTCTTTGAAGTAATATCTTCAGCCATCCAGTCACTTTCTTCGAGTGTTTTTGGAGGATTTCCAATTACATTGGCATTAATTGACGGTATCCTGCTGTTGCTATTTTTAATTCTCAATGTCTGCCCAGTCTCAACAAGGAGACCTGATGGAGCTTCCACCAGCCAACCTGTGTCGTGAGCATCACTCTTGGAAAAGCTAGTAGGGAAATGGCCACTGTCATTTTGACCCATTCTCAGTTGAGTGCAGCCTGTTTTTCACTGCTTGTGGTGCCCTTTCCAAACCTCACTACAAGTGATTCTTGCCTTACAATCCTGTACCATATATGGACGTAAATATGATCTTGATAAGGGTTCATTGCCGAAACTGTCCAATGAGAATACGGTTATTGTAGGATGCCTTCTCTGAGCTAACCTCCGTGGATTTGCTGGCTCCTGGTGCTTCAGCTTCTGGCATTTCGCGAAACCTTTGAATGAGCAATGAAACGTGTGCTCCTTCCAACTTTTGTCTGACGAGCAGGTGAATTTATAGTCTGCCAAAGGGGGGGGGGTCCATTCTGGATTCCCTTTCCATCAACGCTCTTTGAGACCTCCTGCTGGTTCGTGATTACTGTTAATATGGCTTTTGGATATTTTTTCTAAAATTCGTAAATTATCCTGTTTTGAATTTGGTTGCACATCTCGGCCTGGTCTGCTTGTAAACTTAGAATTTTTTATCTCTTTTATGTATAATTTTTTCTTGCTTTTAAGTAGTTCGTTTTAGTGTCCATTTTAGGTCTTGGACCCTGCACACTTGTACCTACAATGCAGAGGGTGTTGTGGGTTCCTTTTAGCGCTTAGATAGGGCATCTTTATTTTAGCTTCAGGCCTGTGCCACCACATCTTCCCTGAGGTGTCCCAGTGTCATTTTTTTGGGCTGCCACAAATCACCTTCACTTTCAAGATTTGGGTGAGGTGCTAGTCAAGAAGGTCAGACCAAAAGCTTCCAGTCGGTTTTGGACTGACTCAGTCATCCACATGTGGTGATGCTGCAGCTTCAGAACTTTACGTGTCCGGTCTAGAAGCACCCACTTCTGTGACACAGGTAAAATGCATGTTCACATTACTGATTTTGCTGAACACAAAAACTGATATGCTGCCACCACCATACGTGTGTCATTTAACTACATGTAAGGACGGGGAGTAGCCCTCTATCTTCATGGTGGTATTGCTTGGTTCTTCCTCAGTCTGAACAGACTGTACTACAGTGAGACAGACCTATGTCATGTCACATACCCATGATCTGTGTTTACCCATGAACAAAAATCTGAACCAGGGATCCAGATATTTTTGCACCTCCGGCACTCAGGGCAGGGGGTGCATGTAACTCACAATGAAGGGGATGTTTCTGTCCACATAATTATGTTGCCTACACGTTCGGAGAATCTTTTCACAGAACAAATTCAAAGTAATTGCTTCAATATCATAAGCCCAATAGTCTGCAGACGCCTGCAGAGATCTGTAGCATGTTTTGTTTGGAGTACCCTGCCTCAGGTGGTCAGAGTGTTTCCAGGTTGCACCTAACTTTTGCCATTCATTCCATAGATCTTAGTTAAGCATTTCAGTTGTCATATTTCATAGTCTCTGTAGCTAGTTATACAGCTTTGAGGTTGTGTTTTTTCCAGGCTTATGGCAATGGCTTGTGGAAAAAGATTGTTTTGCTTCCAAGTGAATATGAACAATCCACATCCAAGCGTTCTTCCTTAAGCCTTTCGAAGGCCTAGTATTGTTACTAATGGGTCATTAGGTATAGTGTAAAGCAGTGGGCCGTTGATATGGCTTAGCTCTACTTTGTAGTAGGTTTTAATAGAGGTCACGGCAACAGAAGCATGACACAGCACTACATTCTGCTTTGCCTTGAACATCCATCATCCGTATTTAGGTATGTTTGTTTTAGCTTATCTGCCTTTCTATGACAGTTCTACATTAAATTATATTGTGTTTCCTTATTCAAAAACTCCTCATAGACTTAGGAATGTCATGCCATAAGTTTCTTTTTGTGCTTTCTTTACTTCCTTTCCCTCTAGTCATTCTTATGTGAACATGAATGTCCGTGACTGAGAGAAGGTTCCATTAATACCTTGTAGATATCAGTAATCAAACCCTTTGGAGACTCATACGTGGGAAATAGTTTCTCAGATTGCATGAGTTTTCTCAACCATGCTTACCTGTTCAGTGGGTTGTTTGCCCAAAGGTGTATTTGCAAATAATCTGAGCGTTTGTTAATCACCAAAAGGAAAATCTTTTTGTTTTTATTTTTTTATGGATTTTCAGATGAATTAATTTTACCTGCCTTGGAGGTGCGTAACACTGAGAGTGAAACTGACTAGGCGGCAATCAGCCCGTGCCCCCCCCTTCCTTTGTGGTGGACTGCACGCAATGCAACACTACGGAACCAACATTTCAGGTCCGGAGCACGGGACCACCCCATGTGGGCGACGCAACCAACCCATGTGGGCAACGCGACCGCGCTTGACCTGGTGAATCCTTTGTTTAGCAGCCTGATCGCGGTTGCACTGCGATAAACTCAGGGGCTTCCCAGTACAGAAACCCCAATTACGGCGGCAGAGTATGGGACCGTCCAATGTGCTTTACTAACTGTTTCGTCCACCGACCAGTTTGTGGACGCGCTGCAACAACTCAGGGGTTTCCCAGAACAGAAACCCCTATTACGGTGGCAGAACACGGGACCGCCCTACGTCGCTAAGCAACTTAAGACAACATTCTTGCTCCAGCAAGTTTGATCCTCGCAAAGGGTTTTTTCCTTCCTCATCTGGCCAGCAAGACACTTCAGAAAAGGGGTACAAGGGACAAACCCAAAAAACAAAAACAAAAAAAAACAGTAACAAATAGAAACGTTAGACCTGACCATCACCTGACAACATGGACGAAATAGTGGTGGTGGAGCAGCAAGACGACCTAGAAAGGATGTTGGCACATATGAGGGCAGAAGCCTTGAAGTGCGGTAAGGACTGGTTGCGTGCAAAAATGGAGGAGAGAAGCGACGAGGGGCAACTAAAACATATGACTGAGCATGATGGCCTGCATACAACAGAGGACGCCAGTGACCCAGGACCCGTACTGGCACCCATACCCAAGACAAGCAACCGACAAAGAACGGAGGGGAACCACCGAAGAAGGTGACCAAAAGACCGAGGGGAACATGCCAGGCCACCACAGGACCACAGCGCAAGGAGCACCGGTGACAAGCTGTTCGGTTAAACCAACGGAGGGTGAGCATATAAGCAAAATAATCAAAGAATGTTTCCAGTCTTTCGCACCATTTTTATCAAGTTGCAGCAGTGGTGGGCTAAGGTTACAAGGCGCAGCGACAGGGGGGAGTCAGGAGAGCCCAAATAAAAGGAAGGGGGCAGGTGCACACACAGTTAGAGACCAGCAGGCGGCAGCAGGGGACCCCACGCCGGCTTGGGGTACAGTTGGAAAGGAAGCAGCCCCCATTAAGTCAATAGGACAACTTCCCGAGTCATACATCAGGCCATCGCTAGGCCCCCCAGCCATGACAACAAGGTTGGCCGGCCTGGCAACTGCCATCCCTTTAACTGTAAAAGAAAGAATATGGCATAAGGAATTCATAGACATTTTCTCACTGCTAGAAATTCAGTTAGAAGGACTGGATTTAACAGTTTGTGATAAGAAGGATGAGGACAGGCGGGAACGGAAGAGAGCCAGGAAAGAGAGGAACTTTGAGAATTGGTTGGATGCTTTCAGGATCATGGCTTGCGTTATCGTAGAGAAATTCCCGTGCTGCGCAGCGGACCTCTGGTTATATGAGTCCAAAATACACGAGGCGCACCGCCAGTTCCCGGCAGACACATGGTTAGAGTATGATAAAAGTTTTAGGCGATCACCCTACCAGTCTCTACAGCCTTCTGGACTCTGCTTTATGCAAGTCTCCCAACCAGAAGGCAATAATTAGCGCACTTATTACAACTGTCGGGCACAGACCATTGAGGTTAGCCACAATTTGCTATTGCCATTTTGTTGACCCCTGGCCAGTGTGAGAGAAGGCGGTGGCTTAGCAAGACCACCAGGGGGAGGAGGTAAGCTGCCTGTTGAGGGGCTGCTGGTGTTCTGTGCTGTAGTGTTGAGGCCATCGCTGGAGAGGGTTTTGCTGAGTGCATTTGCTGTCACAGGGCAGTAGGTGCTACTAGGTGCCAGGAGAAGGGGACAGACTTTCTTCTCCTAAGGGTGCGGTAGCTCCCATTGTAGGCAGCGCTCCTTTTATTCTTGGGGAGATTGTCAGTTTTTTGAGGAAGAGTCTGGGCTGGACTGGGCAGGGGCAGTACATCTCCCAAGTCATCCCCTCTGCTTCTTATTTATCTTATCCTTTCAGGGTGCACAGGGCGCGAGGGGCACTTGACCTCTTGACTCCCCTGCTCTTACAAATGGGCATTACCAATGAGCATTCCTCCGAACGTCCATTGCCCTAGTATTCGTTCTCCGCATTAGCGTGGACTGTACATTTTGTGGTTTAGGTAAACTGTGTGACCCCTTAATTATACAATGGGGAAGAGGAAAGAGGGTGAGCCCCAGACTATTTCTACACCTCCTGTCACATCAACCTCAATCGACCCAATCGATCTCATTGCTGATTATAGCGTCATCAGTAATGAGATCGATCTAAAAGAGATGAGACTATCTTTCAGCTCCTCAGATGCAATGGTGACCAAGAGTGGACATGTGGACTCCTCTGGCACAGGTGCTCCTCTTGCAAGTCAGTCTGATAAACCGTCCTCATCATCTCCTGCAACAACTTTGGGTGTTGTACAGCGCATAGCAGCACCCTGCCCAGTTCTCAGTCCTCTTACTCTTGCCCCAGCTAAGCGATGAATGCAGGTAACAAAATCTTGTTTTGTGGAGGTGGCGGTACAGAGTCCCTGCAGTCTTGTTCTACTGCAGTTTCAGTGGCACCACTAGTTATCCACCCAGCAGTGGATGAACAGGTGTGTTGCTCTCCATTAACTCCAGCCAAGGCAAGGAGCTTAATAGTATAGACAAGTTCAAGGTCTTTTTGTGGACTGAACTATCCCCAGTTCTTGCCTGGTTAGACAACATTAAGCATCTTCTCCTTGACTTAAAGGAGTTAATGGGACCAGATGAGCAGGCCCCCATCACATCTTTTGCCACAAAACTCAGGGAGAGGCCGGGACGAGGATCCTACCACAATGTTCACACCAGTCGTCCGTCTTGTTCGGCAGCCTGAATACTTTCAGGCTCCTCTCTTATCAGCCTAAGTCTCGGGCCGGATATCGCACATCTCAGTCCAACTGGTCAACTTTCCACATCAATCAAACAAGCAGAGGTAAAAAAAAAAGGCCCATGCCCCACTCACGATATTCTGGTTCACGGACCTGCCAGAGCTCAAGCAGATGTTCAACTGGTATTGCAACCTGTGATCAATCTTCCTCCTGCCCCTATGTAATTATCTTGACTGGTGTACCACCTTTGCGTTCGGATCTCCGGATATTCCAGGGCGATCCATATAATAAGACCCTGAACTGGCTGGTTCACAATAATAATTTTCTGCTCCACCTGGCTAATAATGCTCTGATGACAAAAAGGATGGTTTGGCGCGGGGCCTGTGGACAAGCAAGGGGATTGTATTATTGTTAACGTCAAGTCCACATCCTTTGTTTATCATCTTCTTTTTGGGTCTATGAACAAGCAGAAAGTCAACACGAGTATTGTGGCATTGCCGCTGAGGTATTTTTACAAGCCATGCTCCCGTATTTGGACCACGGGGCTCCCCTTGAACCTGCTTAGAGTCCACGTGGTCCTAACTCTTGGATTACCAACCCATAATCAATTTGATATGTTGGCAGCTATTAATTGACTTGATCAAGCAGGGAGTGCCCCCCATTGTGCTATTGGTCCCATCAGCAAGTGTGGTTGTTATTTCTACTCTTAAGTTGATTACTTAGAATGTGGCAGAACTTTCATCCAAGTTGTCCAACCCAGAGTGTGGTGCTTTTTATAGATGCTTTTGATATTTGTCTGTTTCAAGAGACCTTGTCTGCCACCCCATTTTATCGCTCCGGGTTTTTTACATACTGCCTGGCGGCGACTTTCTGCGAGAGTGGTAGACCCTCAGAGGTGTAATAACCTGGGTTCAAACCTCCTTAATGTGAAAAATTAAGGAACTCAAACTGGGTTCACCAGACCTATTGTGCATCAGTCTCACCATGCAAAACAATATTACATGTAACATATACAATGTTTACTATAGGGCATCTAGGAACAAACTAGAGTCTGAGGTAATTAGTTTGTTGTCTCCACATCTGGCGACACTCCCTGTTGAAGTGGTTAAGTTAGTTGGGGGGTGAACCTAAACTGTCAGTTCGAGCCCTTAGTTGTTCATTTTAGGCTGGATACATAAGAAGAAGACCATTACTGGTCTATACCAGAGCCCCTATAAACAGATGGCACATTTATGTCCAATCGGCCACTGAGTGCAAGTCTCATTGATTATTTTTTGCCTGATGTCCAGCTGTGGATGAATGTCCTGGCCTTTGAGATAAAGATACCCATCCCACTGCCAGGGAAAATGGGAATGAGCCCTTTGATAGAAGGCTTGTCCTGTCCACTAACAGACACAAGGTTAATTGGAGCCTTGTTATTCAATCTAAGTACACAGTTGGACAAATCTATAACTTTGGGAAATGGTGCAGCTATTAGACTAGGGGAACTGGTGCAGCTATTAGAGCAGTCGGCTTGACAGGGTTCCTGGGGATCTCTTCTTAGACAACCCAGAGGTATGGAGTCCCTATTTTGCCCTAATTTTCAGTGCAGTTATCAAAGGGACTGATACTTCACCATCTTAGGCAGCGGTTGACATCATTCCCATTTTTCAAAAGGGTGATGGTGACCTTCCGGCCAACTATAGGCCTATTAGCCTAAATGGCAGCACCCAAAAACATTTTGTGAGTAATTTTGACCAGATTGCAGGAATGGATGACCACTGCTGCAATACTAACCCCCTTGCATGCTGGTTTTAGAGAGTAAACCACCACTATTGACCAGGTATTACGCCTCCAGTTGCTGTACTGGAAGTTTGTCTAGTTAGGGTGGGGGCGCCTCTCTGTGGTGTTTGTTGATTTAAAGTTGATGTTCAACCTTGTGCCTCGATCCAAACTTTGGCAGGCCCTGTCTGACTTGGGGATCCCTCCCAATTAGCTGAAAATGATTGGGGCTACACAAGAATAACTTTGCCCAAGTTAGATGTGGCCATAGCGGGGTACTGACATCAGTTCCCAATAAATATGGGGGTGACGCAGGGCTGTGTCCTTGCCCCAACTATTTTTATTAATGATCTTGCAGACTTGGTGGATCATCGTATATCTGACACACCTTGTTAAGCAAACACCAGGGTACTGGATATGATGTTTGCTGATGACACATTGTTTCTGTCTAAATCTCCCATGGGCCTCCTAAAATAGATCGATAGATTTTTATGGCTTTTGCAAACTCAGGTGCCTAGAAATTAGCATCACCAAAACAAAATATATGTTTTCTAACCCATGTTCAACCACTCGCCCAAATCCTAAACTCAGAGGGTCCCCTTTGGAACGTATCCACATTTTTGATTATCTATGAGTTACCATCACTGAAAACTTAAACTGGCAAAACCACGTAGTAAAGCCCAGACTCATGCTAGAGCGAACCTCAGATGGGATAGTAAAAATGCACAAGGTTCTCAATTTCATCCTATCTCCCCAGCGCTGCAAGTATACAGTCAGCAGGCGTTGGGTTCTGCCCTATATGGTGTTGAGCTTCCTCGTTAGTGACATTTGAAAATCGTTTTATGTTTTACCTGACGGGACTCCTCATTAGTACCCCATTGCTCCCCCTTAGGCTGGACTTGGGTCTTAAGAATGTCTTAAATAAAGCTAGCCTAAGGCCGTTATTGTATTGACAAAGAGTCTGGACAACAGTCGAGCTGAATGCCTATTAGACTGGCTGAGCCGAAGTCTTACGTTGGCCACGTGCTGTTGATATTGCTTGGTTGAAGCATATGAAAGAGACCCTTGCAAAAATTGGGTTGGCTTGTTTATGGAATGCTCGTCAGGAGGCCTGCACAATATCTAAAGGTCAAATAAAGAGTGCTTTTAGGCAATACAAATCTAATATGGCACAAAGCTGCTCCAATCTGGGTACTCTGACTGCAGCATTCCTTCAGCAGAAGGATTGTTTTGTTGTTCAACAATTTCTGAGCTAAATTAAGCTTGCTCCTGTGAGGAAGTTATATTTGCAACTGAGATATGGATCCCTGATGTTTGCTTCCTTTACTGCTAGTTGGGGGGCGAAAACCGAGGTACGGAAACTGCTTCCAGCATATTAATTTTCTGTGCTAGCCAAAATGGAGTTTCCCCTCTTTTGGCGGGTAGTTTACCCTTGATAGAATGTACTGTCGCAGGATTTATACCTGGCGTTACAGCGTGTGGATGTGCTGGGTTTGTGTTTAGTGTTTTCATCACAAATTGTACTAGTCGTCTATATATCCCTATTAATTCAATA
This sequence comes from Pleurodeles waltl, assembly GCF_031143425.1. Classification (NCBI taxonomy): domain Eukaryota; kingdom Metazoa; phylum Chordata; class Amphibia; order Caudata; family Salamandridae; genus Pleurodeles; species Pleurodeles waltl. The sequence continues at coordinate 205,164,971 of NC_090439.1, forward strand.
TATAAGCGACGAACCTCAGCTACTGCTAAATTTGCAACCGCAGGATGTGGTGTGTAGGTGGCCAATAAAGGCCAAGTAGGACCGTCATTACTTAGTGGACCTAACCTTATTGGTAATATTGTATGGGATAGGGCACCATCAAGCCAATTATTATGTTCTTGATAAGAAAGAGATATCTCTAAATATGCGTATGCTCTGTATTGTACAGGCGCATTCGCAGGTGTATATTGGTGAAATGTATTTGTGTTCCCATCAACTGCTGGAAATGTGATCCAAGAGTAAAAACTTCTGTTCTGTAAGCTGCATGGGCGTCCACCACAAATGTGACTGGACCCCCCTGGGCTGCTAGGCCATTTGCTAATAAATGTGCTGTTAGAGGTTGTCTCATGTTAACCACTATTTGTACCTGTTGCGGGATTTGCCATGATAATAACACTGAGTTCAGAGAAGGCACACCAAAATGGGGTTTTCCTTTTAAGGTTCAAGCTTGAACAACCTCCAGCTGTAGTAGGATCACCTACACAGCTGTGGTGGAAATCCTCCGCACCACGGACGTCTCCGCATACGGCATTGAGGTATCATTATGTATAATGAGACAGAGATACTCCGGAGGACCAGAAAATTAGAGCCTGACCAGACATTGGCGGTGCCATGTCGCGTAGGCTCTCATTATTCTAATGAGACTACTGGATTTTGAGCAGCAAGATCATCCACGGTGTGGGAGACTGAGTCTGACCCACGGTGGGTGACACCTGTCGCTGTAAATCCGGGTTTTGCTCCGGCTAACTAGCAGTGCCTCATCTCTGCCAGAAGACAGGGATGATTGGGCAGCCGAGCGCATGACATATTAGGCTTCTCAGGGAAATCTTGGTCTTTCAGGTCACATCCGGTTCTCTCATTCACAATACAGTCTCATATACAAATGATAGACAGAAGCAGTATATGTTTCAATAACAGGTTTAATAAAACGACTGCATCTTAGATAGCAAAGCGTGAGCTGCAATAACCAGGACGACACAACATGACAATACTAAAATGGTGACGAGAATAGTGAAGCATAAGAATAACGCTATATATTGTCACTAGGCTTGCTGACTATTTCCTATCTAAGTCATATTCTGAGCACAGCATGTTAAGCTCTAATTCTGCCTTTCAGGTTCCCCCGGGAGGACATTAACCCTCATATCTGAGCAAAGGCCTGTAGTCTTAGTTAGCATCTGTAGCGAAGCAATCAGCATACAGTCGTGGTTCCCTGGCTGTAATCTCCCTCTTAACGTGTAATGGGACTAGGAAGTGTTTTTATGATAACACAGCTGATGTTCTAAGGAAATGTCCCTACGTAAGGATGTGTGTTTTCTACGAATGTTGGAGACTAAACTTCTACCACGTTCACCGGCAATGTACCAAACTGTAGCCTTGATTGAAGCACAGAGTGATCAAGAATGTCTTGTTTGAGAACACAGTGCTGAATTAATCAAAAACAGTTAGATAGATGAAAATAAAACAAGACCGTAAAACTGGTTATTGTAAAAATAACAATGCGAAGCCGAATAAAATATATCTAGGTTAAAGTGCACAGCGGCCTAATGTGTCAAACTAACGTGCATGGAGCTATTTCTAAAATGGCTACACAACACCCTCCCCTTGTCAGTTGAAAGTGGTTCAAAGTCAAAACTAAAATCTCATAGCTAGAAGATCAACCTAAGATATATATAAAAACTACATCAATTTGGATAAGTTAAAAGGACACACAAGCATACTGCATGGCAATTTAAAACATGAGTATGTGACTTCATAATCCAATCAAAAGGACATGTCAATTTAGAAAGTTCCAAACTAGGTACGAGTCATGGAGAACAAGAGATCTTCCACTTCGGCAGATGTCAAAGCCAGAAAGTCCTCGCCAAAAAGGATCAAGGAGCAAGTGTGTTCCGTAACCCCAGTGTCAACCAAGGCGGCATCCGGTGGAGTGCCAATTGATGAGGTGTTGACAACTTCCTCCAGGAAGGGAAACTCATAATTAGCTTCACGCAGCAAATGCAACCTTAATGCGCATGTCTGGTAATGAACCCTCAGCAAGAACATCAACAGATCAGCATCTACTGCAGGCAAGCGCTGCTGTGAAAGACAGATTTCCAGTGCATGTTCGAAAGAGCACCAGAGGCAACAGAACACGGGCTGCACACAATACAAAACTAGTCCGAATGACAAAGACCAGTCACACTCCAATTGCTCCAGGAGTGTTGCTCCAAAGTACTGCATCATTCGCTCACGACACAGCTGCGCTGATGGGAGCGCTGTCATTTCTCCTCTTTTTGGTGGGACAGCCATTGCGTATGAACAATAGCAACAGCAGGATGCCAGCTAATAAAGCCAAAGTTATCGGAAATCCCTCCAAAATACTACAGAAAATTGAGTGGATAGCTGAAGGTATCAAACCAAATATGGTGGAGAAGCTGTGAAGGAAACCAGAACCAACAGCTTTGAAAATATGTGCGATTCCAGTTGTACTGGATGCATTAAATATTCATCCCACGAGTTCACCAAAGTGTCTTGGAAAGTTTGTATTTAACAGGGACTGTATTTCTGCTGATGACCTTGCCACTTGAAGTGCATAGGTCTTGCGTGCAGATGCAAGGGCCACATGCTTTTGAAACAATAAAGCTTTGAGTCTACTTAACTTGTCAAAATTCACGTTTGAAGTAGCAATGTAAGGCCAAATATCAGCTACCTCCCTAAATTTAGTGGGGGGAAACAGTACGTTCCCGCAGCATGTAACGACCTTAGAGACCGAAACAACGTAAACTATTCCGACCCGCATGCCACAACAGCCTTCACTATTTAGAAGGGCGTAGCTGGCGTTTGAAAGCACCTAGAACATTGGTCTAATCAAGGGGACTGGAACTCCCTTCAGATAACAAGTCAAGTTTGCAGAAGAGGCGTTACACGCCCCATGCAAAGACAGCTGTTTACAAACCATCGAATGGCTGACTGAAGTCTCGCATTCACTACCGCTAAGAAAGACTTCTTTCATGCCACTGAAGCATTTGTATGAGAAGGGATGCTCCCACACCTCATGGATGTAACTATCTCCCAACTTTTCATATCTGCCTACCAGAATGTGTTTTAAACAGGAGGTGAATTGAAGTGTAGAAATAGGCATATCAATAACCCCATGTATTAACCACTCAGCAGATGGTATTTCGGCCACAGTAAAAGGCAACTTTTCTAATTTCTCTATATTAAGCATGACATGAGTCGCTTCCTTCTTAGCCATTAGTTGTTGTTGTCGCGTTAAATTAATGGAAGAAAATATCTCCCTTGCACTGACGTGCTGCCATGGAACAGGACCCACCTTCAGTGTTTGACGCGTCCAACCCAACTGCATAATGGACCTGATCTGACTCTGTCCATGGTATAAAGAAGACATATCTGTTTGTATAATATCTTTAGCAGAAGAGACCATGTTGTTTATGGTGTATATCCGGTCTGACAAGGTGTTAATCCCATTATCCACAACGGCTAATGCCTTTTTTAGATTTTCCTGATCTATTTGCCTTAACCGGGCAGCAGCTTTTTGTTGGGAAAGTTAAATTTCATTGTATACTGCATATAAGAAACGCTTCCTATGTGGTGTTCTGGGGCCTGACAAGAAATCTTGTAAGTCAGTGGAGTTAGACAGGAGACTGAGGTGTTGTATAACTGCGTCTAGTGAGGATGATTTTAGCCACTGCTGGCATAATTTTCCCACACTATATGTTGTAATTATACCCGCATGCTCTGGTGATATATAGCGAGGGTCTGGCCTACTCGTCTTGAAACCCCCCCGAGAAGTTTAGAAAACATTGGTGACACCCATTGGTATCTATTGGCCATAATAACCACCCGCCAGGACGTGTCAGTGAAGCATTAAATGTACCATTCTGTACCCACTCATCAAGCTCATTTTCAGTTGCATTTGTATATTTTTGCCATTTATAAAACTTTGCAGGGGCAGGTATATACTGGACATGTTTAATTCCCTAATTTTAGCTAAGCCTAAACAACTCGTCTGTTGTAACGTTTTGTTTAAAAAGATCATTTGTACAGGAATATGGCATGCTTTAAACAATGTTTCCTTTCCCTTAATTTGCCAATTTTTTGTTCCCCACACACTTTTCAGATTAATTGATTTGAACCAATATTCATAGCCTTCTATCGATAACCGGGAGAAAAAGGATTCCGAATCTATAGTTGTATACTTGACAACTCTGCTGTCGAAGAGGCGAATGAGTCTAAAAAATCATCGTTGAAGTCAGCAAAATAACCAGAGGCAGTTCGTGCAAATGGTGGAGCGGTTGTCAGTGGTGGAGTTGGTGTTTCCTGCGGTGGCACACTATAGACAGCACCATCCGTTTGGCTTGAAGTCGAGTTGGCTTAGCCAAATGTTTCTAAATTAGTTGACGTTAGTGGAACTAATGCAAGCTCATCATCCACCCTCCCCAAGCTCGGAGAGGTGTCGGTGTTGGTGTAAACAACTTGTAGAGGAACTTCTTCGCCAGTAGTGAGATGGATTCGGGAACTACTGGATGTTCCTCTTGTCGGCTGTGTAGGATCAGCCACATGGTGTAGTTTGACATTGTCAATAGAGACAAAACGATTTTCTTTGGCACCTGCCAACGGTGGTAGAATAACAGTTCTAGTACAGGGACTGGTGCTCAATAGGAAGGGCCAAATTCCTTTTTCACTGCGACTTTTTCACGTACAAGATCCCCAAATCTGGGAATCCAGCCGGTAGATGTCACAGGCACATCCTTAATTCCTGTGGAGGTGGCACTTTTGGAACAATTATCATCACGGAACTGTTGCAATTCCTGTAAGACAGTGACACGTTCATTTATATCAAAAGGTGTTTCTGCTGCCTCCACGCCAGGAATATCAAGATCCGGAACATACATTTGAGTTCCGAACAGGCACTCATATGAAGTACGACCCCCCAGGGACCTTCTAGGCAGATTATTTAGTGCTCTCTGGACTCCATACAGGTGGTTAAGCCAACTACGACCTGTACCTAAGACTCTAGCTGTTAAGAATTGCTTTCAATCGCGGTTTAATCGCTCCACAATGCTATTTCTTTCGGGATGAAATGGAGACGAGTACTGGAGTTGGACCCGCAACAAAGCCATGGAGTCCCTGAATGCCCTTGAGGCGTAAGCAGGGCCCTGGTCCGAATGGAAAGCAACAACTGCATATGTGCCGATAAAGACTCGCAAATCTTTAATAACAGTCCAAGCGTCAGCCGGGTGTTGTGGCCACACCCATACAAATCTGGAGCATGAATCAACAGCGACTAAAATATATTTGTATGCACTATCAGGTGTCAGGGGACCACAGTGGTCCAAGTACACACATTGTCATGGTTTGTTTGAAATTAAGAGGGGTGTCTGCGGTGGGCGCTTGGCAGTGGAAACTTTGATTTGTTGACAGATGTCACAGCAAAGGACATACTGCTTAGTCTATTTGTAGAGACCTGGCCACCAATAAAAGGCCTGCAAGATCGAAATTGTAGCCGCCACACCAGCATGGGCAGATGCCACCCCTTCATGCGCTGCTTTAATCAATTGTGATCTTATGTCTTTGTTGGAGATAGTGATTGGAGTTTTTTAATCGTATTCGGTGGTTGTAACTGTGCACATTTCTCTAAGAATTGTGGCACTAGGCTCTTTCCTTCACTTGACAGCTCATATCCTAAGAACAGGATGCTGAGGAAGGCTATTTTTGTTTTTCTGAAGTTAAATTTGTATCCAAGTACAGCAAACCCTACAACAATGCGGGGTACCTGTCTTAAATGTTGTAGTAATTCATCATCTGTGAGATAGATATCATCAACGTAGAACAATGCTTCAGGGTCAGTCTCGTGCAAAATAGCAGTGACACGAGCCGTGAACAGTCCTGGGCTGTTCTTATACCCCTGAGGTAAACAACAATAATTTTTTCTGGGAGCCTAGCGCGCTGAAACTTGTCTCTACTCTCAGGTGCTATATTCTGGCAGAAAAACCCAATGGAAGTGTCTAGTGTTGTTTTGTATTTTTTATGCACTATATTGTTCATTAGTGCTGTGCTATGCGAGTTTTGGATAGCATAGGTGCATGTATGACTGTTTAAATGTCTGTAGTCTAAGACTATTCTGTATGAATGGTCTGGTTTAACTACGGGGAATAATGGGTTATTCATTGGCGAGATACAGGGTTCAATCACACCCTGGTACTCTGATTGCGTGAGTATTTCTCTCACTTGTGCTTTTGCTTCAGGTTTTATAGGATACTGCGGTTGTGGCTGAGGTTCACTTTTAATTGGAATTACATGGTAGGGGGATTCTTTATCCCTTCCCATGTGATTTCTGTATAATGCAGGTGCTTGTGCCAAAGCCCATTCAATAGAATAGGATTCAGCGAGTTCCTCTGGAACAAGGGGCGAGAAGGAAGGCTTAATGACTTCTTCTCCATATGGCAGGTACGGACAAAGTCAGGTGGCCAATCTTATTTGGCCAACAAGACATCTTATACTTTTACTATGCGATCCCAAAAGATTGCATCTATTGTGCGTTCAATGTTTCCTTCTAACTGAAACGTTACTTTGTACACCCTATCAGGCGAAGAGACATGCATGTCCGCAGTTTCTACTTGTATAAAGTCATCAGTTGCTTTCACCTCCAGATGCTCTAGAACAGTGGTTCTCAACCTGTGGTCCGGGGACCCCTGGGGGTCTGCAAAGCCTCCTCAGGGGGTCTGCGACTGCTTGGAAAATTAAATAATATTAACAAATTAGGTCCCCAGCTTTCAGTAATTACTCAGTAGGGGGTCCCCGGATTCCAATAATGATTCAATGGGGGTCCCCGGTTCCAGTAATGATAAATTGGAGGTCCACTGAAGTCAAAAGGTTGGGAACCACTGCTCTAGAAGATTCCGGCTAACTATTGTGACTTCTGCCGCGCTAGAGCCCAATTCTTGTTCTTCAAGAGGACCCTCTTCCTGTATGGCATGTCGGACTGCGACTGCTGCCACCTTTTTCTTTTTAAATTGTTGTTTTTGTTGGGTGGGTTTCTCTTCCTTTTTAACAGAAACCTCCGAAGAGCGTTGTGATTCCTGTCTCGGTTTCACGTACTCTGTTATTCGCTCTGATCACCCACCTCTCTCATTTCTTTTTTCCGATGACTCCTGAAAGGAACGAGATTGGCGTGTATCAGTATATTGATATCTATCAGGCATTTTTATATTATCTCTATTTCTGAGATTATACCTATTCTGTGGGGTCTCCATAAGCGGAGATTCTCCCCTCTCTTTCTTAGGAGTTTGTTGCTTTTTATCCCAGCGTTTACTACCCTCAGGTGCCTGCTTGGGAGTATCGTTGTTCGAGTTACCCTGAAATTTTATTTTTTGTGGTCTGGCCCCTTAGCTATCTCGACCAATACTTGAATAGGTCTCTGCTATTATTTTAGGCAGGTCTCGTTCCTGATCCTGGTGTGGAACGTCACGAAGCCGCATGCGCACTGCAAGTGCGACCGCTTCCTCTTTAAGTTTACTTAAAATGATTGAGGATACTGTGGCAAAATTGCCCATCAATTGCATCCCCAAATCTAGGGCCGGGGCAGCCCCGTGTTCGTCTTTAATTTGTTTCAGCACTTCTGGTAATTTGGCAATTGTTGGTGTAACGTGTGCTGTCGTATAGAGCACGGCACATACCGTGCCCCAAGTATTACAGTTTTCTACTGTAGGGACCATCCCATAAGGCAAGCGCATTGTTAATATTCTATGTTTATCCTGAGGTCCCGTATGGGAAAATACTGCCTCCAGCGTATTAATTTTCTGTGCTAGCCAAAACGGAGTTTCCTCTCATTTGGTGGGTGCTTTACCATTGAAAGAATGTACCGTCGCAGGATGTATACCTGGCGTTGCAGCATGTGGATGTGCTGGAGCAGCACGTGCTGGGTTTGAGTTTAGTGTTTGCATCACAAATTGTACTAGTCGTCTGTATATCGGTATTAATTCAATATATAAGCTACGAACCTCAGCTACTTCTAAATTTGCAACCGCAGGATGTGGTGTATAGGTGGCCAGTAAAGGCCATGTAGGACCGTCATTACTTAGTGGACCTAACCTTACTGGTAATATTGTAGGGGGCCATCAAGCCAATTATTATGTTCTTGATGAGATAGAGGTATCTCTAAATATGCGTATGCTCTGTATTGTCCAGGCGCATTCGCAGGTGTATATTGGTGAAATGTATTTGTGTTCTCATCAACTGCTGGAAATGTGATCCAAGAGTAAAAACTTCTGTTCTGTAAGCTGCATGGGCGTCCACCACAAATGTGACTGGACCCCCCTGGGCAGTTATGCAATTTTCTACTAAATTGCTGTTAGAGGTTGTCTCATGTTAACCGCTATTAGTACCTGTTGGGGATTTGCCATGATAATAACACTATGAGTTCAGAGAAGGCACACCAAAATGGGGTTTTCCTTTTAAGGTTCAAGCTTGAACAACCTCCAGCTGTAGTAGGATCACCTACACAGCTGTGGTGGAAATCCTCCGCACCACGGACGCCTCCGCATACGGCATTGAGGTATCATCATGTATAATGAGACAGATACTCCGGAGGACCCGAAAATTTCAGCCTGACCAAACGTTGGTGGTGCCATGTCACGTAGGATCTCATTATTCTAATGAGACTACTGGATTTTGAGCAGCAAGATCGTCCACAGTGTGGGAGACTGAGTCTGACCCACGTTGAGTGACACCTGTCGCTGTAAATCTGGGTTTTGCTCCGGCTAACTAGCAGTGCCTCATCTCTGCCAGAAGACAGGGATGATTGGGCAGACGAGCGCATGCCATGTTAGGCTTCTCAGGGAAGTCTTGGTGTAGGAGGCTGGACTGGCTTGTAGTGAGTACCTAGGGGTACTTGCACCTTGCACCAGGCCCAGTTATCCCTTATTAGTGTATAGGGTGTCTAGCAGCATAGGCTGATAGATAATGGTAGCTTAGCAGAGCAGCTTAGGCTGAACTAGGAGACGAGTGAAGCTCCTACAGTACCACTTAGTGTCATATGCACAATATCATAAGAAAACACAATACACAGTTATACTAAAAATAAAGGTACTTTATTTTTATGACAATATGCCAAAAGTATCTCAGTGAGTACCCTCAGTATGAGGATAGCAAATATACACAAGATATATGTACACAATACCAAAATATGCAGTAATAGTATTAGAAAACAGTGCAAACAATGTATAGTTACAATAGGATGCAATGGAGACACATAGGGATAGGGGCAACACAAACCATATACTCCAAAAGTGGAATGCGAACCACGAATGGACCCCAAACCTATGTGACCTTGTAGAGGGTCGCTGGGACTATTAGAAAATAGTAAGGGTTAGAAAAATAGCCCACCCAAAGACCCTGAAAAGTGAGTGCAAAGTGCACTAAAGTTCCCCAAAGGACATAGAAGTCGTGATAGGGGAATTCTGCAGGAAAGTCACAAACCAACAATGCAACAACAATGGATTTCCAGTCGAGGGTACCTGTGGAACAAGGGGACCAAGTCCAAAAGTCACAAGCAAGTCGGAGATGGGCAGATGCCCAGGAAATGCCAGCTGTGGGTGCAAAGATGCTGCTACTGGACAGTAGAAGCGTAGGTTTCTGCAAGAACGACAAGGGCTACAGACTTCCCCTTTGGAGGACGGATCCCTCACGCCGTGGAGAGTCGTGCAGAAGTGTTTTCCCGCCGAAAGAACGGCAACAAGCCTTGCTAGCTGCAAATCGTGCGGTAAGCGTTTTTGGATGCTGCTGTGGCCCAGGAAGGACCAGGATGTCGCAAATTGCGTCAGGAGAGAGAGAGGGGACGTCGAGCAAGACAAGGAGCCCTCTCAGCAGCAGGTAGCACCCAGAGAAGTGCCAGAAACAGGCACTACAAGGATGCGTGAAACGGTGCTCACCCGAAGTTACACAAAGGAGTCCCACGTCGCCGGAGAGCAACTTAGAAAGTCGTGCAATGCAGGTTAGAGTGCCGTGGACCCAGGCTTGGCTGTGCACAAAGGATTTCCGCCGGAAGTGCACAGAGGCCGGAGTAGCTGCAAAAGTCGCGGTTTCCAGCAATGCAGTCTGGCGTGGGGAGGCAAGGACTTACCTCCACCAAACTTGGACTGAAGAGTCACTGGACTGTGGGAGTCACTTGGACAGAGTTGCTGGATTCAAGGGACCTCGCTCGTCGTGCTGAGAGGAGACCCAAGGTACCGGTGATGCAGTTCTTTGGTGCCTGCGGTTGCAGGGGGACGATTCCGTCGACCCACGGGAGATTTCTTCTGAGCTTCTACTGCAGAGAGGAGGCAGACTACCCCCACAGCATGCACCACCAGGAAAACAGTCGAGAAGGCGGCAGGATCAGCGTTACAGAGTTGCAGTAGTCGTCTTCGCTACTATGTTGCAGTTTTGCAGGCTTCCAGCGCGGTCAGCAGTTGATTCCTTGGCAGAAGGTGAAGAGAGAGATGCAGAGGAACTCGGATGAGCTCTTGCATTCGTTATCTAAGGAATCCCAAGAGACAGAGACCCTAAATAGCCAGAAAAGAGGGTTTGGCTACCTAGGAGAGAGGATAGGCTAGCAACACCTGAAGGAGCATATCAGGAGGAGTCTCTGACGTCACCTGATGGCACTGGCCACTCAGAGCAGTCCAGTGTGCCAGCAGCACCTCTGTTTCCAAGATGGCAGAGGTCTGGAGCACACTGGAGGAGCTCTGGGCACCTCCCAGGGGAGGTACAGGTCAGGGGAGTGGTCACTCCCCTTTCCTTTGTCCAGTTTCGCGCCATAGCAGGGCTAATGGGTCCCTGAACCGGTGTAGCCTGGCTTATGCAGAAATGGGCACCAAACGTGCCCATGAAAGCATTTCCAGAGGCTGGGGGAGGCTACTCCTCCCCTGCCTTCACACCATTTTCCAAAGGGAGAGGGTGTAACACCCTCTCTCAGAGGAAGTCCTTTGTTCTGCCATCCTGGGCCAGGCCTGGCTGGACCCCAGGAGGGCAGATGCCTGTCTGAGGGGTTGGCAGCAGCAGCAGCTGCAGTGAAACCCCGGGAAAGGCAGTTTGGCAGTACCAGGGTCTGTGCTACAGACCACTGGGATCATGGGATTGCGCCAACTATGCCAGGATGGCATAGAGGGGGCAATTCCATGATCATAGACATATTACATGGCCATATTCGGAGTTACCATTGTGAAGCTACATATAGGTAGTGACCTATATGTAGTGCACGCGTGTAATGGTGTCCCCGCACTCACAAAGTCCGGGGAATTGGCCTTGAACAATGTGGGGGCACCTTGGCTAGTGCCAGGGTGCCCTCACACTAAGTAACTTAGCACCCAACCTTTACCAGGTACAGGTTAGACATATAGGTGACTTATAAGTTACTTAAGTGCAGTGTAAAATGGCTGTGAAATAACATGGACGTTATTTCACTCAGGCTGCAGTGGCAGGCCTGTGTAAGAATTGTCAGAGCTCCCCATGGGTGGCAAAAGAAATGCTGCAGCCCATAGGGATCTCCTGGAACCCCAATACCCTGGGTACCTCAGTACCATATACTAGGGAATTATAAGGGTGTTCCAGTAAGCCAATGTAAATTGGTCACTAGCTTGTTAGTGACAATTTGTAAAGAGAGAGCATAACCACTGAGGTTCTGGTTAGCAGAGCCTCAGTGAGACAGTTAGGCATCACACAGGGAACACATACCTATAGGTCACAAACTTATGAGCACTGGGGTCCTGACTAGCAGGGTCCCAGTGACACATAACAAACATACTGAAAACATAGGGTTTTCACTATGAGCACTGGGCCCTGGCAAGCAGGATACCAGTGAGACAGTGAAAACACCCTGACATATACTCACAAACAGGCCCAAAGTGGGGGTAACAAGGCTAGAAAGAGACTACTTTCTCACACTTGGTCACTCAGGTCACATCCGGTTCTCTCATTCACAATACAGTCTCATATACAAATGATAGACAGAAGCAGTATATGTTTCAATAACAATTTTAATAATACAACTGCATCTTAGATAGCAAAGCGTGAGTTGCAATAACCAGGACAACACAATATTAAAATGGTGACGAGAAGAGTGAAGCATAAGAATAACGCTATCATATTGTCAATAGGATTGATGGACTATTTCCTATCTGTCATAATCTGAGCACAGCATGTTAAACTCTAATTCTGCCTTTCAGGTTCCCCCGGGAGGACATTAACCCTCATACCTGAGCAAAGGCCTGTAGTGTGCGTTAGCATCTGTAGCGAAGCATTCAGCAATCGGCATACAGTTGTGGTTCCTTGGCTGGAATCTCCCTCTTAACATGTAATGGGACTAGGAAGTATTTTTATAATAACACAGCTGATGGTCTAAGAAAATGTCCCTACGTAAGGATGTGTGTTTTCTACGAATGTTGGAGACTAAACTTCTACCATGTTCGCCGGCAATGTACCAAACTGTAGCCTTGAATGAGGCACAGAGTGATCAAGAATGTCTTGTTTGAGAACACAGTGCTGAATTAAGCAAAACAGTTAGTTAGATGAAAATAAAACAAGACCGCAAAACTAGTTATTGTAAAAATAACAATGCGAAGCCGAATAAAATATATCTAGGTTAAAGTGCACAGCGGCCTAATGTGTCAAACTAACGTGCATGGAGCTATTTCTAAAATGACTACACAACAATGGCAGTGCCCATTTTGTATTGCTCCTAATAAATCATTTGTTCATGTTTTATTATTCTGTCCCACATACCAGTGTATTAGGATGAAATAGATTTTTCCCCTTTGCCGGACTTCAGTGGTTTCGGGCAAGTAGAGAGGCACTGAGGATTTTATTATCAGACTGTAGGAAAGTACCATCTTTCTTCACATGTTACCCCCATTTTTACATGTATGTCAGTATGTTTTAGCCATTCTCACTGGGATCCTGCTGGTCAGGACCCCAGTGCTTATAGTTTATGTCCTAATGTGTGTGTTGTCAGTAGTGCTTAACTGAGGCTCTGCTAACAAGAACCTCAGTGCTTATGCTCTCTCTGCCTTTAAATTTGTCACTATAGGCTAGTGACTTCATTTACCAATTTCAGTTGGCACACTGGACCCCCCTTTTAAGTCCCTTGTATACGGTACCTAGGTGGCCAGGGCATTGGCATTCCAGGAGATCCTTATGGGCTGCAGCATTTCTTTTGCCACCCATAAGGAGTTCAGACAAACCCTTTCACAGGACTGCCACTGCAGCCTGCCTGAAATAGTGCACACATTATTTCACAGCCATTTTCACTGCACTTAAGTAACTTATGTCACCCATACATCTAACCTTAATTTACTGAAGGCTAGGTGCAAAGTTACTAAGTGTGAGGGCACCCTTGCACTAGCAAAGGTGCCCCCACATAGTCCAGGGCCAATTCCCCAGACTTTGTGAGTGCGGGGCGCCATTACACGCATGCACTACATATAGGTCAATACCTGTATGAAGCTTCATAATGGTAACCCCGAATGTGGCCATGTAAGGTGTCTAAGATCATGGAATTGTCCCCCCATTCCAAATCTGGTATTGGGGAGCTAATTCTATGCATCATCGGGGCTCCACCATGGACCCCCAGTACTGCCAAACCAGCTCTCTGAGGCTTGCAATGCAGCTACAGCTGCTGCCACCTCACAGATGGGGTTCTACCCTCTTAGGGTCTGAGCAGCTCAGTCCCAGGAAGGCAGAACAAAGCATTTTCTTTGGCAGCAGGGTGTTACACCCTCTCCCTTTGGAAATAGATGTTACAGGCTGGGGAGGGATAGCCTCCCCCAGCCTCTGGAAATGCTTTGAAGGGCACAGATGGTGCCCTGCTTGCATAAGCCAGCCTACACCAGTTCAGGGACTCCCAGTCCCTGCTCTGGCGCGGAACTGGACAAAGCAAAGGGGAGTGACCACTCCCCTGTCCATCACCACCCTAGGGGTGGTGCCCGAGCTCCTCCAGTGTGTCCCAGACTTCAGCCATCTTGTTTTCCAAGGTGTGGGGAGACACTGGAGGCCTCTGAGTGGCCAGTGCCAGCAGGTGATGTCAGAGACGCCCTGATAGGTCCATACCTTTTAAGGTAGGCAATCCCCCTCTCAGGGCTATATAGGGTCTCTCCTGTGGGTTTCTCTGCAGATTCTACTTGCAAGTTTCCAGCAGGAATCCTCTGCAACTACTACTTCATCCTCTGACCTCCGATCGACCGCAGACTGCTCCAGGAACCGCTGTAACACAACAAAGTATCCAGAAGGGCTACATTTCCTCTGCAACTTCAGCTCCAGCCAGCAACTGCAACAGTTTCCATGGTGTGCACGCCCAGCGGACTCTGTCTTCACCCTGCACCAGTAGGACTGAGGAAATCTCCTGTGGAGTGATGGAGTCGCTTCCCTGCTCTTGCAGGCACCTTCTAAGTCGACAACTGGTTCTCTTGGACTCCTCTCCTGGCGAGGAGCGTGCTCCTTGTAACACAGGTGATGGACCTGTTCTACACAGACTGTACTAAGTTCCTGCTGTCCAAATTTGGAGGAGGTAAGAGCTTGCCTTCCTCATTAGCGACAGCACCCCTATTTGCAAGAATACTTTGTACACAGCCTGGCCCAGGTCCCCAGCACTCTATCCTGCGATGCTCAACTCGCTGAGTTGTCTTCCAGTGGCGTGGGACCTTCATTTGTAGTGCTGCACCAACCGCAGTTTGTGCCTTCTTTGTCCCCGTGTCTTGGGACCTCCGTGGGTGCTGCCTGGTCATCTGTGGGTTCCCCCAAGTGTTGGGAGCCCCCTCTGCCTCCTCAGTCTGAGTTGAGGCCCCCAGGTCCCTCCTGGGTCCAGGCAGCGCCACTTTGACGCAAAACGCAACATTGCTTGAACCAAGGCTTGTTTGACGAATCCAGCGCCAAAACTCGCCTGCATCCAACATCTGTTCGTGGGACATCTATTGCATCATGCACGAACCCGCAGCCATCTTCCTTTGGTGCATTTCTGCAGTCTTCGTCCAACCAGGGACTCTTCTTTTGCACCCTCTTCTAGGTTGGCAGGGGCTCCGGTCCTTCCTGGAACTTCTTCCGACTTCAGGACTTGGTCTCCTCTCTTTGCAGGTCTTCAGGTCCAGGAATCCACCATTTGTTGTTTGCAGTCTTGTTTGGTTCTTGCAATAATTCTAATCACAACTTGTAGTGTGTCCTAAGGAAACTTGCAGTACTTTACTCCTACTTTCCTAGGCTATGGGGTGGGGCACCTTTGTGGTTTTCTTACTCTCCCAGCGATTCTCTATACACTACACTTGTGTAGGGGGGAATTTGTGATTCGCATTCCACTTTCTTAGTATATTGTTTGTGTTGCCCCTAGACCTATTTTCTCCTATTGCATTCTATGGCATTTCCTATTGTTTACACAATCCTGGGTCTAATTACTTAACTTATTTTGGTGTCTAGTGTATATATTGTGTATAATGCTTACCTCCAGAAGGAGTATTGCCTCTAATATATTTTTGGCCTTGTGTCACCTAAATAAACTACCTTTATTTTTGGTAACATTGAGTATTGTCTTTACTTGTGTATAAGTCCTGTGTAACTATAAGTGGTATTGCATGAGCTTTGCATGTCTCCTAGTTCAGCCTAAGCTGTTCTGCTATAGCTACCTCTATCAGCCTAAGCTGCTAGAACAGTACTACATTTCACTAATAAGGGGTAACTGGACCTGGTATAAGGTGTAAGTACCCAAGGTACCTACTACAAACCAGGCCAGCCTCCTACACAGACACAAGCCAATAGGTGTTTTGCTGTCTCCAGGTTTTTGTGGGCCATGTTGTGAATCAGACACAAAAACATCTCTCCTGGAGCCACTGTGGTCTAACTTTGTTCAGCTTACCCACTTTGGGTTTGCTTACCTTTAGCTGTTATTTATTGTTGGGATTTGTGCATGTTTTTTATATTCTTTATAAATGTGTATCTGCAGCTATTTGAATTCAGGTTTTATCAATGTTTTATTTATTGTGATTTTGACAAACTTTGATTGCAAATTGCCGAATAAAGTTGTTGTTTGCTTGGCTTGATTCTTTCATAGTTGGAGTGACCATCCCTGTGTTTTTAAAATAATTATAGAGCGTTATCTGAGGGGCCACAAAAGAGAAGATTTTTGTTTTTCTTTTAATAAAAAGAAATGTGGCAGTCTATGGGGCCCTTGCACTTTGTTGACCTGAATTTCAAGTTAGACTTCCTTGACTACTATTGCTTCTTCCGAATCCTACCTACCTTGTGGGCTTGAAGTAACAGGTCCACAAAGAAGTCTCAATGTTCTCAATATAGTTCTCTAAAGAAAGAAGCAATTGCGAGTCTCTTACTCCTTTTACCATTTATGGTTCTGACCTTTTGGATTCTTTCACAGTTTCGTAGTGCATGACTTGTTCACCTCATGTCCCCTTAGGTAAAAGCATTGTGTCAGGCAGAGCAGACTGTTTCCAGTTGTTCTGTCTGTCTGCCTTCTGTGTTGTCTCTTTCCTCAGCATCATTATAGAGCACTTCACCTAATATTTTAATTCCACTTGATCACAGTCCAATTACGTCTCTGTTTCACACTGGCTGTAATGCATTTCCCTCTGACGACTGCTTTAAAAACATCGCACGTCACGCTTAATAGTATTTCTCTGTTAAATTATTCTATAATTTTTAAGTACTCTACAATTTGATCCCCAAGTTCCTTCTCATAAATCCTGTCTTTAAGAATTCTGGGTTTTGGGATGACTCTCCTGGATTTCTTCTGCACCTCACAGTCCCATATGACCGGTGAGTGATTCTACAGTGTCATGGGGCCTAGGTCTGTTTTTTCTGTCACTGCTTGTAAGGTATTCATGCTCCATATATGATTTATTCTAGGATAAGTTCAATGACTATGATGAAAAATTATATTCCCTATCCTGTGGGTCTGTGTGCCTCCGTGTTTCTACTGTGCTCAGTTCTCAATGGCAGTCTGTCTGTATGTATTAGCATTTGTAGAGCAGAAATCTAGCTCAAGAACAAGGGAGCACTTACATGGCCCCCAGGAAGATACAATTATTGTGGTTAAGTCAGTAAGGAGCGTGACTATCTCTTGCTTGTGTATCTTTTGTGCAGGTGTGTTTTCTTAGTGGGTGTCTCAACACTGTTAAAGTACCCCAGCCTTATTATTTCACCTTTCACCTTTTCTTTAATTTTGTTTTTCTGAACAAGTAAGTAGGGCATTCTGATTCACATTCATGGCTGTAGGAGGCTGGCCTGGCTTGTAGTGGGTACCAAGGGGTACTTACACTCTGTACCAGGACCAGTTATCCCTTATTAGTGTAGAAGAGGTGTTTCTAGCAGCTTAGGCTGATAGAAGGTAGCTATGGAGAGCAGCTTAGGCTGAACTAGGAGACATGCAAAGCTCCCACTATACCACTGGTGTCATATGCACAATATCATAAGAAAACACAATACACAGATATACTAAAAATAAAGGTACTTTATTTTTATGACAATATGCCGAAAGTATCTCAGTGAGTACCCTCAGTATGAGGATGCCAAATATACACAAGATATATGTACACAATACCAAAAATATGCAGTAATAGCAAAAGGAAGTAATGCAAGCAATGTAGAATTACAGTAGATTGCAGTAGGAGCACATAGGTATAGGGGCAACACAAACCATATACTCTAGAAGTGGAATGCGAACCTCGAATGGACCCCAAACCTATGTGAGCTTGTAGAAGGTCGCTGGGACTGTAAGAAAACAGTGAGGGTTAGAAAAATAGCCCACCCCAAGACCCTGAAAAGTAGGTGTAAAGTGCACCTATATTCCCCAGAGAGCACAGAAGTCGTGATAGGGGAATTCTGCAAGGAAGACCAACACCAGCAATGCAACAAAGGTGGATTTCCGGACGAGAGTACCTGTGGAACAAGGGGACCAAGTCCAAGAGTCGCAACAAAGTCGAGATTGGGCAGATGCCCAGGAAATGCCAGCTGAGGGTGCAAAAAACCTGCCACCGGATGGTAGAAGCTGTGGATTCTGCAAGAACGAAGAGGACTAGGAACTTCCCCTTTGGAGGATGGATGTCCCACGCCGTGAAGAAGCTTGCAGAGGTGTTCCCACACAGAAAGACCGCAAACAAGCCTTGCTAGCTGCAAGGGTCGCGGTTAGGGTTTTTGGATGCTGCTGTGGCCCAGGAGGGACCAGGATGTCGCCAATTGTATGAGGAGACAGAGGGGGCGCCCAGCAAGATAGGGAGCCCTCACAGAAGCAGGCAGCACCCGCAGAAGTGCCGGATTAGGTACTACGAAGAAGAGTGAACCGGAGCTCACCCGAAGTCACAAAAGGAGATCCCACAACGCCGGAGGACAACTCAGGAGGTTGTGCACTGCAGGTTAGAGTGTCGTGGACCCAGGCTTGGTTGTGCACAAAGGAAATCCTAGAAGAGTGCACAGGAGCCGGAGCAGCTGCAAATCACGCGGTACCCAGCAATGCAGTCTAGCGTGGGGAGGCAAGGACTTACCTCCACCAAACTTGGACTGAAGAGTCACTGGACTGTGGGAGTCACTTGGACAGAGTTGCTGAGTTCCAGGGATGACGCTCGTCGTGCTGAGAGGGGACCCAGAGGACCAGTGATGCAGTTCTTTTGGTGCCTGCGGATGCAGGGGGAGGATTCCGTCATCCCACAGGAGATTTCTTCGGAGCTTCTAGTGCAGAGAGGTGGCAGACTCCCCCCACAGCATGCACCACCAGGAAAACAGTCGAGAAGGCGGCAGGATCAGCGATACAAGGTTGCAGTAGTCGTCTTTGCTACTTTGTAGCGGTTTTGCAGGCGTCCTGAGCAGTCAGCGGTCGATTCCTTGGCAGAAGGTGAAGAGAGAGATGCAGAGGAACTCTGATGAGCTCTTGCATTCGTGATCTAAAGAATTCCCCAAAGCAGAGACCCTAAATAGCCAGAAAAGGAGGTTTGGCTACCTAGGAAGGAGTATAGGCTAGCAACACAGGTAAGAGCCTATCAGGAGGAGTCTCTGACGTCACCTGCTGGCACTGGCCACTCAGAGCATTCCAGTGTGCCAGCAACACCTCTGTTTCCAAGATGGCAGAGGTCTGGAGCACACTGGAGGAGCTCTGGGCACCTGCCCTGGGAGGTGCAGGTCAGGGGAGTGGTCACTCCCCTTTCATTTGTCCAGTTTCGCGCCAGAGCAGGGCTGGGGGATCCCTGAACCGGTGTAGACTGGCTTATGCAGAGATGGGCACCATCTGCCCATCAAAGCATTTCCAGAGGCTGCGGGAGGCTACTCCTCCCCAGCCCTGACACCTTTTTCCAAACGGAGAGGGTGTAACACCCTCTCTCTGAGGAAGTCCTTTGTTCTGCCTTCCTGGGCCAAGCCTGGCTGGATCCCAGGAGGGCAGAAACCTGTCTGAGGGGTTGGCAGCAGCTGCAGTGAAACCCCGGGAAAGGCAGTTTGGCAGTACCCGGGTCTGTGCTAGAGACCATTCTGGCATTGGGGAGACAATTCCATGATCTTAGACATGTTACATGGCCATGTTCGGAGTTACCATTGTGACGCTATACATAGGTAGTGACCTATACAGGGAGTGCAGAATTATTAGGCAAATTAGTATTTTGACCACATCATCCTCTTTATGCATGTTGTCTTACTCCAAGCTGTATAGGCTCGAAAGCCTACTACCAATTAAGCATATTAGGTGATGTGCATCTCTGTAATGAGAAGGGGTGTGGTCTAATGACATCAACACCCTATATCAGGTGTGCATAATTATTAGGCAACTTCCTTTCCTTTGGCAAAATGGGTCAAAAGAAGGACTTGACAGGCTCAGAAAAGTCAAAAATAGTGAGATATCTTGCAGAGGGATGCAGCACTCTTAAAATTGCAAAGCTTCTGAAGCGTGATCATCGAACAATCAAGCGTTTCATTCAAAATAGTCAACAGGGTCGCAAGAAGCGTGTGGAAAAACCAAGGCGCAAAATAACTGCCCATGAACTGAGAAAAGTCAAGCGTGCAGCTGCCACGATGCCACTTGCCACCAGTTTGGCCATATTTCAGAGCTGCAACATCACTGGAGTGCCCAAAAGCACAAGGTGTGCAATACTCAGAGACATGGCCAAGGTAAGAAAGGCTGAAAGACGACCACCACTGAACAAGACACACAAGCTGAAATGTCAAGACTGGGTCAAGAAATATCTCAAGACTGATTTTTCTAAGGTTTTATGGACTGATGAAATGAGAGTGAGTCTTGATGGGCCAGATGGATGGGCCCGTGGCTGGATTGGTAAAGGGCAGAGAGCTCCAGTCCGACTCAGACGCCAGCAAGGTGGAGGTGGAGTACTGGTTTGGGCTGGTATCATCAAAGATGAGCTTGTGGGGCCTTTTCGGGTTGAGGATGGAGTCAAGCTCAACTCCCAGTCCTACTGCCAGTTCCTGGAAGACACCTTCTTCAAGCAGTGGTACAGGAAGAAGTCTGCATCCTTCAAGAAAAACATGATTTTCATGCAGGACAATGCTCCATCACACGCGTCCAAGTACTCCACAGCGTGGCTGGCAAGAAAGGGTATAAAAGAAGGAAATCTAATGACATGGCCTCCTTGTTCACCTGATCTGAACCCCATTGAGAACCTGTGGTCCATCATCAAATGTGAGATTTACAAGGAGGGAAAACAGTACACCTCTCTGAACAGTGTCTGGGAGGCTGTGGTTGCTGCTGCACGCAATGTTGATGGTGAACAGATCAAAACACTGACAGAATCCATGGATGGCAGGCTTTTGAGTGTCCTTGCAAAGAAAGGTGGCTATATTGGTCACTGATTTGTTTTTGTTTTGTTTTTGAATGTCAGAAATGTATATTTGTGAATGTTGAGATGTTATATTGGTTTCACTGGTAATAATAAATAATTGAAATGGGTATATATTTGTTTTTTGTTAAGTTGCCTAATAATTATGCACACCTGATATAGGGTGTTGATGTCATTAGACCACACCCCTTCTCATTACAGAGATGCACATCACCTAATATGCTTAATTGGTAGTAGGCTTTCGAGCCTATACAGCTTGGAGTAAGACAACATGCATAAAGAGGATGATGTGGTCAAAATACTCATTTGCCTAATAATTCTGCACTCCCTGTATATAGTGCACGCGTGTAATGGTGTCCCCGCACTCACAAAGTCCGGGGAATTTGCCCTGAACGATGTGGGGGCA
This sequence comes from Pleurodeles waltl, assembly GCF_031143425.1. Taxonomy (NCBI): domain Eukaryota; kingdom Metazoa; phylum Chordata; class Amphibia; order Caudata; family Salamandridae; genus Pleurodeles; species Pleurodeles waltl. The sequence goes on from NC_090439.1 coordinate 205,186,226, forward strand.
CCTTGGCTAGTGCCAGGGTGCCCACACACTAAGTAACTTAGCACCCAACCTTTACCAGGTAAAGGTTAGACATATAGGTGACTTATAAGTTACTTAAGTGCAGTGGTAAATGGCTGTAAAATAACGTGGACGTTATTGCACTCAGGCTGCAGTGGCAGGCCTGTGTAAGAATTGTGAGAGCTCCCTATGGGTGGCAAAAGAAATGCTGCAGCCCATAGGGATCTCCTGGAACCCCAATACCCTGGGTACCTCAGTACCATATACTAGGGAATTATAAGGGTGTTCCAGTATGCCAATGTGAATTGGTAAAATTGGCCACTAGCCTGTTAGTGACAATTTTAGAAAGTAATGAGAGAGCATAATCACTGAGGTTCTGGTTAGCAGAGCCTCAGTGAGACAGTTAGGCATCACACAGGGAACACATACATATAGGTCACAAACTTATGAGCACTGGGGTCCTGGCTAGCAGGGTCCCAGTGACACATAACAAACATACTGAAAACATAGGATTTTCACTATGAGCACTGGGCCCTGGCTAGCAGGATCCCAGTGAGATAGTGAAAAAACCCTGACATATACTCACAAACAGGCCAAAAGTGGGGGTAACAAGGCTAGAAAGAGGCTACTTTCTCACAATGGCATATAAAGAAATTAATTCCACCTCTCTTCCCTCCACATTCCCTGTAATTAAAATATGCCTCCCTTAGTATCCCTCAGAATTTCCTCTACCTCAAAGTGTAGATCCTTACGGATTCTGATCATCACTCTACACACCTCCTGTCTCTGGTAGAATGGAATTGGTCTTGGTATTTTCTACGGATCATTAGTTTAGTTTCCTTCGCCAGGAGATGGTTCTTCAGCCATTAGATCATTTTGAGCAAATCCTGTAGGTGCACCCATCAAATTTAGTGTTGTTTTGCTTGTGAATTCAAGCCCCATAACATTCCTAGGGATTAAATGTACTGTTAAAACTTGGAGTGATGGTCTCTCTCCATGACGGCATGACTTCTTCCCCCTTAACATAAGTGATATTATTTAACAGCGCATCAGAAAATATTGATTGGCCCACTTTCCCCTTATTGATTGGCCCACTTTCCCCTTACCCTTCTCCTCGTAACCAAAGCCGTGTTTTACTCACATCTTCCCATTGGTTACGTTTCAACATACCTCCAGTGTGGTGGTGAATCCACTCTTGGAGCTCTCCTCCTCCAGAATTAGTGTGTCTCATTGCTCTCCATCAAACTTCACTTAGTTCTTTAACATAGTCTCAAGGCAGTTTCCTTCATTTTTAAATGTTCGCGCATTTCCTTGTCCTACATCTTACAGTGGCAAATTTTATATAGTTGGCAATCTCCTTTGTCCTCTTCTCCTGCCAAACAAAGCTTTCTTTTAACTGCTATCAGGCTCATGGGTTTGTTGTGATTCATCTTGCTGCTGAATCATAGGACCTGAACCTGAAGGTTCCAGGATTACATTTCCCTCCTCAGTTTTTTGTATTTCATGAGTTTTCCCCTCCTGCAACATGAGAGCAAAAGTAAAGGCCTGTTTATACCAAATTTGCAGGTTGTTTAATTATTTCGCCACGTAGCATGGCTTCTGTTAAAGAAAAGAGTTTGGCCAGTATGTCCTGTAGTATCGAGCCTGGTGCAAGGTGTGGGGTTCTACTGTATGCACCATGACGGATCCCACAGCATCACTGTTCTGTCATAAGGTATTTTTGAAGAAGGAAGCACAAAAAGCTTCCACATCAGTGTTCTCCGGATTCTGTTTCATATTTCTTAATGTAAAATTGTACCTGTGGGTCCTGTCCTCCAAGCTATCGCATTCATCCATCTGGTTTTGCTAATCTTCAACATTGTAAAAACAACAAGGTGATGGATGGAATGCTTGAATTAATCTCAGCCATTGGTGATCACTCGGTCCGCATCCCAATCAATCGTTTTTTTGCCAACCATGCCATCTCAGTTTGAACCCAGACATATGCAAATCATCAGTGTTGGCCATGACCCTTCTGTATGAAATTAAAGAGGCTCCAAGAAATGCAATCAAGGCCGTTTCTAATATGGTCTTCTCATGGCAACAAGTGGTCTAAGTAGCGCGTAAGTGTGTTTCAGACAAAAATACAGATCACCTAAGAGCCTGTCTAACAGACGGGCTGTCCAGTGCCGAACACAGAATCCTGAATCACTTTTGACAGCACCTCCACGTCAGGATGGAAGAAAGATCAATAGATGAGGGATGCAAATATTTACTTTGACAACAACAGATAGACTTAGGGAGAATTGCTCCTTATTTGGTGTTGCAGCCTGAAGACAGCAAACCAAGGCCATTTAAAATAAGGTTTAGAAGGATTGTTCAGTAATGACAGATGGGTACATAAATATTTCCTTTACAGAGTTCTGTTAAATGATTAGTTCAGCCGTCTTAAGGTGAAAATGTTGGCTGTGATTCACTGCATTTAGACCCAAACAGCAGAGTTACATTTTGGACATGCATTCAAAGGAAAGAACATATTCGGAAGACATGACAATGCCCTAAAGGTGCTGAAATATGACACAGACACTGCTCTGTCCTTTGGAAACCTGCAAGATGGAAAACAGCCTATTTTTGAGGTGTTAAAGCCAAATGTTTTTCGATATACAGACACACGTAGTAGCTGCCAAGGCCTTACTTACAGCTACTGCAACAACAATCCTATTTCCAGCAACTCTCCTATCAATCCCATCAGCTTTAACTTACCTGAAGCAGCAGTCACACAAGAAAGGCACTAGATCATCAGAGCAGCAGCCTCAAATGACATTGAAATGTTATGGGCCCATGATACTTCGTCTTTCACATCCTCCATTCCGGAGCCTTTAAGGTGCAATATTTCATGTTTCTATCTAAAGAGGCTGGCCTGGCTTGTAGTGGGTACCAAGGGGTACTTAAACTCTGTACCAGGTCCAGTTATCCCTTATTAGTGTAGAAGAGGTGTTTCTAGCAGCTTAGGCTGATAGAAGGTAGCTATAGCAGAGCAGCTTAGGCTGAACTAGGAGACATGCAAAGCTCCTACTATACTACTGGTGTCATATGCACAATATCATAAGAAAACACAATACACAGATATACTAAAAATAAAGGTACTTTATTTTTATGACAATATGCCAAAAGTATCTCAGTGAGTACCCTCAGTATGAGGATGCCAAATATACACAAGATATATGTACACAATACCAAAAATATGCAGTAATAGCAAAAGGAAGTAATGCAAGCAAGGTAAAGTTACAGTAGATTGCAATAGGAGCACATAGGTATAGGGGCAACTCAAACCATATACTCCAAAAGTGGAATGCGAACCACAAATGGACCCCAAACCTATGTGAGCTTGTAGAGGGTCGCTGGGACTGTAAGAAAACAGTGAGGGTTAGAAAAATAGCCCTCCCCAAGACCCTGAAAAGTAGGTGTAAAGTGCACCTATAACCCCCAGAGAGCACAGAAGTCGTGATAGGGGGTTTCTGTAAGGAAGACCAACACCAGCAAAGCAACAACAGTGGATTTCCGGACCTGAGTACCTGTGAAACAAGGGGACCAAGTCCAAGAGTCGCGACAAAGTCGAGAGTGGGCAGATGCCCAGGAAATGCCAGCTGAGGGTGCAAAGAAGCTGCCACCGGATGGTAGAAGCTGTGGATTCTGCAAGAACGAAGAGGGCTAGAAACTTCCCCTCTGGAGGATCGATGTCCCACGTCGTGAAGAAGCTTGCAGAGGTGTTCCCACCCAGAAAGACCGCAAACAAGCCTTGCTAGCTGCAAGGGTCGCGGTTAGGGTTTTTGGAAGCTGCTGTGGCCCAGGAGGGACCAGGATGTCGCCACTTGGATGAGGAGACAGAGGGGGCGCCCAGCAAGTCAGGGAGCCCTCACAGAAGCAGGCAGCACCCGCAGAAGTACCAGGTCAGGCACTTAGAAGAGGAGTGAACCGGAGTCCACCCGAAGTCAGAAAAGGGAGTCCCACGACGCCAGAGGACAACTCAGAAGGTTGTGCACTGCAGGTTAGAGTGTCGGGGACCCAGGCTTGGCTGTGCACAAAGGAAATCCTGGAAGAGTGCACAGGAGCCGGAGCAGCTGCAAATCATGCAGAACCCAGCAATGCAGTCTAGCGTGGGGAGGCAAGGACTTACCTCCACCAAACTTGGACTGAGGAGTCACTGGACTGTGGGATTCACTTGGACAGAGTTGCTGAGTTCCAGGGACCACACTCGTCGTGCTGAGAGGGGACCAAGAGGACCGGTGATGCAGTCTTGTTGCCTGCGGTTGCAGGGGGAAGATTCCGTCGTCCCACGGGAGATTTCGTCAGAGCTCCTGGTGCAAGAAGGAGGCAGGCTACCCCCAGAGCATGCACCACCAGGAAACAGGCGAGAAAGCCAGCAGCAGGATGAAGCGATACAAGGTTGCAGTAGTCGTCTTTGCTACTTTTTTGCGGTTTTGCAGGAGTCCTGAGCAGTCAGCGGTCGATCCTTTGGCAAAAGGTGAAGAGAGAGATGCAGAGGAACTCTGGTGAGCTCTTGCATTCGGTATCTGAAGAATTCCCCAAAGCAGAGACCCTAAATAGCCAGAAAAGGAGGTTTGGCTAACTAGGAAGGAGGATAGGCTAGTAACACAGGTAAGAGCCTATCAGAAGGAGTCTCTGACGTCACCTGATGGCACTGGCCACTCGGAGCAGTCCATTGTGCCAGCAACACCTCTGTTTCCAAGATGGCAGAGGTCTGGAGCACACTGGAGGAGCTCTGGGCACCTCCCCTGGGAGGTGCAGGTCAGGGGAGTGGTCACTCCCCTTTCCTTTTTCCAGCTGCGTGCCAGAGCAGGGCTGGGGGATCCCTGAACCGGTGTAGACTGGCTTATGCAGAGATGGGCACCCTTTGTGCCCATCAAAGCATTTCCAGAGGCTGGGGGAGGCTACTCCTCCCCAGCCCTGGCACCTTTTTCCAAAGGGAGAGGGTGTAACACCCTCTCTCTGAGGAAGTCCTTTGTTCTGCCTTCCTGGGCCAAGCCTGTCTGGACCCCAGGAGGGCAGAAACCTGTCTGAGTGGTTGGCAGCAGCAGCTGCAGTGAAACCCCGGTAAAGGCAGTTTGGCAGTACCCGGGTCTGTGCTAGAGACTCGGGGGATCATGGAATTGTCTCCCCAATGCCATAATGGGATTGTGGTGACAATTCCATGATCTTAGACATGTTACATGGCCATGTTCGGCGTTACCATTGTGACGCTATACATAGGTAGTGAAATGGTGTCCCCGCACTCACAAAGTCCGGGGAATTTGCCCTGAACGATGTGGGGGCACTTTGGCTAGTGCCAGGGTGCCCACACACTAAGTAACTTAGCACCCAACCTTCACCAGGTGAAGGTTAGACATATAAGTGACTTATAAGTTACTTAAGTCCAGTGGTAAATGGCTGTTAAATAACGTGGACATTATTTCACTCAGGCTGCACTGGCAGGCCTGTGTAAGAATTGTCAGATCTCCCTATGGGTGGCAAAAGAAATGCTGCAGCCCATAGGGATCTCCTGGAACCCCAATACCCTGGGTACCTCAGTACCATATACTAGGGAATTATAAGGGTGTTCCAGTATGCCAATGTGAATTGGTGAAATTGGTCACTAGCCTGTTAGTGACAATTTGGAAAGCAGAGAGAGCATAATCACTGAGGTTCTGGTTAGCAGAGCCTCAGTGAGACAGTTAGGCATCACACAGGGAACACATATATATAGGCCACAAACTTATGAGCACTGGGTTCCTGGCTAGCAGGGTCCCAGTGACACATAACAAACATACTGAAAACATAGGGTTTTCACTATGAGCACTGGGCCCTGGCTAGCAGGATCCCAGTGAGACAGTGAAATCACCCTGACATATACTCACAAACAGGCCAAAAGTGGGGGTAACAAGGCTAGAAAGAGGCTACTTTCTCACAAATGGGTAGATATTTCTATGGGCAAGGGGGTGTTAGATGTAGTTTGCTATGGCCATACCCTTACAATTTGTTCAAAACCCACTAATTGTTCCATCAATTAAAACATCAGATCAACATCTTTTATTATGCACGCAAAAATGCTTTCCATGCTTTCTGAAGGGGATCCAGATGTCAATATTAAATCCCAGCAAAATTTGAGCCTTTTACTCCAGCCTTTTACTGTTACAAAAGAAATCTGGAAAAAGAAGTCCTAGTTTGGATTTGAGGCAACTCATCAAGTACTTGAGAAAGCAATCCTTCAGAATGGTTAAAACGGGACACCAAAACTCCAGCTTACTGGAACAAGAGCAATACATGATTTCATTAGATTTGCAGAATGCTTATTTCCACATTCTCATTCATTTCAAATATTGCAAAAACCTGCAATTCAAAGTAGCTGTGAGCCACTATCTGTTTTTGTGCTGCCATTTGTTCTCAAGTTACTGCAAAGGGAAATTCACAAAATGTGTGGCTCCGGTAGACGCATTATTAATAAGTCAAGGAAATCAATGCTTTTTCTGCCTGCACAACTGTTTTTTTCATGGCAAAACATTTCTCCTGGCCAGGTTATCAGCAAATACATGTCTTCATTTGTTTCAATCTCGAGGCCCATTATTCAATGCACCCAAGTGGCACTTACAGTCCTCCAATTGCATTCAGTTTCTGGGAGCAGTCCTGGGCACAAGTGTTAACGCGTCCCTTTATGATAATTGATTACACATCAGGACTCGTTTTAGGCCAATGAATCTTTTGACCCAGTTGAGAGACACCTTAGGACGAGATAGCTAATCAATATGTCAATCAATTTGTCAATAATGTAATCAATATTTATCATAACAATACATTTCAAAGTCATTAATCAATTCAAAACTCTACCATGACCTTGCAGCCATGAATAACCACACCAGTTTAGTAGAATTTTATACGTTTTATTCCCTATTAGTTACAAATCTAAGAGCAGATGCGTTAATCTCAAAACCAAGAAACATAGTAGGATAGTCACAAAATGGTAACTTTGGTAAGATTTCATTAAGGCGAGAATCACAAACATCAGAATATAACACGGCCTGAACATGGATCAATTTAGAAGAGTGTCATTAACGTGTCAGTTCAACAAAGCATAACTTCAGTTGTTTGTCTATTTGCGTCAGTTTAGTGAACACCTGTCCTACCCACTGATTAGCATTAGCATGTTGGGCTTCATGCAAAATGATTTAGAACACTAATTTGGAAAACATCTAGCTATGGTCTCTGTCAAAAGTAAGCAGTTGGTACCTAGAAAGGAAAAGCAAACAGACAAATCACAATTGCATTGTCATAATTACCCTCGAAGGCTTAGGTCAGCACACAGGTTCAGTCTTCGTCTTCAGGACATCAGTCAAATCACCATCAGTCAGGACTTAGCTTCGGGGCAAAAGGCACTTCCCTCATAAGGAGGTAAAGTGTAAAAATGGACAAATCCAAGGGCGAGGATTGTTTTAAGTAAAGCAACAAATCACCAAACAGAGTGACAAAGTTTCTGGATAAAATCAATAGCATTCCCTAACCCACCTAAATGGCTCCCTGTGTCATGGGTGTTTATCCCTTCTTCGTTGTACATTCCCCCAAAATTCTATTGGACATTTGTTATACCCCACTATCGTTAACCTATCAGAAAACACATTAGGTCACCTAACTCTTCACCCCATATTATTTTACAGACATTTTATTGGTCTCCATAATTGATGTCTTCAGAGGTGGCACATCCGGTATGATTTCATCTTTTCTGTAATTCTTTGCACATCTTTTGGTCAGTAGCTCCATTGTCTTCACCGGTTTGAATGACCTTGTACATTACATTAATCTACACTGTTTTATTTTGTTTTAACATTATTCTACAAGCAATGGAAAATTGCATGGGAACGGGTCTATCATGGTTACATTCGTCTTCTAGTTTGGAGAAAAAAAATAATAAGGTTGTGTCCTTTTGTGAGTCAGCATACTGCAAGATAGAAAAATACATTTAATATGAGAGCCAAGCAGCTAAACCTCGGCTCATGCTAACTTAAGGCCTATAAGGATTTCAGCACAAATTCAATAATGCAATTATTAATAGTTAGTATAAACTTATTTGATATAATAGTAATACTTAAACATTTTAGCCATCAGTATTAGTCCACGCATACATTGGCGGCCACTCCCAGTGGTCACATTTCAGGTGCACGTATAAGAAAATTTCTATTACAGTTTCTGTGTGGCATTATCACACATTAATTCATAAACATTTCATGTTAATATAGGTTATATAAGCTACGCTCTCTCAGTCCCTCCTCTGATGACGTTCGTCATCACATAAATCTTTCCCTTTTGACCTTTCACTTAATTTTTCACCTTGTGCATAATGCACATTTCAACATCTTGTCCCTTGTGTGAACTCTCCCAAATTTCATTAAACATTTCCTCCCTCTCACTTTCCTCATTCTTTTTATTCCTCTTTGTCCAATTTCTTTTAATTTTGTCATTTATTTTGCATACCCCCAACAAACCTATTAAACAGGCCAGAACAGTTAATAAACCCCCTAATATTTTTGCTAGTACCCCATTCCAAATGTTGCTAAACCAGCTCCCTACTCTGGCAATTCCTTTTCCCACTTTCTCCCACACTCCAGGTTCCTTCAAATCCTTCAAATCTGCACTATCTTTAGTTAGGTTAGTAAGCATACCTCTAATCTTTTTACTATTGTCAGGTATATATGAGCAAAAATGACGCTCGTTGAGCATTTTGCAGACTCTGCCGCTCTTTGCTAAAAGAGTGTCTAAAGCAAGCCGATTTTGAAGAGTCATAGCTCTTTCCGCAGCAAGTTCAGTATCCATCAGGAGTATAGCCCCTGTAAAATTTGTCAGCATGTTGTCCACAATAGTAGACAACTTTTGGAATCTTTATAGAGTTTAAGATAACCCCTACTGAAGGAACTATGGCTCCAAATATGTCACCAACGACAGCAGCCGATGTCTCTCGTTTTTGGCTAGCATGTTGTAATTCAGACGTTTTAGGTATTTGCTTTAAGTCATCAATCTGGTAAATATTTGGGAAAACTATTCCCAAATAACATGTCCCATACCATCCCTTAGGGAGACGGTAATAAGCATTAAGTCCACAAATATAATAGATCCCACAGATCGCTGGATCCTGTCCATTTAACATGAATGTCCATTTACTTTGTAACAAAATTGCCTGCATTCACTCGTTCCCACAAATAAAGTGTCATGTTCAGATTTTGGCATATATAAACAAAGCCTTCCTACATGTAATGCATCTATAGCCAGTTTGCCTTGCGTCTTTATTGCAGTGTAAGCATAATCATTTGCATATGTGTGTTTCTCTAGCCTCTTTTCTAATCTTTCTTTTAACGCTTTGCGTCTATCATCCGTGTGATCTAAAAAGCTTTTCTCTACAGGTGTCAATAAGCAAGTCAGGTTGTTGCGGTGTGCATAAGCTGTCCCAAATGTAAACGTTGGTTCAAAGAAACCTCTAACTAATTTTATACTATGCTCCTTAGCTAACTTGTTCAGAAACTCAATGACGGGCACAAAAGAAAACACTACATCCAAATTTGAATAAAAATATTGCACATGCTCTTGATTATAGAATCTCGTTAGTAGCAAACTACAACTAATCCCGTAGGTTAGAGGAAGACTATGGTAGGTGACCCCTTCTTGTACTGATGAAGGAATCTTTGTGCACACATAACAGTTTTTCGAATCCATGGTCTCAACATATTCATTCAACAAGCGATAGAAGACATTAGTGGAAAGTTCCCCCTTGGAGTCAGTTCCCTCATGCAAGTGTTTTGTATTCTGCTCAAACTTTTCCCACAGTGTTAGTGTTGTAGTCTCAGGTTTTAAAGCATTGTTAGTTGCTTTCTTATCCAACCACGGCGTTCCCACAATCACTCCTACAATTATTATCGCGCACACAATACCTAATATAAGACTTAACCAAACACACACCTTACCCTTTTTGTTACTACCTCTATTATAAGCCATGTCTGTAAAGAATCAGATAGCAGAACAACAATCAACTTGAGGACGATATAAAACTTTTATTTTTATTTTTATTTTTTATATTTTTTGATGCAAAAGTCTCTCTCTCTCTCTCTCTGCTTGTATTTACAGCGTTTCACTCATTCCAGGACCCTTTTGTCAAATCGGGTTAGCAGCTTGTCATAATCAGGTTTTCAAAGTCAATTCATGTAATCAGTGTCACATCCGGTAATTTAAAAGTCTCTTTCTTAGTTTTTCAGCTTTCAACTTCAATATTTTAGTTTCAACACAGTCTCTTTCCCTGATTGTTTTCAGGTACCGTAATATTGGCCTGGTACTTCTCGATCAAAACATAATGCTAGGAATTCTTGTTGCCATTCAGATGTCGTGGCATATGCCCATTCAGGACCTGTGTACCTTCTATTTGCAGTTCTTTTTCTTTTCATTCTGCGTTCACCTTGTAATTCTCCTTCACTAGATCCTCTACTCGGGATGTATCAGTTTCCTCTGTTATTGTTTCACCTCGTACGATCTTTTCTTTCGCAGCCTGCTTCTCTGGCCATTTATTTCCCTTATGCGTCTTTTTCCTGCTTGTCCTTTCAGGACGCTGAACAGCACCCTCCTCTTGTGCTATGGCGTTTTCTCTTGATGAATCTGCAACTGGTTCAGGGGATGCCGGTGTGCTTTGATCTCTCTCTACTATTTCCCCTTCTTCTTCTTCTAGATCTGTGACAGGTTCAAGCTCTAGCCCGTATCCGTCTACTTCTGGGAGAACCTCTCCTTGATGTAGTTCTCCTGCTGCCTCTACTGAAATAGGCACACTGTCACCTCTCTCAAACTTGTTTACTGTTTGAGGGACTAGGCTGTTCTCAGTGGGCTCTCCTGTAGTCTCAGTTTCCCCTTGACTATTTTCAGGCCCTGAGACTTCCTTCTCTGGAACTGCTGAGTTGGATACTTCAAGTTCCTCATCAGTTGGACACGTTACCTTCTTTGTGTGACTGGCATGTATCCAATTTGGAACGCCTGCACATTTCACAGCAGTGGTTGTTGTCAGAATTACTTGATATGGCCCCTTCCAGTGTGGCTCCAAAAACGACTTTCTCACGTGCTTCTTGACAACCACCCAGTCACCGGCTTGCAGGGTGTGACCTGGATCACTGATAGGTGGCAATGTGTTGGCTTCCACCTGATGAGAAAAAGAGCGAACCACATCAGCCAAATCTTTGCAGTAGTCCAACACCATATCATCCGTGATATTCACAAGAGCATTTGCAGGTACTGCGGGCAGCCTCATAGCTCTACCCATAAGGATCTCGTGGGATGATAGTCCTGTCTTCTCATCAGGGGTGTTCCTCATCGACATCAGCACTAAGGGTAATGCATCTGGCCATTTCATATTGGTAGCTGCGCACATTTTTGCCATTCTCGACTTCAAGGTACCATTCATCTGTTCCACTAATCCTGATGCTTCAGGACGGTAGCTACAATGCAGCTTCTGTTCAATGTCTAATGCAACATTCAAGAGCTTAATCACCTCATTGTCGAAGTGTCTGCCCCTATCTGATTCTATAGGGACCGTAAACCCGAACCTGGGTATTAGTTCCCTAAGCAGCAGTTTTGCAACTGTGAGACTGTCATTTCTACGTGTGGGGTATGCTTCAATCCAGTGGCTGAAAATACACACAATCACCAACACGTATTTCAATCCTCCACAAACAGGCATCTCAATGAAATCCATTTGCATCTTGCTAAATGGACCGCCAGCTCTCCCTATGTGGCTCAGAGTTATCACAGTCCCTTTTCCGGCATTCATCTGTTGACAGATGATGCACCTGTGACAAGTAACCTCTGCGGCATGTCTGAATTTTGGGTTAAACCAGTCAATCTTGAATGACCTCATCATTGCATCTCTCCCAAGATGTGCCTGTCCATGATAAAGCCTCGCAAATTGTGACAGAAGACTGTTTGGCAAAACCAGTTTCCCTTCCTCTGAGGCCCACAAGTCATCAGCTCTTTGTACGCATTGGATCCTCTGCCAGGAGCGTTTTTCCTCCTTACTAGCACGACCCTGTAGTGTTTTTAGCTCATCTAGTGTATCAATCACCCTTAATGCAAAATTCAAGCATGTGTCATTTTCAGTTTGCGGTAACAATTCCCTCTGATCTTTGAACGATATACAGTTCAATGCACAAAACCTTGCGACTTGATCTGCATAGCCGTTTCCCATGGACACAAAGTCTTGTGACCTAACATGAGCATTGCATTTCACCACGGCAATTTCAAGAGGTAACTGAATCGCATGTCACAAATCCTTAATTTGTTCACCATTTTTCACAGGAGAACCAGAAGAGGCCATGAAACCTCTCTGTGACCACAGTTGGCCAAAATCATGTACAATTCCAAATCAGTATCTGCTGTCAGTATAGATAGTGACTCTCAGATTTTCAGCTGCGTGGCATACCTTAGTAAGGGCAATTAGTTCTGCCACTTGTGCAGAATACACTCTCTCGAGCCAGGAAGCTTCAATGATACCAGCTATGGTACACACAGCGTAACCAGCTCTCAGCATTCCGACTGAGTCTCTCAAACAGGATCCATCAACAAACATAATGCAGTCATTTTCTTTTAACTGCGTATCTTGAATATCAGGTCGGGGCTTGGTACATAGTTCTGTTGCCTCAAGACAATCATGCTCCACTTCCTCTTCATTATTAATCTCGGTACTCTCAACAGGAAGTAGAGTTGCCGGGTTTAATACAGTACATCGCTTCAGTGAAACATTAGGCGACCCCAAAATAATTGTCTCATATCGGGTAAGTCGAGCATTTGTCATGTGCTGAGTTTTGGTTCGAGTCAACAGAATTTCAACTGAATGTGGAACCATTACTGTCGAGGGATGTCCCATCACTATGCCTTCACACTTCGTGAGGCTTTGACCAACTGGTGCAACTGCATGCAAACAACCCGGTAAGGCTGCTGCGACGGGGTCCAAGGTAGCTGAAAAAAATGCTACAGGGCGGTTTGCACCTCCATGGACCTGTGTTAAGACAGACAAAGAACAAGCATGACGTTCATGACAAAACAGTAGAAAAGGTTTTGTGTAATCAGGCATACCCAAAGCTGGTGCCCTGCACATGCACTCTCTCAATTCCATGAATGACTCAAGCTCTTCCTTGGATAAAGCTATGGTATACGGCTCATCCTTAATCTCTTTACCTGTCAGCTTTATCAAGGGTTTTGAGATAATTGAGAAGTTGGGTATCCACTGGTCGACAGTAGCCCACTATTCCCAAAAACATCCTGACATCTCTTTGTTGTCGGGGGGTTCATCTGCAAAATAGCTGTCACCCTTTCCTTTGATATTCTCCTGGACCCTCTCTCATTCAAGTGTCCTAAGTACTTCACCCCTTTCTGACAGTACTGCAGCTTCTTTGGCGACACTTTATGTCCATTCTTTCCCAAATGATTCAGCAAGGCAATTGTGTCATACTTACAGTCATCTTTTGTCCTGGACGCAATCAGTAAGTCGTCAATGTACTGTACTAGAGTCGAGTTGAAAGGCAGTACTAAGGATTCTAAGTCCTTTTTCAATATCTGATTGAAGATGGACAGTGACTCAGAAAACCCTTGAGGAAATCTGCACCAACTGTACACCTTGTCCAGGAATTTAAAACTGAATAAAAACTGGCTGTCCTCATGAAGAGGCACCGAAAAGAAAGCTTGTGGCAAGTCTACAACAGTGAACCATTCAGCATCACATGGAACCTGAAACATGATCACTGCTGGGTTTGGCACTATAGGGCAACATTTTACCACAATCTTGTTTATTTTCCTCAAGTCTTGCACAATTCGAACCTTCCCACAAGGCTTTTTCAGACCCATTATCGGTGAATTACATGGGCTGCTCAATACCTACTTTAGGACTCCTTGTTTTACAAAGTCCGCGATTATTTGTGACAACTGAATGAGGACTTCTTGTGCCATGTGGTACTGCGGCACCTGAGGAAACACTACATTTGGCTTTACTTGTACTTAAACTGGTTCTACTCCTTTTATCAGTCCCACTTCTTTTCCTGTCAAATCCCACACTTTCTCTGGAACCGTTCCCTGTAATTCAGCAGGTAAATCAGTTACTGTAAGCATCGGGTATAAGGTTATCAAAGGGTAATCTTCATTTGCAGTTTCTGCTTCTAACTCCGAGTACTGACCATCATCCCCTTCATCATCACTGTTTGTCTGCACCTCAATTCCATCATTGGAATAGGTAATCGAGCATTTCGTTTTACACAGTAAGTCTCTTCCCAGTAGGGACACAGGGCTTGAATCGCAGAGCACAAATTTATGCAGTCCCTGGAAGTTGCCAATCTCAACTTGCACTGGATCTGTAATCGGATTTGTCAAGTACTAATTTGCTACTCCGACCACTCTTATGGTACGCCCTGACAGTGGTAATTTTGGAACCTCTGCACTTCTGACTGTGGAGCGTGTAGCTCTGATATCAACCAAGAATGAAAGCTTGTGACCCATCACCTTTCCCTCTACATAGGGTCCCCTCTGGTCTACTTCTAGGGATGCTACAAGCCTGCACTCTTCACTGTCTGAACTGTCATCCCACCATTCCTCATTCATTCCATCTTCACCACGCAATGGGAATTGCTGTACTGTATTATTTTGTCTCATCACTTGACCTGTGACCTGCTGAAGAAGCATCACCTGTTGCTGTCCCATTGGAGCTAATGGTAATTGCATTTGCTGTATAGGTACCATGGGAACCTGCTGTTGTATTTGCTGCATTTGTGCTGATTGAACATGCGGCATTTGCATTTGCTGCATGGGCTGTAGCCCTTGCATCTGAACCATGTTATTTTGGAAGTTCGGATTTTGACTTCTCAATTTTGGACCTCTCATATTTTGCAATGTACCGACATTAGTACTTTGTTGAACTACACCATCCTGCACCACATTTGGGCATTCCCGCTTCCAATGCCCTACGCCCCGCACGCGTGACATGGAGACCTCTTTTTCATTCCTTGCGCATCATTTTGAACCACAACAGTATTCAAGTCTGGACCGCGATTCACAAAACCTCGACCTCGGCCTCTCAGTTGTGCCTGAAACACACCATTCCCTTGCGGTTGCTGCTGTATCATCTGCTGAATTCCATTTCCCTGCATACCTGCCTGTGCAGCCCTTATCTGCATCACCATCACTTTCTCCTTCAACTTTCTCTGCTTCAGCTCAATCTCGTCACTACAGTATTTTGCATACTGCAACACCTCATCAGTCGGTTTCGCTTGCCAACAGATCAAATGATTCTTAATCATCTGGCTAACCTCTGGTCTCAGCCCTTCAACAAATCTGAACACGAGATGGTTCATGTCTTTCGGCTCAATAGTTTCAGTACCACTGTAATGTTTGAATGCCTTCAACAATCTCTCATAGTAAGCATGTATCGATTCTTTAACCTCCTGTGAGGTCCGGCCGATTTTCTGCCAATCAGTCACTTTCGGCAACACTTTCTGTTTCAAAAACTCAATTACCTTGTGATAATACTTCATCACCTCCTCAGAGGGTGCTCCGGTCACCTTATCCCTTGCCGGCTCCTGCGTCGGCCAGTCTACCCCCTCTTGCACTCAAGCCATAAGTCGGGCGGAACAATGATCTCAAACAAGGTATTCAGGTCTTCCAAGAGACACTTCGCAAGCTTCACAAACCTATCTGTTTGCTGATACCACTCTATCGGCTTCTCCCTCAACCTGGGATAATCATTTGTGAAAGATAGGATGTCTCCCCTGGACCACGGTACATGAATTAGAACCCCACCAGCTGTTTCCCTCATGGGTAACATCTTTACTGATTCCGTATCTGGAGAAGCTTTAGCTTTACTTGATCCCGGACTGTCACTTTTCTCCTTGTCTCTTTTCTTTGCCCATCTGCCTTCCCACTTTTCTAAGGCTCCCCAGATCTGAGCACTTTGCAGTATTTCCTTTAAATGCGCTTTCATCCCGGCAGACCTCATATGTTCGAAGTCTTTTGAGTCAAAGTCTAACCTGTAGCTTCTTTTCAAATGTTTAGTATTCTCAATATCAATACTGTATTTGTCTGCCAGGTTCGCTAACCTCTGATGTACCTTACCTACTTCTTTAGTGATCTTAGGGCACAAATATCTCAATTCTGCTTCAGTGTATGACTCTAATCTGTTTACCCCCATTGTTCCTTCCACTAATTCAGCAGCTTCCACGCCCAGTCTCACAAAGTTCAGGTTATCATCTCTCTCTGCGGTTATTGTAGCAGGTTGTGGAGGGGGAGGAGCCAAGATGGCAACTGGGAAGGACGCTTAATTAAGCGCTCCATCCCGGGCTCGCCGTATCATATCTGCAGGGCGCTCCCGGGGCGCCAAATTCTAAAGCGGAGGAGGGATCCGCTCCGTGTGCCCCACGCCTCCCAACAGCAGCATCGAGCGCAGTCGGGCGGCCGTGAGGCGCGGCTGCCGAAGAACCGAAGAATCGGCTTCCTCAAGGAGCCGCGGCGTCCATCTTCCTCGAGGTAGCGAGCCCGCAGCTGGGCCCTGCCTTACCCTTTGCTCTTCCCCTCCCCCCCCTCACTAAGGATCCCCCCCCCACGCAGACGGGGGACAGTGGGAAACGGAGAACCAGCTGCCCGGGACCCCTGAGGGTGCCCTCTCTTCACTACCCGCTGGCGTGGCGCGCCCCCTTAGATAGGACCCGGGGGACGCAGGAGGAACTCGCTGCCACAACCTGTAGGGCACCAGCAGCCGGACTGGACCAGGCCTAGACAAGACTCGCGGCGAGCGGCGCCGCCCCACTGTGTAAGCGCCGGATTGCTGCGGGGATCCGTGAGCGCCCGGAGCTCGCTCGGCGCACACCCACGGGAAGGACCCTCTCCCCCGTCTCGTCAGAGGATCTAGGGCTCGGGATTAGCTGTCAGCGGGGGAACTGGTGGGGGCACGTGGGCCTTGCCCCCGGCCTCTCTTCTGCCCACGCTTGTTGATGGGTCCAGCAACAGGGAGCCCCGGCCCGCCCCAGCCAGAACTTATCTTGGAGACCAACAGGAGGGCTGAAAACCCCAAAAACTGAAGTGCACACCGGCATTGACCCGTGAGGACGTGTAACCCCCCCCCCGCCCGAACGGTCCAGGGAACGTGGGTGACCGCATGGGTGCAAGTGGAACGAGGACGCACACGAAAGAGGCGCAGGTGTGCTACCAACGAGCTCAGCTGCTTGGTTGCACCTGGTGGAGCAGTATATCCACTTAAAGGACAACTACGGACAAAGCAAAATGGCCGGGAAAACCAAATCGGCAAAAAGCCAGGACCGGAACACGCACGGACCGGCACCTGGCGATCAACAATTTATACCCACCCTGCAGTCGCTGGAAACCACACTCTAGGCACATTCCTCACAATTTGAGAAAGTGCTACAGGCAATCATGGGCACTAAATCCTCACTGGAGAGCAAGATAGACACGGTGTCGCAAGACCTGAATATCCTTAGAGTAGACCACCGCAAATTATCCGAAAAGGTGAAGTCAATGGAAGAGGCGCTAAATGAACTGGCCCCCACAGTAGCGGACAACCAAAAACAAATTCTCCGCTTAGACACAGAAGTAAAGACACTGCTGAGAAGAGCAGAAGAGGCGGAGGGTAGATCCCGCAGTAACAACATACGGTTCCTCGGATTCCCTGAAAAATCACTGGATCAAAACTCAGAACTCTTGCTGGAACACTGGTTAATTAAAGAGGTTCTGAATGGAGCCCCATCAAAATTCTTTTCTGTAGAAAGAGCGCACAGGATCCCTGGACGACCCCCGATACCGGGCCAACTCCCAAAACCGCTGATAGCCAGGATCCTGAATTTCAGAGACTGTGATGCTATACTGCAGCAGTTCCGCAACAAAGGCCCATTCAAGTATGAGGACTCAATTGTCCACGCCTATCCAGACTTCACTAAGGAAGTGCAAAAGCAACGCAACTCCTATGTCCAAATAAAGCAACACCTCCGTGAACATGACATAAAGTACGCACTACTATTCCCAGCCAAATTGAGAGTATCAGTAGATGAACGCACCCATGTGTTCACTTCGCCGGAGGACGCTTGGATGTGGATGCATGCCAAGGGGCTCGCCCACCCCGTGATTCAACCGGCACCGACGAGAACTGGTCAACAACCTCGTCTCGGAAACGCTCCAAGAGGCGCCCTAGGGGACAACCCATGGAGAAACAGGCCGCAAAAGAGAGAGCCAGGGTCCTGAAAGAAACTCCCCTGCTGACACAGAACTCCTTCAAGACTCTCAGGACACATCTGGAGGAAGGTGCGGAATCGGACTCAACCAGCTCGGACTCCACATTAACGGAAGCATTGAAGGGCCCGGAGCTCACCCCTAGGACCGCAGACACACTTTGAACGAGTATCATTGACCCACCCCCCGATGGGACCGGCCGCCACAACTGAGGAGTAGAACTGAACTTGGCGTCCCCCACGGGAAGTGGGTGGTTATCACACCTGAACTTAAGTATCTTTATTTTTCTATTCTTGGAAATAGTTCCTATACCCAAACTGCGCGCAACTGGCGGCGGGGGCACACAGGGGGAGGGGAGGGATTGGCTCACCACGGGAGCACCCCAAAACATCCGCAGACCGGGTCTGCAGAAGGATGCGAGCCCCATAACGAGCCGCACCCAGACAGTAACATCGCTCCCCCACAGATATCCACATGGACACAGTTTTATTCGCACCCAAATGGGGTGTGTAGTTTGTTGCAAGTTCACAGTTGGGGATGGGATCCAGTTGGGGAGGGAAAGAGGGTAATTACTAGTTCGTACAGTACAGGTCTGTTCATAACACAGGGAACATTGCCAAGACAGGGGGGCCCGACTGCTGATGCGACGGGGTGGGAGGAACCGGCCGGGTCCTATTGGTAGGTGGGGTGCCAGACATACCCTCACAAAATAAAACATGGCCCAACCCACAGCCTATAATACACAAAAATATGATATAGTTACCTGGAATGTTAGGGGACTTGGGACCCCGAGCAAAAGATCCAGGGTGCACGCACGACTCAAACGCCAGGGCACACACATCGCAATCCTACAAGAGACTCACCTGCAAGATCCGCGGAGTAAATGGGGGGGACAGATAGTAGGTACATCTTACTCAACTTTTGCGAGAGGGGTTCTCATATGGATAGCAGGGAACGCCCCCTTCCTCCAAACATCACACAGGATAGACCAGGGAAGCAGGTATGTGGTAGTGGAGGGCAGACTAGACGACAAACAACTATCACTAATAGGGATATATGCTCCCAATAACGCGCTGCCCGAGTTCCTGAGTGCGCTCACCCCAGCATTATTAGTGAATCCTGAAACACCTGCTATATGGGGTGGGGACTTTAATTGTACACCGAACGCGGTGTTGGACAGGTCTAACCCCCCCACACAAGCGACAGCTAATAGATACTCCAGACGCCCATTGTTAGCATGGGCCAGTGATATGGGCCTCCATGACATATGGCGCGTGAAGCATCCATTACATAGGGAATATTCATTCTACTCAATACCACATAAGGTGCACACCAGGATAGACTTACTGTGGGGCACTCAGGAAATCTGCACAACAGCCAGCGGGATAGAATACCTAGCTAAGACACTATTGGACCACTCACCACTCAAAATAACCCTGGACTTGGGTAGGAAGCGCCAAGCGATCCCAACATGGAGACTTCAAGTGGAAGCCCTACAGGACCCAGCATTCACAGATACACTGATAACAGCGCTAAAACAGTACTGGGAATTAAACACTGGCACCACAAACTTAAGAGCAGTGAAGTGGGACGCACACAAAGTAGTGATTCATGGCCACTGTATCTCTACTACATGGGGGGTGAGACGCACACTCCACGCAGAGGTCGGCAAGCTGGAGAAGAAATTAAGAGCACTAGAAAATGAAGTGACCCACAACGAAACACCATACACGACATTAAAAGATGCGCGCGCAGAATATGCCACCGCCGACACCACACTACGCCTTCACGATCACAAATACCACTTGACCCGACTACAAATGGAAGGCAACAGATCGGGTAGGCTACTTGCATGGCTCCTGCGCGAGGACAGGCAGCGCCCCCTGATCGGGGCAATAGAGATAGGCCCAGGGGCACTGGCAACCACACAGGAAGAAATATACGATGCGTTCAGGGAATATTACACAAAATTATACACTAAACGTACATCATGCACCACCCAGCAACTCAGGTGCTTTCTGGCATACTCACCCCTGCCCCAACTTACACAAACAGATAGAGAGGTACTAGAGGCCCCCCTGACATTAGGAGAACTCAATAAGGCCCTTGAACAACTACCTAGGAATAAAGCTCCAGGTGCAGACGGCCTTCCATCAGAATACTATTCTTCCTTTGCGACACACCTCAACGCACACATCCTGAAAGTATTTGAAGAGGCATGGGCTAACGGGACTCTACCCCCCACAAGGAGGGAGGCAATGATAGTGGTCCTCCTGAAACAAGGGCGCGACCCCATTGACATTAAATCCTACAGACCCCTATCATTGCTGAATCTAGACTGTAAAATACTTGGTAAAATTCTGGCCAATAGGTTAGCTCCCTAAATTACATGCACACCCTGGTACACGAGGATCAGAATAGATTCATCCCAACACGCAACACTTTTCTAAACATCCGAAGGCTGCTGAGCGTAATGAGCGACACTCCCCCAAACGCATCTGAGGAAGCAGTGATCTCACTTGACATCGAAAAAGCGTTCGATACACTAGAATGGGATTTTCTGTTCGCCACCATGCAGCAAATGGGTATTGGCCCAAAATTCACGCGCTGGGTATGCATACTGTACACTGACCCACAGGCCAGGGTGAAAACTAGTGGAGTCATATCATGGAGCTTCTCGATCAGCAGGGGCACAAGACAGGGATGCCCCCTGTCCCCCCTCTTATTCGCCTTGGCGATGGAACCACTGGCCGCACGCGTTTGTGCCAAAAAAGAAGAGTGGGGGTAGCAAGGAGCGGGACCCTCCACACCATATCGCTATACGCAGACAATGCCTTGATAAACATACGTAGAGGGGAAGAGGTGTTGCCCTCGGTGATGTCGCTGCTATCTGAGTTTGGAGGGATCTCCGGCCTAATAGTCAACTGGGGAAAATCTTGTATATTCCCACTAGCCATTTGGCCCTCAGCGAAACAAGAGAATGCCCCGGCAGGCCATTTGAAATGGTGCTTCGACACATTTAAATACTTAGGGGTCAACATCTACCACAGAACAGAGGACCTTAGAGATGGCAATCTGGGGAGAGCGGTGGCCTCTATGAAGGGCTCAATGCGATTCTGGAATAAACTACCACTTTCACCATTGGGCAAGGTGGCCTTAGCAAACATGCTGATACTACCCAGATTGTTGTATCACTTCGCGGCCTTGCCACTCATTATTCCCAAAGGTTTTTTTAACAGTCTGAACGCTATCCTACTGCAACTTGTGTGGGGAGAGGGCAGAAGGCGGGTCGCACTCACCACGCTACATTATCCGGTGGCTGCGGGAGGGCTGGGCGCCCCAAACTTTGAGCTTTACTCCGCGGCCGCACAGTTGCAGTGGATACTGAACTGGATTCACAGGCCCAGCTCAGCGGAATCCATTTGGCTGAAGTCCCGACTTCATGGAGTCCCTCTGCTCGTATGGCTTACAAATAAGCAAGCCAAAAGCTCACGTGAAAACCCATTGATGGCAGCGGCAAACGCATGCTGGAAGAGGTATATTCAAAAAGGCGCAAAAGAACTTCCCTATTCACCGCTTCTCCCGCTAGAACGGCTTCCCGGGTGGGCTGAAACTGGATCACACTTGCCCGCAACCTGGACGGATGCGGGCATATATACAGTGGGAGACTGCTTCGAAGAAGGAAAATTAATGTCCATCGAATCCATGCAAGCCCTTACAGCAGTGAGCTCAGGACAATTCCTGGCCTACCACGCTATATGCCACGCAATTAGAAAAACATGGGCGTCTGGAGATCTAGAACCAGGCACCTCAGCTACTCTGCATCATATGCTGAGTTGCGACACCCAAGCCAAAGCAGTCTCAAACTCATATAAACTTCTGAATAAGCCCCCGGAACCCAATTTGCTAAAAGCTTGGGAGAGGTGGAACGCCGTACTGCCTACCCCGATCTCAAGGGCAGAATGGCCAAAAGCGCTGAGCCACACACGTGAGGTCTCAAGAAACCCCAGATTCCGATACACACAGTTTAATTACATACACCAGACATATTTATCGCCAGCCAGGATCAAACGCATGATCCCGGGACGGACCCGACCTGCCCCAGATGCAAAACACCAGTAGCGCAGTATTATCACATGGTCTGGGAGTGCCCACGGGTACAAGGGGAATGGGCTGGGATAGTTAAAGTACTAACAGAAATGTCGGGTCTCGACCTGGACGCGTGTCCCAAGTCCTGCCTACTTGGCCTTAGGACAAGGACGAAAAAACACAAACACTTACGCAGGTTTGTGGACCTAGCTTATGCAATGTACAAAAGACTGATAGCCATGAACTGGAAAGCCCCCAATGCACCCAACCTGAAAGCCTGGCTCACCCTCACACTACGATGGACTCGCGCTGAGCACCAGGTACTAGTCAACCTAGCTCGGGGGGACTGCGACACGCGGGTTGCGAAACTTGGAGCACATTAGTCTCAAGGCTAGAGGCAAAAAACGGTGAAAAACCCCCTTGAACCGTGGATAGCCGTGCTTACACAGGTGGTCGCGGGCTCTGACCCGGCCACAATACAGCACTCTGCCGGGGGATGCACACACACCCGTCAACAACATCTCAACTTTACTGACAATACACCAAAACCCCAAGTGCACACGCGTCAGGCAACGCCTGTAGGCTAGTGCGCCCAATCAATAGACACCAACATCCCAATGTTTCCCCCCCCCTCCCCCCGCACAGAAGCAGAGACTCCATCTTGGGTGGCGATGGAAACCCCCTCCCCCCAACAATAAAACGCGCTAATTTCTTGCACAGGCAAATCCAAACATACTGATCAGACTGCTCAGACCCGGAAGTGTACGAATGTCTTTAGTTGTTTGTTAATCTAAATCTGTGAGAACCTAATGACCAATTGAAACCATCAACATCCTGTCATGGATAACACTTGTATGAAGTACAATGTATGGTTCTTTTGAAAAATCTATAAAAACATGTTTAAAAAAAAAAAAAAAATTGTAGCAGGTTGTGAAGGTTTGTTATTTCCCAGCCACTCGTTTAGTTGCTGCACAGAAAAACCTTGCAACAAGATATTTCCTGCCTGCATTATTGGAGTCTGTGATGTTTCCACACTCATTGTCTGAGGGGCTAACACACCTGACCCTGCTTGTCTTATTGCCTCAGTAGGAGCCCCAATCGGACTAAGACTTAACAGGGACCTGAGGTGTTCGGCTGTTTGTGATCTTGGTGATATTGATCAAGGGGTTCCTGTGAATCCCCCTCTCATCATTTCCTGCGTCCCCATTCCTTGATCACTTGTCTCAGGTTTACCCTGCGCATATAGTGGTACAGGTGGACCAACAGTAATTGGCAATGATATGGCAGCTGGTGTCTGACCTGGTCCCAAACCCCGTGGAGCAGCGACTCCAAAGGTCTGATTCTCTGAAGCCGGGGCAGGTATTTATGGAGGTCCTGCTGCTGGATTATACCCTGGTATCAGTTGTGGCTGGGGCAGCAATTGTGGAGTTGGCTCAATCTATACTCACCTCGATTTTGTATATATCGGGTCTGGCGGCACTATCAGATTTGTAGTAGTCTCTAGTACTGGGACGTCTGGATAGATTCTCTGTATCTGCGGTGGAGGTTGCAACTGTATCTGCATGTCTGGCGCAGTGGGTACACTGACACCATTCTGTATGGGACTCATATCACTAGTCTGTGCTGTATCAGTAATTTCCTTCTCCTGCATCTGGTTCCCAGGACCAGAACTAGTGCTCGGGACATTGTCGCTTACCGTATAAGGTGGCGGGCGATCATGCAATAGCTGATTTAGAAATTCTTCGTTATCTGAATCATCTTCTTCCCAAGAGCTCTTAGTTTCTTTAGGCTTACTAGAGTCTTTGTCTGTTTTACCTGTGGCTTGCTTTCCCTGCGTCTCATCTCCCTGTTATTGCTGGGAACAATTTTGATCCATCAACTATTCCCCGTCTCCACATTTTGCTCTCATTATCCCACCTAGCTTCCGCTAGAGTCTTTTCTGCCCTTTTCATTCTTTGGAACTTCTCGTCTCTGTTTAAGAGCCATTAAATCCCAAATTGCTAAAGCCTCATACTGAGCTGGCCTCGGAGGTGGCTTCTGTACACTTAACATCCACCTTAAATTCTCTAGAACTCTCGTGTTAAACGTCCCTTGTTCCGGAAACGCTAAACATCCCTCTTTTTCTGTCAATTTGTGCCACTGTTTCATCTATAAACAAGGCGCAACACCTTTTTCCTCCATAACTATATAAGCTGGAGTACCTTCAGGCGGTGTAGGCTCGCCTTCACTCGCCATAATGTATGTGTCTCCTTTCAGAGCGCTCTTAAAAGCTTTGACAAAATTCATCCTTGCGTCTTTTCTTTTGTTTCTGTTTAATCAAGAAGTGACTTTAATTCCCAGGACACTCTTCACCCACCTTTCTCAATCTATTGCCTCTCAAGGACGGCAGCCAATCTGTACACGACTTCTCTCGGCAACTGACGTCACACTCACACACTGCAGCTGACAAAGTCTTGCGGCTCGTCCGCCCCTCACTGAATTCACACCAAATGAATGCAAAGATTACTGCGAGCACCTTAACAACAACACAAATTTGCCGGTTTACTACAGGAAGGGTAACTCGTTTGCTTCAGAACTTTACAGAGATTTCACTTGAAGCCTCGGCCGCTACTCTCTCCTTCTCTGTTCCCACACCTGCAAGCAGAATTTGACCCGCAAATCCTACTCTCGACTTGTCAATGGTTTGTCCTAGTGCACTTTAGAACTTGCCAAATCTCCATCGAAGGTTTCACACATACAATTTTGACTCAAACTCGACTTGTCATCATCATCATTAACTTTATTTCGGTAAGTAAAAAACAAACCACAAAAGTACAATACACAACAAAAAGAAAGAGGGCTTCTTAAAAGCAGGGGGATACTAAAAGAATAAGGTAAACGCACAGTTAAAAGGGACAAGACAAGTTTAAAAAACAAACAAGAAATAAGCAGCCAGATAAACATCACTTAATATAATGAGAGGCTGTACTCAATAATGAGAATAGTTCCATGAATCAGCACTGGTTAAAAGTATAATACACCAATATCTATATCCTGTGGAGCAATCACACATCCAATTTGATAAATATACATAAATAAGTCTAAAAATTATTTCCCCACTCTTGCTCCTTAAAATTGCCAATGTCAGAATAATACAAAAAGAAAATTCCCTTTTTTTTCCCCAGTAATAAAACTATCTGGGTGGATGAATTTCGTTTTAAAATTCTCACGACATAAAATGAGGGTGCAGTTCCATAGGTCTATAGATAATCCATAATAAACCAAACCAAGGTCTATGTCCTGTACAACAAAACTGCAATCATACATACAAGTTGAGTAAATATACATAGATAAAACTAAACAATAACTACACAGTTTTGTCCCTTAAACTTGCTAATCTCAACCGCCAGATAGACTCGAGAAATCTTGCCACTGGTAGAGCTATCTGGACGGACGGGTCGCATTTCAAAATTCTCTCAGCGTGGAGACAGGATCTAACCCCTAATTGTTTGCAAAGCGGGATGAGCCAAAGTGCTCTTTGTTTGTGATATGCTTGACAGTGGAAGAAAACGTATGAAACAGTTTCTTCACTTTTACAACCCATCGGGCAACCTTTAGATCTATTAGTTGAACTGGACCATTTGTACGTAAAGCAGCACAGAGGGAGAGACTCAAACTCGACTTGTCAACCACGCCCGATTGACCTAATTAAACCGCACAAATTACAACATAAACCCAAGTGTCTCCTACACTTGTCAATATACTCCGGAGTCTTAGACCACGACGGTCCGTACATGAATAACCAACCACGTGGATAATTTTGAGCACAAAGCGCCACACTCATATGAAGTACGCCGACTTCCCTACTCTCATACTGCGGAGTACGCCCATTCCTACTAAAACATTACCTGGCCTAAATACACACAAATCACCTGCAAAATGCATAAGCTGAGCAACCGCAAATCCTACACCACACATACTATGACGCCGAGAACATCCCCAACTCACTTAGGCAGGCTCCGAGATCCCAGGAAAGTCATGGTGAATTTAGAAACACATCATACCTCCGATTTGCATTATCTCAGAAAAACAGTCTAAACAATAATTCTCTGTCCTAGGTCCCCAAGGGGCCAAACCGTCGCTCTGCTACCAGAATTGTTAACGCGTCCCTTTAAGATAATTTATTACACATCAGGACTCATTTTAGGCAAATTAATCTTTTGACCCAGTTGAGAGACACCTTAGGACGAGATAGCTAATCAATATGTCAATCAATTAGTCAATAATGTCATCAATATTTATCATAAATATACATTTCAAAATCATTATTCAATTCAAAACTCTACCATGACCTTGCAGCCATGAATAACCACACCAGTTTAGTAGAATTTTATAAGTTTTATTCCCTATTAGTTACAAATCTAAGAGCAGATGCGTTAATCTCAAAACCAAGAAACATAATAGCATAGTCACGAAATGGCAACTTTGGTAAGATTTCATTAAGGCGAGAATCACAAACATCAGATATATAACATGGCGTGAACATAGATCAATTTAGCAGAGTGTCAATAACGCGTCAGTTCAACAAAGCATAACTTCAGTTGTTTGTCTATTTGCGTCAGTTTAGTGAACACCTGTCCTACCCACTGATTAGCATTAGCATATTGGGCTTCATGCAAAATTATTTAGAGCACTAATTTGGAAAACATCTAGCTATGGTCTATGTCAAAAGTAAGCAGTTGTTACCTAGAAAGGAAAAGCAAACAGACAAATCACAATTGCATTGTCATAATTACCCTCCAATGTTTATGTCAGCACACATGTTCAGTCTTCGTCTTCAGGACATCAGTCAAATCGCCATCAGTCAGGACTCAGCTTCGGGGCAAAAGGCACTTCCCTCATAAGGAGGTAAAGTGTAAAAATTGACAAATCTAAGGACGAAGATGGTTTTAAGTAAACCAACAAATCACCAAACAGAGTGACAAAGTTTCTGGATAAAATCAATAGCATTCCCTAACCCACCTAAATGGCTCCCTGTGTCATGGGTTTTTATCCCTTTTTCGTTGTACATTCCCCCAAAATTCTATTGGACATTTGTTATACCCCACAATCTTTAACCTATCAGAAAACACATTAGGTCACCTAACTCTTCACCCCATATTATTTTACAGACATTTTATTGGTCTCCATAATTGATGTCTTCAGAGGTGGCACATCCGGTATGATTTCATCTTTTCTGTAATTCTTTGCACATCTTTTGGTCAGTAGCTCCATTGTCTTCACCGGTTTGAATGACCTTGTACATTACATTAATCTACACTGTTTTATTTTGTTTTAACATTATTCTACAAGCAATGGAAAATTGCATGGGAACGGGTCTATCATGGTTACATTCGTCTTCTAGTTTGGAGAAAAAAAATAATAAGGTTGTGTCCTTTTGTGAGTCAGCATACTGCAAGATAGAAAAATACATTTAATATGAGAGCCAAGCAGCTAAACTTCGGCTCATGCTAACTTAAGGCCTATAAGGATTTCAGCACAAATTCAATAATGCAATTATTAATAGTTAGTATAAACTTATTTGATATAATAGTAATACTTAAACATTTTAGCCATCAGTATTAGTCCATGTATACATTGGCGGCCACTCCCCGTGGTCACATTTCAGGGGCACGTATAAGAAAATTTCTATTACAGTTTCTGTGTGACATTAGCACACATTAATTCATAAACATTTCATGTTAATATAGGTTATATAAGCTACGCTCTCTCACAAGAACAGTAAAAGTGCCCTTAGATAGAGTAGTTAGACACACTGTGACTTCAAATATCCAAATCCTTCAAAGAGCTTTTTCAGGTCACTCCAGAAATGAAATGAGCAGTGATATGGTGAAGAAAGTTGAACAACTAGACAGGCTTGTGTTATTTCAACAGCATCCAGTTTCTAAAGATGACAGATATTGTAAGGATTGGGTGTTGGAGGCAAAGGAACACAAGTCTCAAGCAAAGAAGCCCATATCCACATACTTGAGCTTAAGGCAGCAAGGATTGATCTACAGTCATTCCTCTCAAGGTTAGCTGGCTCAGCTGTACTCACGCAAACAGAATATACAATCACTTTGTTATATGCAACCAAGCAGGGAGGCATAAAGTCGTAAGCACTTTTGGAGGAGGGGCAGTATCAGTGCAGCTGGGCAGTTAACTCACTTCATTTTGCAATCCCCAAAATATCTCCCAGGTATCAACAATACAGGACAGAAACTCTCAGCAGAACAAACAGTGTCAGTCAAAAGTGGGAGCTTCTTCAGGCCTTGCAGACATCATTTTCCATAAATGGGGTCAGCCGGGGTTAAATCTCTGTGCAGCACTGCAGAACAAAATACGTGTTTCTTTGTAAGCAAGCAGTGGCATCCAGTATCAAGAGGCAATGTGTTTTCATTTACATTGTCCAAGGTCTTTGTTCTTGCTTTCCCACCACTTCCCATTGTTCAGCTGGTGATCAGGAATACCAAGAAGAAACTGTGCAGTCTCAGTCTGCGAGTCCTGGTGTGGCCCCACCAATACTTAATACATCTTTCTTCTCCACCTATTAGAAGTCTCCACATTCCAATAGGCAGTCAGAAGGATCATCTACACACAGAAAAGGGTCAAATTAATTGCCACAATCGGAGTTATTTTTATTTGTCAGTTTTGATTCTGAATACTTGCAGTGTTCACATTTAGATATTCTTCCAAACTGTTCATCAATTTTTAATGAAGCACAAGTTCTTCAACAGTGAAGACCTATCCATCCGTCAATCGCTATATCAGCTTCTCCCTTATTTTTTGGAGCTAGCCCATTTGGGGCTTTAAGCACATTTCTATTAAAGTACACCTGGCAGTGATATCAACATACCAGAGATCTTCCGGTTCAGTTTCTCCTCTTTACACCAAAATAACTAAGTAGTTTGTTAAAGGACCCTTCAGAGCATATCTGCCAGGGTGGCATCCTTCCACCAGGTGGAAGCGTAACACTCTAACCAAAGTAGAAAGGCACCTTTTAAACCATAGTGAAGTGTTTACAGTACCTACCCCCCTCCCGCCCCCACACACACCTTTTGCCTGATATTTGATGCTAACTTGACTAAGTGTGTGCTGGGACTCTGCTAAACAGACCCCAGCAGTTCTTTTTCTAAACTGTACCATTGTTTCCACAGTTGGCACACCCCTGGCACACAGCTAAGTCTCTCGTAAAAGGTACCAGTGGTACCAAGGGCTCTGTGAACAGGGAGGGTACCTAAGGGCTACAGCATGTGTAGTGCCACCCTAAGGGAACCCTCACCCAGCACATGCACACTGCCATTGCAGAATGTGTGTGCTGGTGGGGAGAAAAAGGTAAAGTTGACATGGCACCCCTTCCAGGGTGCCATGCCCACAATCCACTGCCTGTGGCATAGATAAGACACGCCTCTAGGAGGCCTTAAAGCAGGGTGCACAATACCACAGGTGAGGGCATAGCTGCATGAGCAAAATGCCCCTACAGGGTCTAAGTCCATTCTTAAACATTGTAAGTGCAGTCTGGCCATATTAAGTTCACGGGCTGGGAGTTTGTCATAATGAACTCCACGGCTCCATGATGGCTACAGTGAAGACTGGGAAGTTTGGTATCAAACTTCTCAGCACAATAAACCTGCACAGATGCCAGTGTTGGATGTATTGTAAAATTCACCCAGAGAGCATATTAGAGATGCCCCCTGTATTTTACCCAACTCTTTAGTGCAGGACTCACCAGTCTGTACCAGCCTGGCACTAACAAACAAGTTTCTGACCCTATGGGGTGAGAGCCTTTGTGCTCTCTGAGGCTAGAAACAAAGCCTGCCCTGGGTGGAGGTGCTTCACACCTCCCACCTGCAGGAACTGTAACACTTGGCGATGACACTCCAGCTATTGAAGATGCCCGCCCCTGGGGCAAGTTAGGATTAACAAGGAGGAGTGACCGCTTCAGCCAGGACCACCCCTAAGGTATCAAGAGCTGAAGTGACCTCCTCCTTGCAGAATCCCCCATCTTGGTTTGGAGGAGAGGGACCAATGGGGATAGGAATGTTCCCTATTCCCCACCCTTGGGGAACGTAGCCATTGGCTACTACCCACTGACACCTGTAGCACCCCTAAATCTAGTATCTGTGGGTACCCCTGAACCTTACTCACCAGATTCCTGGTGACCACAATAAGAAAAGAAAGAAGCAAGAAGGACTGCTAAGCCGACCTCAACAGAAAAGCCCCCAGACACCAACTGACTTGGCCGCAGCCCTATCGGCCTTTCTGCAGCTTCAAAGACTCTGCACCAAAACGGCGACACATCCTGCAGGACCAGCGACCTCTACAAACCCACAGAGGACAGCCTGCCCAGCAGAGGACCAAGAACTCCAGAGGACAGCAGCTATGTCTACAAGAAACTCCAAAAAGGACTCCAGAACCGCCCCGGTTCCGCGAGCCCTGTCCACTCTGCACCCGATGCCCACGGCCTCTGTCCAGGTGGCCCACCAGTCTAGAGCAGGTCCCCAGGCGATTCCGACCTTGTGTCCGCCCTGTGTTGAGCCCTCCTGGTCAACACAATGATGACTGCAGCCTGAAACCAGAGGACCCCGCCCCCTGACAGCGACCAGAGCCAATGAAGATTCTCTGCACCCGCAGCCCCCAGGCCTTGGGGAATCCGACCAATGGTTCAGCGACGTTCAGCAGACGGCCCTCCTCCTTGTTCAGCTTGTGGTTTTCCAGAACCGACCACCTGGACCTAGCCTGCTGCATCTTTTGTGACCCCTGGGGTCCCCCTGTTGAAAAGCATTGGGCGCCCAGCCTTGTGTTTGCACCCTGCCACCCCTGTGCCACTGAGGGTGTGTGATTGGTGTCTACCTGTAGCTCCCCTGGTGCTCACCTAAACCCCCAGGTTTGCTCTCTGAAGACATGGGTACTTATCTGCAAGAAGATCTTTATTCAAGCACCCCCAGTTCTCATAGGACTCCATTGAAAACCTGACGCCAACTTTGACCTCTGCACCCAGCCAGGCCCCGTGTTGCCTGTGGTGCACTTTTGGGGTGAACCTAAACTTTGACCTATGGACATCCTAACCTCTGTAGACTGAAGTTGTGTACTTATCTGTTAACTATAAAACTATAATAATACTACCACAAGCTCTTAATCAAATTTGCCTAAACCTAAACATTTATATATGTTTGAATTTTTATTTTATTTATCCAACAAAAACGCCCAGGAAGTCTAACCAATGGTTCACATCCTTCAAGCCTCCCCAAAAACTTCAGTTACTTTCCAAACAAGGTATAACTGAATTGATTGTTGGCTATTATATTCTGCGCACTTAATCAATGGCGCGTGATTCAAGCATGTACATCTATGAAAAGTACCAACACTTGAATAACTGTAGTTATCGGTAAGTGTTTTTTTTCTTCATCTTGGTGAGTTCAATGGAACATGTACCTTCTCATAAGACATAGAAATGGTGGTTCACATCAATAATTCCTCTTTTTTTTTTTTTTTTACCTCTGTGTGCAGCAGTGTGAGGTCTCTGTGTACTGAAACCAAGGGTACATTCACTAAGAAACTGACTCTTCATGGGAGCGCAGAGTGCCAAGAGGTAGTGTGTAAAGATTTTCATACCCAAGCCACACATAGACTGTGGAAGGGATTGGGTAGTACAGACAAGTCAAATGCAAACATTAGATTTGTGACATGTTTGCATCACTCCAGTCCTTGCCATCCTTCCAGTACTGATAAACTTGATCAAGGATAACTTTCCCATTCCAGAGGTACACCTTTGTCCTCATCAGCATATTAAGGTGCGTGTCCTCTAGTCTAGCCTATTGGTTTCTCACTTTAAACCTGATTGATTTCATGAGGCAGCATCCTCTTTCACAGTCTGTACTTGTTGCCTGAAGTGTTATGCAGACATCAACAAACAAGGATTCCACATTATATTGAGCAGCATTCGTCAGAGTGAATTGAACTCAACATGTCTTGAAAGGTCCTAAACAATCCACCTGGTCCTGTTAGACTTAGAATGAGCCTGTAATACTCGGTGCCCTTTTTCAGCATTCCACTTCTATAGCTGAAAGATCTTTGCATTCCTTAACCCCTTCGCTGCCAGGCATTTTATTGGCTATTCGGGGCAGTTCGCGCTTAGGCCCTCATAACTTTTTGTCCACACAAGCTAGCCAAGCCAAATTTGCGTCCTTTTTTTCCAACATCCTAGGGATTCTAGAGGTACCCAGACATTGTGGGTTCCCCTGAAGGAGGCCAAGAAATTGGCCAAAATCCAGTGAAAATTTCGTTTTTTCCAAAAAAATGGGAAAAAGTGGCTGCAGAAGAAAGCTTGTGGTTTTTTTCCTGAAAATGGCATCAACAAAGGGTTTGTGGTGCTAAAATCACCAGCTTTCAGGAACAGGCAGACTTGAATCAGAAAACCCAATTTTTCAACACAAATTTGGTATTTTACTGGGACATACCCCATTTTTACTATTTTTTGTGCTTTCAGCCTCCTTCCAGTCAGTGACCGAAATGGGTGTGAAACCAATGCTGGATCCCAGAAACCTAAACATTTCTGAAAAGTAGACAAAATTCTGAATTCAGCAAGGGGTCATTGTGTAGATCCTACAAGGGTTTCCTACAGAAAATAACAACTGAAAAAGAAAAATATTGAAATTGAGGTGAAAAAAACAGCAATTTTTCTCTACGTTTTACTCTGTAACTTTTTCCAGCAATGTCAGATTTTCGAAAGCAATATACCGTTACGTCTGCTGGACTCCTCTGGATGCGGGATATATAGGGCTTGTAGGTTCATCAAGAACCCTAGGTACCCAGAGCCAATAAATGAGCTGCACCCTGCAGTGCGTTTTAATTCTATACCGGGTATACAGCAATTAATTTGCTGAAATATAAAGAGTGAAAAATAGCTATCAAGAAAACCTTTGCATTTCCAAAATGGGCACAAGATAAGGTGTTGAGGAGCAGTGGTTATTTGCAAATCTCTGAATTCCGGGGTGACCATACTAGCATGTGAATTAGAGGGCATTTCTCAAATAGATGTCTTTTTTCTCTTATATTTTGAAGGAAAAAATGTAGAGAAAGACAAGAGGCAATAACACTTGTTTTGCTAATCTATGTTCCCCCAAGTCTCCCGATAAAAATGATACCTCACTTGTGTGGGTAGGCCTAGCGCCCGCGACAGGAAACGCCCCAAAACGCAACGTGGACACATCACATTTTTTTAAAGAAAACAGAGGTGTTTTTTGCAAAGTGCCTACCTGTAGATTTTGGCCTCTAGCTCAGCCGGCACCTAGGTAAACCTACCAAACCTGTGCATTTTTTAAAACTAGAGACCTAGGGGAATCCAAGATGTGGTGACTTGTGGGGCTCCGACCAGGTTCTGTTACCCAGAATCCTTTGCAAACCTCAACATTTGGCTAAAAAAAACAAATTTTCCTCACATTTTGGTGACAGAAAGTTCCGGAATCAGAGAGGAGCCACAAATTTCTTTCCACCCAGCGTTCCCCCATGTCTCCCGATAAAAATGATACCTCACTTGTGTGAGTAGGCCTAGCGCCCACGACAGGAAATGCCCCAAAACGCAACATGGACACATCACATTTTTTGAAAGAAAACAGAGGTGTTTTTTGCAAAGTGTCTACCTGTAGATTTTGGCCTCTAGCTCAGCCGGCACCTAGGGAAACCTACCAAACCTCTGCATTTTTTTAAACTAGAGACCTAGGGGAATCCAAGATGGGGTGACTTGTGGGGCTCTGACCAGGTTCTGTTACCTAGAATCCTTTGCAAACGTTAAAATTTGGCTAAAAAAACAAATTTTCCTCACATTTTGGTGACAGAAAGTTCTGGAATCTGAGAGGAGCCACAAATTTCCTTCCACCCAGCGTTCCCCCAAGTCTCCCGATAAAAATGGTACCTCACTTGTGTGGGTGGGCCAAGTGCCTGCAACAGAATAAGGCCAAAAACTTGTAGAGATAGAGGGGATAGCACAGCGAATTGATAAGGACATATTCTTCTTTTATACATCTTTAGGCTGACTCTGCTTTGGGGACCCACACAAGTGAGGTGTCATTTTACTTCGGAGACTGAGGGGAACGCTGGGGAGTAGGAATTTTGTGCTGGAGCGGTGATCGTACAAACAAAAGTCAGGAAAATATGCTTTTTTAAGCAAATTTTGCGGCTTGCAGAGGCGTCTGGGTAAGAAAATGTTGGGGGATCCACGAAAGCCACATCTCCCTGCACTCCTTGGGGTGTCTAGTTTAAAAAAATGTCTGGGTTTGGTAGGTTTCCCTAGATGAAGGCCGCTCCCAGGATCAAAAACATAGGTAGCCCCTCTCCCCCAAACACAGGTAGTTTTGTAATATATCATTTTGATGAGTCCTCATACGTCTGTGATGTGCCAAACACTAAAATTGTGAAAAGAAACGCACTTAGGTTATGTGAAAAAGACCCCTCACCCACCAACCAAGTTGGTGGCATGCTTCATCATCGGGGTCCCACCTGAGACACCTAGCGTGTCTCAAGTGTGCTGTGACGCCTGATTACAGCGGAGCAGGTTTTGTCATTTGTACCACACATACTGGTTGGATTTGGCACGAGGGTGAGTGATGGTTCAGTAGATCAAATTTTATTAACAAGAGATTTCACAAAAATGAAATGCACTGTTAATAACTGAAAGGCAAAAAACTGAACCAATGAGACACAGCTCGTGAGCTGTAAAGCCGCGACCATGCACCAACCACTCTACAGTCCATTCACACACCTTTCATACATGACACACACAAGACCATTCACACCGCCAGCCACAGGCCCAGCACATTACAACACTCACATTGACAGACAGCGCCACTCAAGGGCCCATCACTTACATACGCCCACATGTCTGATACAACAATCACACCAGCTGATGGGAGTGTGGACTGGCATTTGGCTGGCACTGCCAGCCAAGCGCCACCCCACCCACACCGCCAGCCAAGCCCCACCCGACCCCACGCACACCACCAGCCAAGCCCCACCCCACTCACACCGCCAGTCAAGCCCCACCCCACCCCACCCACACCGCCAGCCAGGCACCACCCCACGCACACCGCCAGCCAAGCGCCACCCCACCCACACCGCCAGCCAAGCCCCACCCACACCGCCAGCCAAGCCCCACCCACACCACCAGCCAAGCCCCACCCCACCCACACCACCAGCCAAGCCCCACCCCAAGCACACCGCCAGCCAGGCGCCACCCCAAGCACACCGCCAGCCAAGCGCCACCCCAAGCACACCGCCAGCCAAGCGCCACCCCACACACACCGCCAGCCAAGCCCCACCCCATGCACACGCCAGCCAAGTGCCACCCCATGCACACCGCCAGCCAAGCGCCACCCCATGCACACCGCCAGCCAAGCGCCACCCCAAGCATACCGCCAGCCAAGCCCACCCACACCGCCAGCCAAGCCCCACCCACACCACCAGCCAAGCCCCACCCCACCCACACCGCCAGCCAAGCGCCACCCCAAGCACACCGCCAGCCAAGCGCCACCCCAAGCACACCGCCAGCCAAGCCCCACCCCACGCACACAGCCAGCTAAGCGCTACCCCATGCACACCGCCAGCCAAGCGCCACCCCAAGCACACCGCCAGCCAAGCCCCACCCCACGCACACAGCCAGCTAAGCGCTACCCCATGCACACCGCCAGCCAAGCGCCACCCCATGCATACCGCAAGCCAAGCGTCACCCCACGCCCACCGCCATCACTTTTGTTTATAAACAACAAAGAAACCACTAACTAAATATAAAATAAGCACAAAACTACAAACACAAAAGCTCTAACTAAATACATGACAGAGATGCCAACCGTGAAACAAATGAAAATATAAAACAGACAGCTTACGCTCACAATATTTCCCAAAAGTTTTTCCTTGTGTGGTGACTTCTAAAACAGCTGGGCACACACAGCCCAGGCTTTGAAGGGCATTCGGGGCAGTACATCCGGCTCTCCCTCCGGATTAATCTCCGGGCACATACTCTACATTTCTTTGTGGGCAAGTCTTTTTTGGGAGTGGGAGGAATGTGATCGGGAAAGTGCCGATCTTTCAATCTAGCCACATTCTCCACCACTTCTACTCTAGGAACTCTTGCCTGTTCCACCACAATAAGGCTTTCTATCACGACTCCTGAAATTTAACAAATGTCATCCTTGACTCAGGTGAACAATCCTTGAATACAATAAAGGCATTAAAAGTTGCCAAATGAAATAAATGTAGGGCCAACTTTTTATACCACACGTAAGACTTACGAAGAGCAGTGTAAGGTTCCAACCTCTGATCTACTCTATCAACACCACCTAAGTGCCTATTGTAGTCCAAAATGCACGCAGGTTTGCGCACTTCCGCAACCTGACCCCAAACAGTCACAGGGGAAGTACTCTCATCATGGATGGTAGACAGCATGTACACATCCCTCCTGTCTGAAAATTTCAGAGCTAGCAGCTCATTATTCCGCAAGGCACTGTACTGTCCCCTCTCAAGTTTTTTACAGGCAAGCTCCCTTGGATAGCCTTTCCGGTTAGAACGGATTGTGCCACAAGCAACAGTGTCCACTCTAAACAACTCCTTGAACAACTGCACTCCAGTGTAGAAATTATCTACGTACAAATGGTGACCTTTGTTAAACAGCCGCCTACCAAGTTCCCAAACAATTGTTTCGCTAACTCCAAAAGTGGCCGGACAACCAGGAGGGTCAATACTGGAATCCCTACCAGTGTAGACCCGGAAATTATACACATATCCTGTACTGCTTTCTGACAGCATATACAATTTAATCCCATACCGTGCCCTCTTACTAGGAATGTACTGGTTAAAAACTAAACGCCCCTTGAAAAGGACCAAAGACTCGTCCACACTTATTTCTTTGCCTGGAACATAGACCTCTGAAAACCGATCTACAAAATGATCAAGGACAGGCCTAATCTTAAAAAGACGGTCACAATCAGGGTGATCTCGTGGCAAGGCTAAAGCATTGTCTGCAAAATGCAGCATACGAAGAAGAAGCAAATACCGATTACCTGTCATAGTTGCAGGAAATATAGCCGTTGCCTTCAAGGGACTAGTAGACCAATAAGAAGCCAGTGACGGCTTCCTGATCAACCCCATAAAAAAAGTCAAACCTAAAAACTTTTTCATCTCTTCCAGATATGTGGGAACCCACTGAGTAGCTCTAGACTGAGGCTTAAGTCTAGCAGCGTTGTCCCGCAAATATTGCTCTGCATACAAATTAGTCTGCTCCACAATCTCTTCCAAAAATACATCGTCCATAAACAAGTGAAAGAAATGGACAGGCAAAAAGTTTTCCGTATTAACTCTACACCCTGGGAGACCAGTAAATGCAGGTAACTGTGGCTGCTCCATGTTTGGGGCAATCCAGGTGTCAGGTCTTCTAATGGGAAACCCTTCAGCCCCAAGCTGCTGCACTCTTGGCACATCAGTGTCCTCCTCTACAACAGGCCCTTCATCTGCACTGAGAGTAGCTTCCTCATCAGAAGAATACTCTCGGACAGAAAACTCACTTCCAGAATCTCCCACTTCCTCCTCTGCCTCAGATGCAGAGTCAGTCTCGTAATCATGGTCTGAAGACGACTCAAAGAGCATGCCAACAACCTGCTGAGCGGTCACTCTGCGGCTAGCCATGATCCTCACTAACAACAAATGGATCGCCAACAACATCTAGCACTAAAATAAGTAATAAACAAAGTGTAGCTTTATCACAAAGAGTTATGTACTAAAAAACTATACCACTCACTTGCCTGAAAAAGCTACTCACCAAGCAACTACTCTGCACAGACACAGCAATCACCAATGATATCCCACTAAAAAGAAAAAAGCAAATTAGACATATGACAACACAAATATAATTGTGCTCAAATCTAAGGACAATTTCACACCCAATACTGCATTTAATACACCACCTACAAACATGTCATTCATGCATGTCAACAATACTCCTCTGGAGTAAATTGCTTTCACTTACCTAAAACATGCAACTATGCAAACCGCATGACAACTACTGCCAAAACTGCAAGGATCCACAGCAAAGGAAGCAAAAGCGTTGAACTAGAAGAAAAAGAAGAAATATCTGGGGGCAGATAGGCCGAAAAATCCGGAAACAAAATCCCTGGTGTCTAGTGGAGCAGGAATCTAGTGAAAACAGGCACAGGGGGAAAAGAAAAAACCTTTCCTTTCCCCCGTGACTGTTTTCACCCCCCCAAAACCCCCAAAAAGGGAAGGACTTACCTTGGGAAGTCCTCTCCCCTCGAAGCAAATGGCTTCCAGCGCGTCCTGGCAACACTTGATGACGTCGGCGCGCTGTGCGTGCGCTGACATCATTAGATTGGCGGGGGGGTCGGGGGTGGAAGGGGAAGGGCTTCCCCCTCCATCCCCGCCTTGGGGGGGTGGGTGGGGTGCACAGGGGGGAAGCCCCAGTTCCTGTGCCTTGGACGAGGTGACCTCGTCCAAGGCGCACGGGAACTGGTACCTCGTCCAAGGCACAGAACCGGTTAAACATTCATATATGTTTGTATTTTTTTTTATTGATCCAACAACAACGTCCAGCAAGTCTAGCCAATGATTGACATCCTTCGAGCCGCCCCAAAAACTTCAGCCACTTTCCAAACAAGGTATAGCTAGATTGATTTTTGGCAATTACTTTCTGCCCACATAATCAACGGGGAATGATTCAAGCGTGAACATCTATGAAAAATACCTTTACTGCATAACTGTAGTTACAGGTAAGTGCTTTTTTTTCATTTTGCGGGGTTTGATGGAAGATTCCTGACCATGCAAGAGATGTAAGCTTTATTTAGTATAGTAAATGTCTACAGGCAAACCAAAGCGCTCACTCTGTCACCAACATAAATTATATACTTTAAATGCCTAATCCAAGCGTGCTATACCACTAAGCAGTTTATCAACATGAAAGTTACATGAGATTAGTGTGGATAACCTAGTGCGAATTATTCTGCCTCACATTTTATGCTGTCTGTTTTAATTGAGCACACAACTTCCTTCCTATTCAGGTATTCTGTGGTTCAAACAGTAACATGTGACATGTTAGTT
This sequence comes from Pleurodeles waltl, assembly GCF_031143425.1. Classification (NCBI taxonomy): domain Eukaryota; kingdom Metazoa; phylum Chordata; class Amphibia; order Caudata; family Salamandridae; genus Pleurodeles; species Pleurodeles waltl. The sequence goes on from NC_090439.1 coordinate 205,225,697, forward strand.
TTTTTTTTTTTTATATTATTTTTTTTTTGCTTAGTGTCGTCTCAAGAATTTGTTACAAACAGTCTTGTTTGGAAAGTCAACAAATGGGAGAAGATTTTAGCGCTCTGATTATAAAACAGCATATTGCTATAAATTGGCTCTTGTGTCCTTTCCTCAGTGAATTAGGGGACGCACACTGCAGCTTGATTGTACATTCCACTAGGCCTAAGGATATCTGGCATGAGTGCATCTCTACTAGTTCAGATGATTTATGTGAATTTTCATAATGTATTGAGCTCGTCAGGTGGAAAAGTAATATGTAATTATTTGTGATGCCAATGTAATCAGTTATGTACTGATTCAGCCATTATCCCTGTATCACTTTCTATCTTTGCATAACAATTCATAACTAAAATGAATAACCAATTTTTCCTCCTAGAAGAAATTAGATTAGTTAATTTGTACTGTTTGCTTCACTTCATGAGCTGTAATGTGTCTTCCTTTTTCTTCAGGAGTTTACGCATTTGGATTCTTGTTCATGCTACCACAGCTGTTCGTAAATTTTAAGGTAGGATCCTACGGAGTTTATTGGTTATATTTGTTATATTTTCTCATTATTGTATCATCCATATTGTAGTGTGTAAACATCAGTAAATATGTCTATTTATGAAATCAGTAGTGAGGGTAAGCCACACACATGCAGCCTCTAATTCATCCTCTGATTTCAATCCCCTTAAAAGTTAGAGATCTCCAGATACGTAAGAATCTTTGATTCTTATTGGGTTACCTTGATTCTTCAGGAAGCGCTTGGTACTTCTGCTACTAGTTTGTTTAGTCTCACTCGAAAAATGTTTTGTATAATACGACTTGCTACAGTTAAACCTGTAATAATTTCAGGTAATGATTCTCTTCTTTACCCTGTATTTCCATATTGTTAGACCTGCTACTTTCTAAAAATGGGACTGAAAACTGCTATGGCATAAGTTGTAATTTTTTTCAAAATAAAATGCTGGCGGGTCCAGGTTGAATACTGGTGATATTCATTACATCATACCCAAATCTTCCCGATCACAGTCCTCAATTAATTAGGGCTACCATTTGAGACAGGTACTTAATATTGAATGTAAAAATATTTTTTTAAACCCACCCCTTCTTGTTTAACAGACTTCACTCCCTACACAACATTTTGTCATAGAAAGGTGAGTGAAATGAATCTGAAGGCGCACCCATCCCACGCACTAGAAGGGCAACTGGACTGAATGACTGCCTAAAGGAAGAGTAGTACATAGCGCAATGAAGACTGTCGTTGGATAATTTGGGCATTATCACTTTGTCCATCTTTGATTAGTCTCTTGTCCTCATTTTAGTCTCAGTGAGGATACTTCACTAGGGTCCCTTAACACACTTGAACATCAGAGATCACCACACACAAAGATTAATACACTTGAAAAAGCAAGGGAACAACAAAGTCAAAACTCAGCAGGTGAAACCACATACAACCCTGCTGCCCCTCAGCTAACTTAAAAAGTACTAACTACATTCAGTCTGCAGGTATCCGATTCATGTATTTAAGTATGTCCATGTAGCAGCATGACGGATTTTGTTCATGGCAACCCTTTGCATTCAGGTTCAAGGCCACAAAGCTGATTCCTGTGTACCTGCAAGGAGAGCAACATGTAACATCTTATAAGATATATAAATGGCAGTTCACATCAATATTCCCTCTGTTTTGTTTTTTTTAACCTCTGTATGCAGCAGTGTAAGGTCTCAGTGATCTGAAACCAGGGATGCGTCCACTTAGAAACTGACCATGTGAGTGCAGAGTGCCAGAGGTAGTGTGTGAAATGTTCATACCCAAGCCACACATAGATTGTGGAAGGGGTCAGGGAGTTGAAACAAGTCAAATGCAAACATTAGATGCGTTACATGTTTGCATCTTACTCCAGTCCTTGTCATCCTCCCAGTACTGGTAAACTTGATCAAGGTTAACTTTCCTATTCCAGAGGTAGGCCTTTGTCCTCATCAGCATATTTAGGTGCATATCGTCTAGCCTGGCCTATTTGTTTCTCACTGTGAACTTGATTGGGTTCATGAGGCTGATTCTCTGTTCACAGTCTGTACTTGTGTCCTGAACAGTTATGCAGACATAAACAAACTGAGATGCCTCATTAGGATTGAGCAGCATTCTGCATAATGAAATTCACCGTGATTTTAAAGGTCCTAAACAATCCACCTTTTCCCTGTTCTGCCACCACATACTCCTTGTAAGGAAATGCCTCCTTGGCATGGTTACCCCCTAACTTTTTGCCTTTGCTGATGCTAAGTTATGATTTGAAAGTGTGCTGGGACCCTGCTAACCAGGCCCCAGCACCAGTGTTCTTTCCCTAAACTGTACCTTTGTCTCCACAATTGGAACAACCCTGGCACTCAGGTAAGTCCCTTGTAACTGGTACCCCTGGTACCAAGGGCCCTGGTGCCAGGGAAGGTCTCTAAGGGCTGCAGCATGTCTTATGCCACCCTAGGGACCCCATACTCAGCACATGCACACTGCTTCACAGCTTGTGTGTGCTGGTGGGGACAAAATGACGAAGTCGACATGGCACTCCCCTCAGAGTGCCATGCCAACCTCTCACTGCATGTGGCATAGGTAAGTCACCCCTCTAGCAGGCCTTACAGCCCTAAGGCAGGGTGCACTATACCACAGTTGAGGGCATATGTGCATGACCACTATGCCCCTGCAGTGTCTAAGCAAAACCTTAGACATTGTAAGTGCAGGATAGCCATAAGAGTATATGGTCTGGGAGTTTGTCAAACACAAACTCCACAGTTCCATAATGGCTACACTGAAAACTGGGAAGTTTGGTATCAAACCTCTCAGCACAATAAATGCACACTGATGCCAGTGTGCAATTTATTGTAACATACACACAGAGAGCATCTTAGAGATGCCCCCTGAATACCTACCCGACCTCTAATGTAGGCTGACCAGTTTCTGCCAGCCTGCCACACACCAGACATGTTGCTGGCCACATGGATAGAGTGCCTTTGTCACTCTGTGGCCAGAAACAAAGCCTGTACTGGGTGGAGGTGCTTCTGACCTCCCCCTGCAGGAACTGTAACACCTGGCGGTGAGCCTCAAAGGCTTTCCCCTTTTGTTACAGCGCCCCAGGGCATCCCAGCTAGTGGAGATGCCCGCCCTCCGGCCACTGCCCCCACTTTTGGCGGCAAGGCTGGAGGAGATAATGAGAAAAACAAGGAGGAGTCACCCAGGTCAGCCCCTAAGGTGTCCTGAGCTGAGGTGACCCCTGCCTTTAGAAATCCTCCATCTTGAGTTTGGAGGATTCCCCCAATAGGATTAGGTATGTGCCCCGCTCCCCACAGGGAGGAGGCACAAAGAGGGTGTAGCCACCCTCAAGGACAGTAGCCATTGGCTACTACCCTCCGAGTCCTAAACACCCCCCTAAATTCAGTATTTAGGGGCTCCCCAGATTGCAGGAAATCAGATTCCTGCAACGTGAAGAAAGAAGGAGGACTGCTGACCTACAAGCCTGCAGAGAAGGAGGAAGAAGATAACTGCTTTGGCCCCAGCCCTACCGGCCTGTCTCCAACTTCGAAAACCTGCTCCAGCGACACATCCAACAGGGACCAGCGACCTCTGAAGCCTCAGAGGACTGCCCTCGATCAAAGGACCAAGAAACTCCTGTGAACAGCGGCCCTGTTCAAAACCAGCTACTTCTTTGCAACAAAGAAGCAACTTCCAAAGACTTCACGTTTCCTGCCGAAGTGTGAGACTGTACACTCTGCACCCGACGCCCCAGGCTCGACCTGCAGAAAACCAACACCTCAGGGAGGACTCCCCAGCGACTGCGATCCCGTGAGTAACCAGGGACGAGCCCCCACAGCAACACCTGCAGAGAGAATCCAGAGGCTCCCCCTGACTGCGACTGCCTGTAACAAGGGACCCGACGCCTGGAACCAACATTGCACCTGCAGCCTCCAGGACCTGAAGGAACCGGACTTCGATGCAGGAGTGACCCCCAGGTGACCCTCTGCCTTGCCCAGGTGGTGGTTGTCCCAAGAAGCCCTCCCGGTGGCGCTAGAGTGAACCCCGGGTCCCTCCATTGAAACCTACACAAAACCCGACACCTGCTTTTCACACTGCTCCCGGCCGCCCCTGTGCCGCTGAGGGTGTGTTTTGTGTGCCTACTTGTGTCCTCCCCAGTGCTCTACAAACCCCCCTAGTCTGCCACCCGAGGACGCGGGTACTTAACTGCTGGCAGACTGGAACCGGAGCACCCCTGTTCTCCATTGGCGGCTATGTGTTTTGGGCACCTCTTTGACCTCTGCACCTGAACGGCCCTGAGCTGCTGGTGTGGTAACTTTGGGGTTGCCTTAAACCCCCAACGGTGGGCTGCCTATGCCCCAGAACTGAGACTTGTAAGTGTTTTACATACCTCATAATCTAACCTTTACTTACCTCCCCCAGGAACTGTTGATATTTGCAATGTCCACTTTGAAAATAGCTTATTGCCATTTTTACAAAGACTGTACATGAAATTGTTTTCATTCAAAGTTCCTAAAGTATCTAAGTGAAGTACCTTACATTTAAAGTATTAACTGTAAATCTTGTACCTGTGGTTCTTAAAATAAACTAAGAAAATATATTTTTCAATATAAAAACCTATTGGCCTGGAATAAGCCTTTGAGTGTGTGTTCCTCATTTATTGCCTGTGTGTGTACAACAAATGCTTAACACTACCCTCTGAGAAGCCTACTGCTCGACCACACTACCACAAAATAGAGCATTAGAATTATCTACTTTTACCACTATCTTATCTCTAAGGGGAACCCTTGGACTCTGTGCACACTATTTCTTACTTTGAAATAGTGTATACAGAGCCAACTTCCTACACTCCTTATCTCTGTACTGCATAAACAACATGAAATATATTTCTCAATCACCCAAGGCCTTTTACCACTTTTCATCAAGTCTTTATACGTTCTCGATTCCAAAGTCGTATTATGTTTGTTGGAAATCAAATATTGTCCATTCCTTCAATTCATCTTCAGGTAACCATTTCTGCATGTGCTCACAAAGAAGTGAAACGAAAGACAATATCAGCTCACTGCCATACTCTCGGTCTTGTCTGTACAAAGCCATCACATCTCTTACTGTGCTGCTCCAAAAGACAGTGTTGCCTAAGTACTATTCCTTAATTTGGCCAGTCTTTGCCCTTGCGTACTGTTAGGTTCAACTGTGGTCACAGAGCTTTTCTGCAACTGCTTGCACACAGAATGTCATTCAGTGCTGGAAAGGAAATATAGTATTTTGAGTTAGCTTTTTGTAGCAATTTTTAGCAATGTGGTAACTCTCCGCAACTTTCTCATGCCCAAAGTATTTAAAAGCAATTTCATAATTATGCATTTGTGCACCAAGTGCGTTGAAAGCCTTCATACTTTATTCAGTGGCTGAAAAGAGACCACTTCTTATTCAGTGACTTCTACAATTTTGTCCAGCTTGTATTTTCTTGTCGGAGACCAGGAGAACAGTGTAGAAAGTCATCAGTAATGTCTCTATTTTCTTGATCATCGGCACCTTCTACCAGTCATCATCTACTCTCAAATCTTTTCGATATATGACACAGTGCTGCTAAACTAGACATGAAGGTGTTCATTGCAAGTAGCAACACAGTTGATTTTTGCCAGTATCACTAATGCACCATCTGACGTAAATATTTCATGAGGTCTAGTTCATTAGTAGTCTAGGAGTGTTTTACAGCTACAGCGATAGCCTCAGCATTACAAGTACTCGGCTTTACTTTTCCCCCAATCCCTCTTTTGTACTCTGTTGATGTTACAGATCAGAACTTAAAGTACAATATGATCTTTTTTGTAACTGAACGTCTGTGCTCTCATCAATTAACAGTGTGTGCTATCGAACAGCTAAGTTCTGACATGATGTCAGAGTGTATCACGTAGCTGATGGCCTCCATAAACTCAAAGGCATAGTCTTTGTTCCTCCAGCTGTTTAGTATCTCGCATGCAAAACTACGTGGTCTTGAACAGACAACAATGAAGTGTTTGTCTCGAAGGGCAGTATGCTCGCTGGCACGCGGATTGCTGCAAGGAGCACTCTGTGGGCTCTTGATGGAAGAAGACCCCTCTTCCGTGCCCCACTAAAAGTGCTTGTTTGCCGAAGCTTCTACAGCTACTGAAGAATTTTGATTGAACTTCTTTGCTAGCTCTGGAACTGGCGAATATTCTGATACAGTGAATTTTCTTGCTTGCTCAATGTCCTGGACCGGACGGTAACAGCATGTTGTGTCCAGGGTGAACGGAAAGGTGCACACTGGAGGAGACTCCTGCTCAGGCGTTCACCCCCACCTAACCTGCTTAAAAATAGTATTTCATCAGTCCACCTACTCACAATGAATGGTGGAGGGAAGTAACAGCTGTCATCAAACTGGAATACCAGATAGTATAACAAGAGAATCAACTACTAAGTCTGAACGGATATGAGGCATTTTTTTGTGAAATCATTTTTCTCCTTTTTCTTAAAAAAACAAAAAAAAAAACACCTGGGGATTTAAAGGTGAAACTTATATATGTGTTCCTTTCCCTTTTGTTATGATGTTCTTTATCAACTGTATGAATTGCTCCTCTTTGAAGAATAAACAAAAGAAAAAGTGTTCATCTTGACCGGCAGCAACACACTGTTGATGGGAACTTTAATCTATTCAGGCAGGGATCGTTGTGGTTCAGCTAGTTCTAGTCTGTTTGCTGTGTCAGTTTCTGTCAGCATGGTGCACACTGTAAAACGCAGCCTGTCAGAGGTACCTTCATTTCTTAAGTTCACCAAAGCAGATCCATGAACTTTGCTACATGAATGGCATTTCAAGTAACTAAGCTTCCAGCCATTGCTGCACTTCTACCCACTAGAAGAGTCCTCAACAATCTTTGCTTCGGCACATGTTTTACACATCAGGCCCACATATGGATTGTATTGAGAGCTCTACCAATTATATGTATACCTTAATTTCGGTTTCCTGCATCTGTCTCCACAATTTCCTTCAGCTGTTCTTCTTTGAACACAGGGCAGCATTTCTCTCTTTGTGGTGCAGCACTGCCCTCTGCATAAGTGACAAGTTTGCGCTTGAACATTTTTGTCATAAGTGGTCTTCTCCTGCTATGCAGCAAAGCCTGCAAAACAAGGTAAATGTTTAAAGTTTGTTCATCTGCCCATGAATACAGACTGTCGGACACTACTGATACATCTCCTCAAAAAGTTAGCTAGTAATTATCTATACTTTTCTGCTTGTTTCTATGGCTGCATGTCCAAATCTGTAGTACTGTCTGAGGAAAACATGGTTAAAACAGGATTTTATAATTTACCAAGTATACAAGAAATGAAATCTACCAAATAATTACCTGGTCTTTCTGTTTGTGCTCACAACTGCCTTTTCACACTTGTGTAGTACTGTCAACGACGTCTACAATGAAAAAAAAAAAAAGGTTAAAGCACATTAAGTTACAATGACTCAGATAAACCAAAAGGGAAAACTACCTAAACTACCTGGCCTTTCTGCTTGTACTCATGTCTGCACTTCATAGTATCTAAGTAGAGCTGGCTACAAAGTCAGCCAAAGAAGGAAAAATGGTTGAAATATGGGTATTTTTTTTTTACTGAGTACCAGGTTCCATGCAAGGGAAATCTACAAAAAAAAAATACCTGGTCTTTCTGCTTCTACTCACATCTGCCCTTTTCTCATCTAGGAGCAGTACTTTCTGAGATGCCTGTAATAAAAGACTGTTGTTGAAGCATGTTATCATACAGTGTTCTAGTTGCACGACAAGGGAAATCTACCAAATAATTATGCAGTCTTTATGCTTCTGCTTTTGTCTGCCCTGTCTAATCTGAGAGTAGTACTTTGCGATGCCTGCAGTAGAAGAAAAGGTAGTTGAGGCATGTAGCCATAGTACAAGTACAAGGTGCAGTACAAGAATGTAGCAGATATACCACAAGGGAAATTTACTAAAGAATTACTTTTCCTCACATCTGCCCAATCAAATCTATTTCTTGTACTGCCAGACAAACCTGTAATAGAAGAAAAAGTGTGGATTGTAACTTAATTTACCAAGCAGACCCCTAAGCCCACCATGAATGTCTACAGAATTACCTGGTCTTTGTGGATACTCATGTCTGCGTGTACTAATCCAACTTTTTACTGTCTGCAATTCAAAATAAAATATTTAGCTCTGATTATAGGAATTACAAATGCAGTGTACTTGACAGTTCCCCCGACCCTTCACTAGAAAAAGCAACTAAATAGTTACCTGGGGCTTCCGTTTAGACCAAATAAGGTGTGTACTCACATGTTTCCATAATACTATTCATATTTCCAAACATGTTCATGAAGCTGCTTTGTGTGTTAGCTCTTCTCTGATGCAGCCTTAATCTGGCATTCTTACTGCATGACTGGTAGATGTGGGGGAGACAAGAACTTCATAGGGAGGGCTTGGACCACTTGGCAGCTTCAAAAGATTCCTAATGTAAATAAGTGCCATTTAAAAATATGAAAGATTTGTTCTAACTAATAATCGGTTGTTTCTCTAACACTTGTATTTCACTGTAGTACAATAGACGATAGTAGAGCAAATTGACATCAGACTTAGACATCACTTTAATAAACCGTACAACCTGACACCCAACACAGTAATATATTACTCGTAGATTCTGGCACTAATGTGATATCACTTTAGGAAACAGACATCACATTGTAATATTATCAGAAGTGTGAGACCAATAGTGCATGATAGCACCTACACAACATGGAAACTTGGTGTACGGCCCTTTGCTGAACATACAGCATTAGCAGCCTAAAGATGTATTGATAAAGATGAAAAGCCATAACATATCTGGTCAGTAGAGCACCTACATCAAAGAACACACACTTGAGTCTGAATTACTCGCTTAATTTAATTTTACTTTAGAGTCTAACAAAAGGACTACCTGAGCCCATCATCACAGGTCAGATGTGTTTGTTATGAATGTTAGAAAAAGACTCATCAAATTTTTTTTGTAAAAAGCTTTTGTTAAAGTGAATAGATATGTAAGAGACAAATGTCCTTACTCTGCATTAAATCCTTCAGAGGTGGTTTGTTACACAAAATCTCAGCTTACCATAGCTGGCAAGAATTTTGGTGAAGGTTGCACCCTGTGACAAACTGTGGCCATAGAGGATTTTCACTAAGAAAATTCCATTGCAAGATGACCCACCCACTGGTATGTTTAATGTTTAATTTTATTTGTTATTGCAAGCATATGCAGCCATGACTTCAGCAGGTTTTATTTGTTTTATATTTTTATTTTAACTTAGCGTGCATATGTTGGCACAGCCTCTGTTGCATCCTTAAGCGGAGTTCTGCAGCCCCAATTGAGCTGTCCCCATTGCCTATGGTACCTCTTGCCTAAGGGAACGTGACAAGGCCCTGGGATTGCAGGCAGATCCCGATAGTAGAACAAGTTCCTCATGGGCAGAGTTGGACCTGGATGAGCACAGCCTCGATCTCAAAACCGCTCCTCACAACTCCATCAGTGCTCAGCCAGTCCTAACAGCAGCCGTCTGAGACAGAACTGGGACCCAGCACCAGGACGTTGGGGAGCAGTGAGACAAGGTGGCCTTACTTGCACCTTAGAAGGGGCTCTCGATGTTGTGGTAACAAGCACTGCAGTCCCTACAAAGAGAAGGCAAAAGATCTGTTCCAAAGCCTGTGAGCTGTGACTTGCCACAGCAGCCACCCGATGTGAGAGGTGCTCATCAGGTTGTATACACAGGAGGCCATAAGGAAGATTCCTGTAGCCCCTGAACCTACAATGTGAATAACTGGAAAAAAGGGTGGGACCCAGGACATATGAGAGAACCAGGCCCCAGAAGGCCCACAATGTAATTGAAACTCCACAAGAATCATGGGGAGGCAGCGATTGAAGAAGCTGGAAACCCTGGTCTGGCACAGCGAATGGGTCATGCCTGATCGTATTCATTGTTACATTAAAAGATACTTTACTCTATCCTGGTGTTACAGGGGCACTCTCTGGACATCATACTGAAACCATGAGTACTTGATGTACATGCCGATCTAAACTGACTTAGAGGCCTGGTAGCAGAGCAATCAATGGCTTCCTGTCTCCTGAACCCTTGCAAACCTAATGGCCCCTACTCACACCTTCCATGCACCTGGAGGTAACTGTGCTGTCTAGTTGTGGATCCCCCCTTGGAATTGAGAGTCCCATGTTGATGCCCCTCCTGAATGAACCACGAGCCCGGGTGCTGGAATTTGCACCCATAGTTCTTTGGAAGAGAACACACTGTGGCACTTAAAAGCATCTGAACAAAAGCGTTAGGCTCCATCCAAGTTGAACTTTTGGCATACTATGAGAACTGGATCCCTCTTGACCTAAGCAAGTGCCCCCCATCTTATCCATCCTCCCCTCCCCCTTCCCCAAACAAGTGGTAAAGAATGGGTGCAGTACACCAAAATGATGCCTGGTCTGAGGATCTATAACTCAAACTCCTCCTCGGTGAGGAGTTTTAACTCTACACCAGTCCTCCCATTGTTGAGACTTAATATAACCCCCTGTCCACTGTACTCAATGGTCAGGGGGAAGACCCAAGGTGAAAACCCAGTAGTAGAGATGTGGAGATACTCTACACTGGGAACTGGAGCAAAAATACGAAGACGACTTCCAACAGGGAGATGGAGGAGGGACATTGGCACCCATAACACAAGAATACATGGAGCACTTGCTGAGCAAAATATGAACCAAAATTGTCTCCATCAGAACTGACTATAAGACCTGCATGCAAGAACTTCAGTAAGATATCTCTGAACTTGGCAGGGGAGTGACTCCTTCATGCAACAGGAGATTCCTTCTTCCTTCTCGTGCAGACTGAAGACTTGCCACCCTCAGAGGATGCACAGCCGAGGAAATGTTGCAGAAGCTGGAAGGGTCCATGGAAGCAATGTTGCAAGTAGGATCCCAGTGAACACAGTCAAACACACTTACAACAGGAAGAAAATGGGGGTAACCATGCCAAGAAAGAGGGTACTTTCCTACACCGACCCTTCTTTGCTCCCAGGTATCCTACAAAGAGTTGGTCATCCACCTGGAACTCTTGTGTGGTCAAGGTAGAACGATATCCCTCTTTTTGGGTAAAGTCGGTGGAGTCGCTCCCCTTCCTTAAAGGGATGCGTTGGAGCAAAGAAGGTGGGCAGGGTGATGTTCTGACCCAGATGAAATGGGGTCACCACCTTAGAAAAGAAAGAGGCACGAGTTCTGAGAACCACCTTGTCTGGGAACATAGTGAGATACGGTGGCTTGGATGGAAGAGCTTGCATTTCACTCACCCTCCTGGCAGATGTTATTGCCACTAAGAAGGCTGTCTTGATGGTGAGCAGCCGGAGGGGACAGTTGTGTAAGGACTCGAAGGGAGCACACACAGTATTGGGGTATGATTCCTATATGTTTGATGTCAAACAGGCCTAGGTTCAGAGTTACCATTATGTAGCTGGACATAGGTACTGACCTATATTCAGTACACGCATAAAATGGTGTCCCCACACTCATGAAGTCCATGAAAATGACACTCGAGTTTGTGATGGGCACCTCTGCTAGTGCAAGGGTGCTCTCACACACAGGCACTTGCAAAAGTATGCCAAATGTAGGGTGGAAATGGTACAAGTTACCAAGTTAGAAAGGAGAGAGCCGACTCACTGGGGTCCTGTTTAGCAGGATCCCAGTGAACACAGTAAAACACAGTGACAAACAGGCAAAAAGTGGGAGTAACTATGCTAAAAAGAGGCTACTTTCCTACAGGAAACCCTCAGTGCTGAGAGAGAGAGACCCCCGGAGTGATTCCCCGTTGGGGGGCGGCCGATCGCGGCAGACGAGACAATTGCGGAGCGCTCCGGGGTGGCTTCGAGACCTGTGCGGCCTCAGCCCGGGACGCTTCGGAGTTTGCCTCCATGGAGGAGCAGATGGAGGTGAGGAGAGCCTGCGGTGCAGGACGCCATTAGATAGACCCGCCGTCTGAGCACACCTGGAGCGTTTCACACTGAGTGGGGGGGAGGGGGCAGCTGGAGACGAGAGCCAGTCCGACAAGGGGCAAACAGCGACGATACTGCACATTAGGGGGCCCTTCCCCCCCAACCCCCCACTCTTTTTTTCTTGTCTAGATGAGATGCCGGGGAGGGCACTGGAGACCATCAGGAGACCCCCAGATCCTGCATAAGGAAGACGTGAGAAACGGAGGCCGTATTTGCCATCTGGATCGCGCCGGTGAATGTGAGAGGGTCCAAGGGGTTGCTGCGGTGAAGATATCATCCCGGGGAGAAGAGAAATGCTTGAGTGGTTGCTGAGGTGGGGTTGGTTTCCCCCTACGAGGAGAGAGATGGAACTCCCTGGTGCAGGACTTGCAAAAATCAAGGTACCCGGGGCAGACAATAATATTCTGAGGGGTCGGGGGGGATTGAAGTGCCCCACCCATACCTCACCATCCTGTTAGGTACCAAAGTATATCATCCGGAAGGAGGTGGTCGGACGGGGCTGAGAAGACTGTGGGAGTCTTCAGATGGCGAGAGATAATGAATGATGGATCGATATACAAAAGTGGTGAACCCCCAGCGGCCCCCAACAATACTGCACTTCTGTCAGTCACCAGATCCTTCGGGTCTGTGCACGCTCCCAACACTTCCACCACAAGACAGCTCCAATACTCTGATTAGAATTGTCACAGAGTCTAAGAGAGTCCAAGTGGGGAAAAGGGGATTAGGAAGGGAACAGCTGGGAAGGAGACCTGTAGGAAGCAAAAAGGTTAAAACACATAATATCAAGATTATATCATATTAATCAGTGCTAGGCTATGACTCTAAGCATTGTCATTCTGAAAACATGGACAACCTCAGCATAGACTTAAATAACTAGGCTTCAAGGTGACTAGATACCTGTGAGGGAATCAAGAAAGGTTAAATGCAACTTTCAAATTCAAGTATTATCTTTTGCAATGAGGATCAGGAAATAATCTGAATGATTTCTAATCCATCATATGAATCGTGCTTGAGGAACTTATTATGTACATACAACATCACATCTAAAACTCTAGCATTTTTGTTTTCTCAAAATTGCAGGAACATGAATTGGGCACACAACAGATTTTCACAAAGGTTGGAAATGCCATGAAGTGGTAGCGCATAATGAACACCGTGATTTTAAACACAAGAAATTAACTGCGCGTATTGCCGATTCGAGCACCCCCAAGTAAATGCCATGAAATGGTAACGATCGCTGAATTGCGCGTTCTGCCGATTCGAATGTCAGCCAATAAATTTCATGAAATGGTAACACACAATGAATATCATGAATTAGGTACAAGAAATGAATTGCGCGTCTTGCCGATTCGAAGCCCACCATGTGAATGCCAAGGAATGGTGGCGTACAAGGAATAACATGAATTACACACAAGAATTGAATCGCTCGTCTTGCCGATTCGAATGCCACCATGTAACTGCCAAGAAATGGTAGCGCTCAATGAATATCAAGGGTTAAAGCACGAGGAATGAATCGCGCGTCTTGCCGATTTGAATGCCACCATGTAACTGCCAAGAAATGGTAGCGCACAATGAATATCAAGGGTTAAAGCACAAGGAACAAATCGCGCGTCTTGCCGATTCAAATGCCACGATGTAACTGCCGAGAAATGGTAGCGTACAATGAATATCAAGGGTTAAAGCACGAGGAACGAATCGCGCGTCTTGCCGATTTGAATGCCACCATGTAACTGCCAAGAAATGGTAGCGCACAATGAATATCAAGGGTTAAAGCATGAGGAACGAATCGCGCGTCTTGCTGATTCGAATATTAACATGTAAATGGCAGAAAAAACCCAGAGCATATTCACACACACAAGGTAAAATTTCTCAACATGAAAATTAGGCCCAAGAGCTCGAATGCCTTGAAAACGGGATCGGGGGCCCAGCCCGACCTCCGTCTTACTGCCCTGATCAAGGATCACCAATGTAAATGAAGGGCAAAGGCCTTGAAGATCAAAGTAGGCCTCTGGAACAGGAGCTTAGGAAGTTGCTGCTGCTCTGCACCGGGACCTCGGAATAGTGAGCATGTGGAGCTGGGCTGGCTCCCTTTTATAGAGTCTTAGCCCAGCCCACCAACCACACCCAGGCATGCTGCAGGGAAAGCTTCTAGAAGGCCCTGGAAGGGGACCACACCCTGACACAGTCAGAAAGCCTGCAGCAGTACATTGCATGTGAACAGTATTTATATGCATGCTGAACATAAGTCTTCAGGATTAAACTCTGTAATGCAAAAGGTTAAACAACATCATATCAGCACAATGCATAAATTGTTAGCTTGAAATTGTTAGGTTTTTGCATTCTAGTCGCCCGTAGAGCGTGCACTGCCCTGATGTTGACAACTTCTCTCTGCAATACAGGCCTCCCGGGAGGCCTCTAGGGTGGCAAATGGGCGAGGTACTCTCAGAGGTCTCCCTGTGCGACAAGATCTGCGGAATGTGGTAGAGCGAGTCACGACTGCAGAGACAAGAATCTCGGCTCTTGAAGACACCATCAGAAACCTGCCAAAAGAGATGTCATAGACCAGAGTCCTTAATAAGGATATTGTGTGGCAGCTGGAGGACGGAAAAACAACCTACGATTTGTAGGATTTGTAGAGACACTCAAAGGGACATATATGAACAAGTTTTTGGATACATGGCTCCGGAGAATCCTTCCGCCTGAAAAGTTCTTTACTTGTTTCATGATTGAACAAGCCCTTAGATCGCTGGGGGTGGGCAAGCCCCCTCCAGGGGCACCTCCCTGACCAGTAATTGCCCGGTTTTTAGGACCGTGACTTGATCCTAACAGAGTTATGTAGAATGGGGGAGGTCCGGTATGAAAACTCTAAGATCCTGATCTTCCCAGACTATACCAGAGAAGTTAAGAAACAACACCGCACTTTTGACTCGGTAAAGGCCAAGCTTCGCGGTCTTCAGCTCCAGTACATGCTCCTCTTCCCTGCCAAATTGAAGGTCCTGTTTTAGGGGAGAGCTTTCTTTTTTCAACCTCCGGAGGAGGCCTGGAGGTTGGTTGGAAGAACGCCCTCAGTTCTCAAGGAAGGGGAACGGAGGGACTGATGATGGGCCCCAGGCAAAAAAGGGAGCGAGGCCAAAGGAGTGGTCTCTCCCTAGACTTAAGGGATGGAGAAGGCAGAGAGGTGGAGGAGACACGCCGTGGCGGCTTCCCTGACAGAACGAAAGGGGAGCAGATTCAACTGATTCATAAGGGAACCGCAGCCTGAGTATCCGGAAGAGAGACAAGAGAGAAGATAGGGATTCTATCACACCAGAGAGCTGCTTGGAGCTGGACAGAGAGTCTCCTCATCCACTGCTAGAGGTCATTGATAATTTAGAGACTAATAAAGAGGCCCCGGGGATCCATAAGACCCATAAGACCGGAGAGGCAACATTATGAGTAGAGGCCGGAGGAGTATGGACCGGTTTCTTTGCTTTGCCCCGGTTGATAGAGATCTCACATATGACTATTGAGGTCTCTCTGGAGGGGTCATCGAGACCTCTGTGCACTGTGTGCTGCACTGTGGGGTCTCCGCTCCTTGTAGTGGGAGACCCCCCCCAACTGAGTTTCTTAGTTTGAACTGTTGAAAGGGGTGAGGGGGCTACAGACCTCTTGACTCCTGTTGAGCTGGTGTAAGGGGATGAATGCTCACAGGGACCGGAGGGTGGGGGATGGGGATGGGGAGGGGTTTTATTCAATAGGGGTTTGTTCTTTTTTGGCTACCGCTTCACAGAGTTATCTACCAGACACTGATGGTTGGTCAGTTTGTTCATAGGGAAGTTGGTTCTCGAGCTCCCCCTTTACGCTCCTTGGGGCCCTGGCAGATGAGGAATTGCTTCATTATTGTCTGTAATTTTAAATGGCCCCCATGAGTAACAGCACGGAGGCTCCCCTGGGGGTTCAGCAGGGCCTTATGTTCCACTCCTGGAATGTGTACGGACTGGGAGACCAGGTTAAACGTGGCTTGATGTCCCAATATATAAAAAGATAAAAAGGCAGCAACCAGATATAGTACTCCTACAGGAGACACATCTTAAGGGCACATAGTGCACTTTTCTGGGCAGAGGGCCTTATGTCACGCCGGCACATGCGGGATATACATCTGGATCCAGAGGAGTGGCAGTCTTGATTCGTAGGTTTCCCCCCCTTCTGCATCACCCATCAATGGTCAGACCCTGAGGGCAGGCATGTAGGTGTGAAAGGGTTCTGGGGACGAAAGGAGGTTATGTTGTTGAGTGTGTATGCCCCGCCTAGGCTCCAGGCCCCCCTGCTCGAGAAATTGGCAAAGATCCTGTTAGGGGTAAATTCGGCGCTCCATATTACTGGGAGGAGATTTTAAAGATATGATGGAGTCTGATATGAATTGGTCAAGGACAACGAAATCTTTATGCCCCACTACCCCACTATGAGTTTGCTACAGCATTAGGGTTGTCGGACCTGTGGAGAAGGGCCCATCCTGCAGGTAGAAAATATTCCTACTTTTCAGGGGCTCATAGGGTGTTTTCCAGACTGGATTATATTTTCATCCCTGCTGAAGAGGTGGGCCCTATACAACAGGTGGATTACTTAGCAAGAGGGTTGTTGGATCACTCCCCTCTGATGGTGCGCCTAGGAAGTCGGATCGGGAGGGGTAGAAGGTTGAGGTTGGGTTCTTGGGACCTACAGGACTGTTAAGTGGCATGTGGGCTTCGGATAGACACTGAACTATACTTTAGAGATAATATGGGGTCAGTTGTCTGCAGTGGTGCTATGGGAGGCATATAAAACGGTACTTCGTGCTAGTGCTCAGAATCTAGTAGCCCAGAAGTGAAGGAGAGAGAATGAAAACTTGAGTAAACTGGAGCATCAGCACCTGGTACTTGAGGAAGTCTTAGGACAAACGCCGACACTCTCAGCACTCCGTCAACTGGAATTGGCGAGAGCTGAATACTGGGAAACTTCAGAAAAGGAGGCTAAGAGTCCTTTGCAGGCTGTCCAACATAAGCTTTATGAGATGGGGGACAAGGCTGGGAAACTCCTTGCTTGGCTGGGGAGAAAGGAGAAGGAAGCAAGGCGCATACAGGAGGTAGAGACCCAGGACGGGTTAGGGTGTCCTCTGATAAAGATATTGTGGAGACCTTTGCTTGCTACTACAGTGATTTCTATAGGGCAAGGCCACTGGAAAATGTTGACCGCATTACTGAGTATTTAAGAAGTATAGATGTTCCCGTCTTGGATGCAGAGATGCAGGCAGATTTAGTGGGAGATATTACTTTAGAGGAGGTCACAGCCGCCTTGACACGGCTCCGACCGGGCAAAGTCCCGGGTCCTAATGGGTTTCCGGCAGAGCTATTTAAGAACTTACACAATATCCTAGCCCCCATCTTTTAAGTATGTTTCTGGAGGCCCGAGGAGAAGGAGTTCTCCCCCCGATTTAAGAAGGGCTGAAATAGTCGTTATACATAAAGAAGGGAGATCCAAGTGGTCGTGTGTATCCTACTGACCAATCTCTCTCCTGAATGTGGAGGTGAAAGTCCTGGCCACGATATTGGCAACCTGCCTTCAGGGAGTTATTTTCCCGCTAGTTCATTTGGACCAGACTGGCTTTATGCCAGGATGCTCCACAAGACATAATCTGAGACTAGCGCACATTTGGTTGACTACCATACTGGCTCGCTGAGACCCCCATTTATTTTTGGCCCTTGATGCTGAGAAATCATTGGATGCAGGTCATTGGCCTTTCCTGGAAGCCACATTGGCACAATTTGGATTTGGCCCTCGATACAGGGAATGGGTGGACTGCTCTACTGTAGCCTAGTGGCGGCAGTAGAAGTAAATGGGGTCCTTTCTTCCGAATTCCCCATCGTGGGGTGTACTAGGCAGGGATGTCCTCTGTCCCCCCCCATATTGTTTGCCCTCACTCTGGAGTCCTTAGCGTGCAGGATCCATGCATGTCCGGGATTACAGGGTTTCAGGCTAAGGGAGGAGGAAGATGAAGAAGAACGTATTTCTCTGTATGCGGATGGCATACTTTTATATGTTGCGCGCCCAGAGATTTTCCTACCGATACTCTTCATTTGCTTGAAGAATATGGGAGACACTCGGGGTATCAAATTAACTGGGATAAAACAATCCTATATGCTCCGCAAGCAGACGTAGTACTTCCTCCCCTCCCAGTACACCTGCAAAGCACTACTGAAGGATTCAAATACCTTGGTATCTATATGACACATAAGGCACAACGTTGTCATGCTAATAACCTGGGGAGGGTGATGAGAGAATGCCGGGCTGATCTGGAAAGATGGAAAACTCTGCCTCTCACGCTGATGGGGCGGGTGGCTATGGTTAAGGTGATCTCTCTACCAAGGTTCCTTTATGTTTTGCAAAACACATACTACTAATGATATTGATTCGCCCCGTAGAAAGCTTATGCTTTGTGGACTTGGACTGATGGTGGCAAAGAGAGATATCGCCCACCTCTGGGGCTCCGAGATAAGCCCCTCAGTGGATATGTAGAGGAGAGGAATGGATGGGTTCATGATGGGGGAGAAGGTGACCTATATAAACAGAGGCTGCCCATGGAAAATCAAGAAGATATGGGGAGACTGGAGGACATACTACACCTTAGATGTTTAACCGTTTGTCGACTATTGACTAATGGGCTAAAGGGAGGGCATATACTATTGAACGCTAAAGGGCCTCTGGGATATTCTGGAGGTAGTGGAGATATGGAACTGGGGATTGCTCGAAGTGCCAATGAGTTTATGTGCCTGGGGTTGGTTTGAGGGGGAGGGAAGGGTTTGTTTGATACATTTTCTTAGTTCTGGTGCTTTTCAGAGATACTATTATGTAATGTCTACTTGGATATGCTATGCACCTGTTGAAAACCAAATAAAAAGACTTTATATAATTATTTATTTATTATTTATTTTTTTTTAAGTGTGCTGGGTCCCTGCTAACCAGGCCCCAGCACCAGTGTTCTTTCCGTAAAACTGTACCTTTGTTTCCACAATTGGAACAGCCCTGGCACACAGTTAAGTCCCTTGTAAAAGGTACCCCTGGTACCAAAGGCCCTATGGCCAGGGACGGTCTCTAAGAGCTGCAGCATGTATTATGGCACCTTGGGGACCCCTCACTCAGCACATGCACACTGCCTTGTAGCTGGTGTGTGCTGGTGGGGAGAAAAAGACTGTCGACATGGCACTCCCCTCAGAGTGCAATGCCCACAAACCACTGCCTGTACGATAGTTGAGTCACCCCTCTACCAGGCCTTACAGCCCTAAGACAGTGTGCACTATACCACAGGTGAGGGCATAGCTGCCTGAGCACTATGTCCCTATAGTGTCTAAGTCAATTCTTAGACATTGTAAGTGCAGGGTAGCCGTACTGAGTATATGGTCTGGGAGTTTGTCAAATAATGGCTACACTGAATACTGGGAAGCTTGGTACCAAACTTCTCAGCACAATAAACCCACAGTGATGCCACTGTGGGATTTATTGAAAAATGCACACAGAGGGCATCTTAGAATTATTCCCTGTATGCCAGCTCCACTATTAGTGTGTGACTGACTGGTCTGTGTCAGCCTGCCACTTCCAGACGAGTTTCTGACCACATGGGATGAGTGCCTTTGTGCACTCTGTGGTCAGAAACAAAGCCTGTCCTGGGTAGAGGTGCTTCATACCTCCCCCTGCAGGAACTGTAACACCTGGCGGTGAGCCTCAAAGGCTCAAGCCTGGTGTTACAGGGCACTCCAGCCAGTGGAGATACCTGCCCCCCAGATGAGCCCCCACTTTGTGGCAGCAAGTACAGAGGGATAATGAGAAAAACAAGGAGGAGTCACCCCCTCAGCCAGGACCCCCCCTAAGGTATACAGAGCTGAAGTGACCCCCTCCTTGAGAAATCCTCCATCTTGCTTTGGAGGATTAGGACCAATAGAGATAGGGATGTGCCCCCTCCCCAGAGGGAGTGGACACAAGGACGGTGTAGCTACCCTCAGGGACAGTAGCCATTGGCTACTGCCCCCTGACCCTTACACAGCCTTAAATGTAGTATTTAGGGGGTGACCCTGAAACCAGCTCTTCAGATTCCTAAAAGCCTCAAGAAAGAAGGACTGCTGACCTGAAAACCCCACAGAGAAGAGGAGGAGACAACAACTGACTCAGCCCCATCCATACCGGCCCGTTTCATGCTTCAAAAACCCTGCACAAGAAAAGCGACTCATTCTGAAGGACCAGCGACCCCTGAAAAGCCTCCAGGAGACTGTCAGCATTACTGAGGACCAAGAAACTCCTGTGGAAAGCGTACCTGTCCAACAAGAAGAACAGAAACCATCTTTAATGGGACTCCCACCTCACTTCAGTAGCGTGAATCAAAAACTCATCTGCACCCGACGCCCCTGGCCCGTGTCCAGAGGAACCAACTACCCAGAGAGGATCCCCTGGTGATTCAGACTTCGTGTCCACCCATGGCCGACCTCTCCAGACCCCCACGACGACACCTGCAGAGGGAATCCCGCTGACCCCCCTGACTGGGACTGCCCGGGGCAAAGATATCAGACTCCTGGGGAAACACTACACCTGCAGCCTCCAGGCCCAAGAGAAACCTATCACTGGTGTAGCAACGACCAGCAGGCGGCTCTCATCACTGCCCAGTCGGTGGCTTGCCCAAGAAGTCCCCATGTGCCCTGCCTGCAGAGCGCCTGAGTGACCCCAAGGTCCCGCCATAGAGTTCTATTAAGAACCCAAAGCCCTGTTCACACACTGCACCCGGCTGCCCCTGTGCCGCTGAGGGTGTGGTTTCTCTGCCTACTTGGGTCCTCCCAGTGCTCCCTCAAAACCCCTGGTCTGCCCTTCGACAACGCGGGTACTTACCTGCAAGCAGACCGTAACCGGAGTCCCCCCTGTCTCTATAGGTTATTTTGGCTCCTGTTTTATCTCTGCACCTCGCCGGCCCTGTGTTGCTGGTGCTGGGTGTTTGGGGTTGTCTTGAACCCCCAACAGTGGGCTGCCTGTGCCCCGTAGACTGAACCCTTAATTTTGTTACTTACCTCAAAACTGTACTTTACTTACCTCCCCCAGGAACTGTTGAAAATTGCAGTGCCCACTTTTAAAGTAGCTTTTTGCCATTTTAAAGAAAACTGTGTACATTGTTGAGTCCATTCAAAGTTCTAAGTATTACTATGCAAAGTACCGTTCATTTAATGTACTTACCTGCTAAATGAATCTTGTGATTCTAGAAATAAATTAACAAAATATATTTTTCTATATAAAAACCTATTAGTCTGGAGTTAAGTCATTGAGTGTGTGTTTACATTTATTGCTTGTGTGTGTACAACAAATGCTTAACACTACCCTCTGAAAAGCCTAACTGCTCGACCACACTACCACAAATAGAGCATTAGTATTATCTATTATTGCCTCTGTCGAGCGTCTTGGGGAACCCATGGACTCTGTACACACTATATGTACTTTTAATATAGTATATACAGAGCCAACTTCCTACACTACTGGTTCCTCGTCCAGTGGATCTCTTGTGGGGGCTATCTCTTCTTCTGTGGACTCTCTGCCTTGCTGTGGGTCCCCTTTCGACTCCCTCTGTGGGTTGAGTCCTCCTGGACCTTGCTGGACCCAGCAGCTCCACTTTTGCTGCACTGTGACTTCTGCCTTTGCCAAGGCTTGTTGGTGGCTTTCCACGCCACTGACCGCCTGCAATCTTCTATCCGGCATGGGACGTCGACTGCATCCTCCAGGAACTCTTGACGTGCTCCCGGGCTGCATTCTTGACTGTCTTTGTCTCACCGTCTATCAGCTCCTGCATTCACAGGTGGGTGAGTAGTAGCTCCTACTCCTCCTGGACTCTTCTTTGACTTCTGGACTTGGTCCTATTCTTCCACAGGCCTTCCTCATCAGGAATCCACCACTGGTTTCTTGCAGTCTCATCTGGGTGTTGCATTTTCTTCTTCTCCTTCCATTTGGGTGGTTTGGGGAAAATCCAGTATCTTACTCTTTTCTTCCTGGTCGCTAGGGGGCACTCTGGTACTTACCTTTGGGGTTTTGCATTCCTTTTTTTTAGTATATGGTTTGGGCTCCCCCTAGCGTCACTATTGTCTAATTGCATTTGCACGGTTTCCTATGCCTTTTGCTGATAACTAGTGTGTATATATATATATATATAGTTTGTTATCTCCTAATGCAGGGTTGCCTCTCTAGCACTGTTTGGTATTGTATCACTAAATAAAGTACCTTTATTTTTGTAACACTGAGTGTTTTCTTTCATGTGTGTGAGTGCTGTGTGACTACAGTGGTACTGTATGAGCTTTGCATGTCTCCTAGATAAGCCTTGGCTGCTCATCCACAGCTACCTCTAGAGAGGCTGGCTTCTAGACACTGCCTACACTACACTTATAGGGGATACTTGCACCTTGTATAAGTTGTAAGTATCTGAGGTACCCACCACACACCAGGCCAGCGTCCTACATTTGCCTATCTAGTGTTTTGGTACTATGTTACTGTATTAAAGACCATTTAGTTTAATAACACTGAGTGTTTTCTTTCGTTTGTGTAAGTGCTGTGTGAGTACAGTGGTATTGTATGAGCTTTGCATGTCTCCTGGATAAGCCTTGGCTGCTCACTCACAGCTACATCTAAAGAGCCTGGCTTCTAGACACTGCCTACATTACACTAATAAGGAATACCTGGACCTGGTATAAGGTGAAAGTACCTTAGGTATCCACCACACACCAGGCCATCTTCCTACAGTCGGGCAGTGCAGAAAGGAACCATTTTGTGCTTGGTCGTTCTGTGCATTAAAATCTGCTATGCACTGGCCAAAAAGCAGCCTCCTGAAAGCTCATTCCACCAGGGGCAAGGCTGCTACCACTGTGCTAGCATGAGGTGTTCCAGTCCTGGATATCTGGCAGGCAGCAGCGTCGGCATCCTTGCAAATGTTTGCAAAACACTACTGCCTGGATAATATGGTCCAGAGGGATGGACACTTTGCCTGTTCAGTCCTGTAGGGCTTTTTAGTGTGAAGGAGATCTATCCGCAGCCCACTGCTAGGAGGTTATGGTTTGGGTATCTATTCTAAAGTAAGGAATCTGCAGCTAGAAGTCTCTTTCAGATGAACAAGTTACTTATCTTTGGTAACGCATTATCTTGTAGAGACTCTATCTAGCTGCAGATTCCTTAGAGCCACCCGGCATGGGTGGCTCTAAGTGGGAGGCATTCCCACTCTACGGATCTGTCTAATTGGGTTAGGGTTTATCCCTTTCAGGGCCCTAGTTTTGCACAGATGAACTGTTGGTTCTATCCATGACTCTGCACTTCTGCTGTGGAAGTTCGTGGATAAAAGATCTGATGTACGTGCGCCAGGGTGGTGCCTTTATAGGCGACCACGACACCACCAGACGGTGCCAACGACGCCACCAGATGGCATGTGCAGGGTACTGCTCAGCAAAAAATTCCAGATTCCGAGCTGATGCCAGGAAATTCAGGTAAGTAATCTGCAGCTAGATAGAGTCTCTACCAGATAATGCGTTACCGAAGGTAAGTAACTTGTTCATGTGAACGTCTTTGGTAGGAGCAATTGTGGTTTCTCATTCCTCTGGCAGGTCGCCAGCCCTCAAGCCTGCCCCATGCCTTCTCCGGGGAGCCAAAGAGCCAGGTTTTCCCCTCCGCTACCACTCACAGTGGGGCTAGGAACATCATTGAGTCCTGAAGCTCCAGGCTTCTCGTAGTTTTCTTTATTTCCTTGAAGCTGCATCAGTGTCTTTGAAAGCGAAGTCCAGGTAAACATTAATAGTCACATTTTCATACTTAAGTGGGAAAGCCTCTTGCGCCACCTGAAGGATCACATCTCGGTCCTGTGGTTAAAGATGCGGGATATGATGATGCGCGACACCCATCCAGTCTCGGAGGAGCGCCAGCAACCCTGTTTGCAAGCTCAATGGAGAAACACTTTGTCAGGCCCTTTGGCTTAAGGGCATTAAAAATGAGGTCCTCTGGAAGAGATCTGCACTTGGACTCTAGGTGGCCCTCAAAGTCTGTTAGCCTGGCCTTTGCACCAGCACTGGCTCGTAATTCATCAACTTGCCTTCTTAGAGTTTTTATTTCTTCCAGAAGGGCTGCAGTCAATCCTTCAGTCTCTTTAAACTTGGTTCCCATATTGCGGAAGTCGGTCCTGAGCAATGTGACCTCTGTATTGACAGAGTCTGTCTTGGGTTCTTTGAGCTATTGACCCCTTCTTGGCCCCCATGGTGTCTTTGAATTTGAGGGACTCGTCTGTTCAGGGTGAGGTCGTCTTAGCTGTGCCTCTCGAGTATTCTTACAAATTTTGGGTGCCTGTGTGACATGATTTCTGGCATGGTTTGGTGGTAGTCGCCGCTGCCTGACAAGGGCAGTCCTGCTTGAGAGCTGAATTGTGCAGCTTCTTGGGCTTCCCATCATCCCCAGAGTGGGCCTAGCCCTTCAATGTGATTATTGCCTGGGTCTTTTGCACTGATCTGCACCCCAACTACTGTGTCTGGGCAACTTCTGAGCTCTCTCAGTTGGATTAGCTCTGCTGTGTCTTAGGTTTCAGCCGTGGCCCTCAAACCGGCCAGGGGTCCTGGGGTCTCAGCTATCATGTTCTTGCAGGTATCTCAGCTATGAAGTGTCCAGGCTTGCCTGCGTCTTGCTACGAGGCATCAGTGACTCACCCCCAGCCAGTTCCTCATCTCGACGCAGCCTGCCCGGGCTGTAGTCATCCTCAGCCTAACCTTTATCTTTTTGGCACCTGTGTGGGCATATGGGGGTAGGGTATCGTATGACGATTGTGTCCTATGCCAGGGCCTCAAGGGCCCAGTTGGACACCAGTCAGCTCCCTCACCCCACCTGGCCCGTCTTTCGATAAAGCCGGTGGAGGGAGGGGGGCCCACATCCAGTCTCTCAAGGCCTCCCTTGCAGTGATCAGTGTGGAGGGGCTATTTCTCCAAGCCCATTCTGCTGGTGCCAGTCCCTGCCCGCAGCCACTGCAGGCCATCTGGTCTCAGTCCTTCTTACCTCATGGGTCCCGCATAGCCCTGATTCCTTGCTCATTTCCTCAGGGACCCCTTTCTCACATCTCCACCATTGGTCTCTGCGTCACTCTGGGCCGCCGTAATCTCTCCAGGCCTTGTGCCTCACTATGCTCCCCTCGCCGACACTCTCAGGCCTCAATCTGCTGCACCAGGTGTGGCCGCCCCAGCACACACAACCGCGATTATGCAGGCTGCCAAGGTTGCGTCCAGTCTCTTCCTTGCTGCGGGCATGCTAGGGCCACAATTCACCCAGCAGGCACCTCCCCACCTCGGGCGTGCAGTGCCGAGCAGGATGGGCTGCAGGGCTTAGATATTTACCAGTTATTTGGGGGAAATTAGCGATACGGGTGACGGAGCCATCTTAGGAAGCGGCCATCTTCAGTTGCAGCAAGCCATGCCCCCCTGTATAGAGTATTAATGGTCGAGTCCTTTACAGGTAAACACAGAAACCTAAAAATGTAAGCTGGTGGGCTTTACTTTGGTCCAGGATCTGCAAATATCTTGGCGGTATGCTCTTTAGTGGTAAAGTAAAGAGGACACTGTACTTGGTGGAAATCCAGATAAATAGGTCTGAGGTGGCTAAGCAGACCATTTGAGTCATTGTGCCAATGTGTTACGCAGATCACAGGACTGCAGACCTTGCTATATGATGGCAAGTATATTGTGAGCGGACTCTATAGTCGGTGTGTTGCTGCCAGTGTATTATGTCCCTCCCATTCTTAGACAAAATTATCAATTGCACAAATTACAAAAGCAAAAACATGCATTAAAACTCGCATTTAACATAGTAATATCATTGATTCTTGTGTGGAAAGGTGTCTGCTTTCAGTGGAGATCTAGACTTGCCCCACCGCATTCCAAAATGTCAACTACTCAATGTAAGCAATCTGATAGAGACTTCTAGCTGTAGATTTCTTATCTTGGAATATTCCTCAGGCCTCAAACTGAATCCTGAAAAGCTTGAGCAGTACCTCTGTGCTCAGGACGGTGGTGTTGATCGGCTCCACGTTGGAGTCATTTGCGCCAGAAGTGACATGTGCCACCCAACATGCCGATATCAGTTTCCAAATCCAGAAGAGCTACTGCAGTCATTTTTTTACTGCTTTAAAAAAAAAAATGTTGACCCTTTTTTGAGCTTTCTCTCCCAGTGTGCTTTAGGGATGTCCTGTAAGAAACCTGTGGGTAGGGATGTCCAGTAAGAAACCTGTGGATTTTAAGCCTTGTGGAGCCTGCCACAAGCAACTTGTCCCCACCTGGTTTGTTTCTGGAGCTGGACCACAACTCCAAGGCCTGCCCTGACTTCCTCCGGGTAGGTTGGAGAAAAAGAATAAGAAGTCATAAGTGTTCTTTGACTTGACTGCACCAGTCAAAATCATCCGACGAAGTGTGGGCAAGTCTAGAACCTGCTCCCACACTTCACCCGTGGGGTCTGAGCCTGGGTCTGCTCCTCTCCTCCCTGAATTTCTGGACTAGGAGTGACCTCCACCCAATTGAAGGAATATTTTGAAGCTATTCATGTAATCTGTGGTCGAGCCAACCCCTCTTCAGTGCCTTTGGGACCCATGGGTTTGGAAGGTGCCCCCACCTGGATTTCCACCAGCATGTTTGCTGTCTGCCAGTTGGGCCCTTTGGATCTGTTCCTGGATCCAGACCGACACAGGTTGTAAATCCCTAACTGTTACCATAGTTCAGTCCAATTGCGCCATTTCTGGCGGCACCGACCCCATAGTTTTTCCCAGCTCATATGTGAAGTCAGACCCGTGTCATCAGACATCGACACTGGCACTCACTTGGCTAAGGTCTTCCGAGTCTGCGACAGTGCCTCCTTTTTCTGATGGACCCTGTGAGGAAAATGCTTTGGTTGGATCTGAGGATCCTCATGGTCATCCTGACCGCCTTGAGGAAATCTGGGCTGAGGATAACTGCTATGAGGAACTGGTGTATGCTGGTGGTCTGGACAACTTGCCATACACTGGCCTGGCCTTTTCTCCCAGTGTGTTTACAGAGGAAGAGGCTTCCTTTGCCATGGTGGTTTAGAGGGTGGCAGAGGTCCTCAACCGTATGTTACCCTTGGTGCAGGACAAGACCAGTGTCTTCACGTAGATGCTTTAACCCAGGGTATTTCACAAGAAACCCCTCCTCCCTTCAGTAAAGCCCTTAATGATGTCCTGCCTGGGGCCTGGGCCAAGCTTTGCACAATCGGCCCCCTGTGGCAACCCCCCTCCTAGGGATCCAGCTTTAATTACCAAGCACCCCACCCTTAGAGCCTAGTGGTGCAGGCCTCCAACATTACCCCTGGCACGTTCCCTATCACACCACCAAATAGGGAATCCAAGAGGCAGCATACCTTTAGTTAGAGGTTTTCTTCTCCCACAACATTGCACTGCATTCTGGGAACACCTCATGCCTGTTGGGCCAGCACACCCACAAAGTCTGGGACTCTGATGCAGAACTGCTTCCCATGGTCCCGGAGGAGGCCTGAGCCATCCTGACCCAGGCTACTACAGAGGGCAGAGATAAAACAAAGTTCACAATATGCTGCAGATGAGACACAACAGACTCGCTAGGTAGAGGATTGCTTCGTTGGTGGCGCTTTGTTGCCACACGTGGCTGAGGTCAACTATCTTCTTAATGTATGTCCAGACATTCCTTATGGACATACCATTTGACAGCACTCATCTGTTCGGCAACGAGGCCGATTCAGCACTTGAGCCCCTCTAGGTCGGGGGGCCCTTCCCAGTTGTTCTGACTCACTGTGGCCCCTTGCCAGCCACACTCACGCTGCTTTCATAGCTATGGTAGGAGCTACGAGCCATGTATTTCCACCCAGCCCCCACGTTCAACAGACTCCTCAGTCCTTTCGTTGATGGGGCTCGCACAAGCCCTGTGGCACCCAAGGTCAGTGATCTGCCCAGTCCGAACCTTGCTTCCACCCTCCCCCCCACCTCTGCAGCTGCAGCCTCCAAACCCCTTTAATTTGTCCTCACAACATCACAGGCAACCGGTTGGTGACAAGATCTGACACCACCTGCCTAACTGAGAAGCTATAACTTCAGACAAGTGGGTACTCCAAATTGTTCAGCAGGGTTACGCCTTTCCATTCACGGAAACCTTGTCGCCAATGCCACTGTACTTAAATTGGCTGACAGAGGACCATCTGTTACTGCTATGTAAGGAAATAAAGACTCTTTTGGCCAAAGGAGCCATTGAGGGGGTGCCGACATCAGAAGTAGGTTTAATGTTTGCTATTCCTACTACTTTCTCGTGCCAAAGATGGATGGATGCCTCCATCCTATACTAGGTCTGCGCCCTCTCAGCTACTTTCTGAAAAACGAGAAATAAAAAATGCTTATGTTGGCTCAGATCCTGTCTGCCCTGAATCTTGGAGACCGGATGGTGGCAATGCACTTGCAGGATGCATATTTCCATATACCTGTCATGCCAGTCCACAGATGTTACCTGCAGTTCATGGTAGGCCACAAGCATTTTGTTAGTTGTGCTCTACTTTGGCCTTACCACTGCCCCTCAGGTGTTCATGAAAGTGATAGCGGTGGTTGCAGCCCATCTGCAGAGGTAAGTGGCTCCAGTCTACCCTTGCCTGGATGGCTGGCTGTTGAAGGTGGGCTCGTCCCAGGCAGTCGTCACCCACCTCCAGACTGCAGCAAACCTCCTGCATCCATTGAGGTTCACTATAAACACCTGACTCCCTCTCAGAGACTCCCATCTGAGCCATTCTGAACACAGTGAAAATTCCATTCCTATCTTCTGGAGCCTCTATCCTGGATTTTATTAATGCAGACTCTGAGGCTAGTGGTTCTCCTGGCCTGTGTCATCCTTCTGGTAAAACATGCCTCCTGGCATATGCGTGCTCTCCAATGGAACCTAACACCACAAGGGGCCCACCATTAGAGGAATCTCTGGACCTGGTCCAGATATCATAAAGTACTGCAAGAGATCTGCAGTGGTCGCTGCCAAACTGAAATTGAATCAGTGGTATACCCTCTTCCTTGCACACCCAGATCTCACAGTAGTGACAGATGTGTACTCTGGTCTCTGGCAGAGTCTCAGCTCCACATCAACTTGTTTGAGTTCAGTGTGATTCACTTAGCATTGAAAGTCTTCCTCCCGTCTGTCAAGGGGAGGCTGGTTCAGGTGTTCATGGACAACATTACCCCCATATGGTACTGCAACAAACAGGGCAGAGTGGGGTCGATGACCTTGTGACAGGAGGCCTGTGCCTCTGGGCATGGCATGACCACTAAACCATTTTCCTCTTTGCCTAACACCTGCAGGCTCTCTGAACGTCAGGTTCGGACAATCACCTGTTGCAGCAACAGCGCAGGGTCCTACACCCAATTCTGTGCACACTCACCCTTCATGCGTAGAGATTGAGCGGCAGCCGCTGTCTTCCATCTCCCTTATGAAGTATGTGAGACAATCTTGGCAGCCAGGCATCCATCAACAAAGACCATATACATCTGCTGTTGGGATAGGTTTTTGGCTTGGTGTGCTGCAAAACATATAGATCCACTATTGGCACCCTTGCCTGAAGTGTTGTCTTTTGTTCTATTATTAACCCAGCACAACCATGTCCTGAGCACAGTTAAGGAGTATCATTTCAGCCATATTGTCTTTCTTGCAGTTGCTGGGTCAACCATCCCTTTTCAAGTCATATGTTGTGACATGTTTCCTGAAAGATTCAAAACATGATCCCTACGACGCTTTTTTTTTTAATGCCCCAATGGGACCTTAATTTGGCGGTGACCTAGGTGATGTGTTCCCCTTTCGAACACATGCATAGTTATCCCCTCCGACACCTGATACTCAAGACTGTTTTCCTGGTGGCCATCTGTAGGAAGTTGACTCTTTATATAGTGGAACAAAATGAGGTACACTGTGCAGAGTCCAAGCAATCCCTAGAGGTATCACAGAGGCACAAATGACATCACAAATGTGCTTTTTGGGTGGTGTGGTCGAGCAGTTAGACGGATCAGAGGGTAGTGCTAAACATGTAAGACACACACTCATGTGCAGTAAGTGAGACACATACTCGATAAATCCGACACCAAGTTATAAAAATAACATATACTTTTATATAAACTTTGCCACTAAGATCACCGGAGTCAGGTGAGTATTGTTCGAGTTATGAATTTTTAGAATTTTTAAAAGTAGACAGTGCATTTTCAGGAAGCTGCAATGCAGTCCTATGGAGTAAAACAAAGACGGCAATCCAGTTAGAGTACAATGACTTACAGGACCAAGCTCCTGGACTTTAGGGGTTTTGGGGCAAGGTCCAAGGCCACACCAACAGGTCACCAAGGGGAACTCTGGTGCGTCCGGGTACAGAGGTCTGTTACATAGTCGGTGTCCCATTCAAGTCTATAGGGGATTGGATGGACTGTAAGGACAGTCCAGGGGAGCCCAGGGGCGTGGGTGATGGGTGGGGGGGGCTCGACCCCTGAGGTCCTAGCATGTGGGGACACCGTTGGTCCACTCCTCCTTGAGCTGTTGGGCATGGGTGCAGGGGTGTCTTCTGACATCGGGTCCAGCACTGGAGTTCCTCGCGGTTACTGAGGGGCCCGCAGAAACACACTGCTGGCGAGGACTGGAGGTCCAGTCCGAACCAGCCAACAAGTGGACTCTAGTCTCATGAGGTGGGGAGACGTGTGCTTGGTTCTCTCCTTCTGGGTACAGGGCAAATGGGTGGAGAGGTGTCCTAGGGCATTGTTTTTTTCCTCCTGGTCACTCACAGTTGCAGGGGGATCTGCAGACCCTGTCATGAAGTCCACAGTGGGCGAGTGCAGGGTGGGGTTCTCTTCTGGACCACGCTGACATAGTTGGCTCACTTCAACACGGGCTATGCAGCTTGGGTACAGTGGTGATATCTGGCATAGGGGTTTTGGCATTCCTGGTTCTCTCAGTTCTTTCTTGGGTGAGTGCGGATGCGGGGGAGCCTCTCCTCCACTTCAAGGGAGTTCTACTTGTTTTTTTGCAGAGCACTGGCAGCTATTCCAGTTTCTTGGAGGCTGCAGCGGCAGGACAGGGCAGTTGCTCCTAGAGGGTCGGGTGCAGCAGGCAGGCCGGCAGGGTTGGCGCCAAGTCAGTCGTACTCCTCTATTATCGGGCTCAGCGGGCTTCTCGTCCACTTATCCTTTTTTGTCCAGCAAAGATCTGAGAATCTGGTTTCAGGGAGTCCGCTAAATACTCAATGTAGGGGGTGTTACCCTTGGGGTCACTTCACCCCCTAGATCACCACTTCCTGTGGGAATGGGCATCACCCTTACCAGAGTTCCTAAATTCCACCTCAAGCAAGATGGTGGTTTTCCTATAGTGGTGTCCACTTCAGTCTGGCCACCCTTGGGGCTTTCCGAGTTTGGAAGTGTGACACATCTCCTGCATAGTTAATTTTCCCATCTGTATATATGCCAGATGGGCCCTGAGGCAGGGGAGTTGGTATATTCCTCTGAGGAAGGCTAGTTCTGCATATCAAAGACAGTGGGCTACTTTGAAGCTCCTGCTGTGGAATGCAGGTCATCCTTTTGGGGGGGGGGTTTAACGCCCCAGCCCGGACACGCTTTTGTTTCTGACCTCTTGAGAGCAGATGCTCTCATCCTGGGAGGTCAGATTCTCATCCTTTGGTGGCAGGCTGGCCAGAATCAGTCAGTGAGCTCACTTGGTAGGGTTTTCAGGGGGTACTTCTTAGGTGCCCTCTAGGTGCATATATTAATAAATCCACCCCTGAAATCAATGAGGGTTTATTAGTACGGAATGTTTGATATCAAACTTCCCTAGGTTCAGAGAAGCCATCATGTAGCTGGGAAACTTGTAGTGACCAGTGTCCAGCACATGTATTTAAAATGGCTTCCCTGTACACTTACTATGTCTAAGAATCGACAAAGACATAGTAAGGACATATATGCTCAAGCATATATGCCCTCACTGGTCATATAATGCATCCTGCCTTAGGGTTGAAGGCCTGCTGTTGGGGTGTATTACAGATATTAGAAGCAGTGTTTTAGGGGACATGACACACAAGTGTGTGCCATGTAGTGTTTTCAATTTTGGACGCACCTTGTCACGCAGCCTGCAATGGCAGTCTGCATAAGGTTGATGCTGAGTCCCTTAGCCTGACGCAAGTTGTGCTGCGGCTCTGAGGGGCACTCTTCAATACCCATGCCCTAGGTACCAGGGGTACCATTTACTAGGGACTTACAGGGGGCTGAAGGGCCTGGTCACTTGGGGGATCAAGTGGCTAAGGGTCTTGTTTTAGGACAAGAACACTGGCACTGGGGACCTGGTTAGCAGGATCCCAGTGCAACCAGAACCCGGCTCCCTACACCATCACATTTGTCAGGAGGGTCTGTGCATTACAAGCTTTCCAACCTCCATTTACCAGCTTCTTCACAGATAAGCGGGTTCTTTACCCCTGTGCCTCTTACCAAAGATAGTGACCCCCTTTCCATGTTGGCCAAAGTCTCACACTGCTGAGCTATGTTGCTCCACCCCATCCCTCCAACTAGGAAGATAGGCTCAATTGTCTGGACCTGAAAAGAGCGATGTCCTATTTTGATCTTACCAAAGACCATCCGGTTGATGATCAGCTCTTTGTAGAGTTCACTGGTGCAAATAAACAGAAAGCAGTGCAGAAGTGGACCATCTCCAGATAGATTGTACTTAGCATTAAGATCTGCTAAGCACTGGGCAGGAAGCAACCTCCTGAGTGCTTATGGGCTCATTCTATCAGAGCCAAAACTGCAACCAGTGCGTTAATTTGCAGAGTCCCTGTTCTGGACATCTGTCAGGCTGCTACATGGACATCCTTGCTCACATTTGCCAAACACTACTGGCCTGACAGTCAGATCCATCATGATGGGCACTTTGCCAGTTTGGTCCCCCAGGACTTTTTGGTCTGAGTCAGTTCGCAGACCCACTCTGGGGAGATATTGCTTTGGTATCTAATCTAAGGTAAGGGATCTGCAGTTAGAAAACTTTATCAGATGAACAAGTTACTTACCTTTGGTAGCACCTTATATGGTTAATAGCAGCAGATTCCTTACCAGCCATCCCTTCTTCCCCATTCTACAAACTTCTACCTAAAAAGTCCCTGGAGGTCCTTCATAAGTGCACATTGGCCACTTAACCTTCTGACGTGGCTCTCTGTGTTTCTGGCATAGAAATAGTTGCCTACACAGGCACTGCACATGTTATTTCTGCACGTCTGATGCTGAACAATCAGTGCCACCTTCTGGCACACAGAAGTGTAGATCAAGATTTTCCAGATACAGTTTGACACCTGGAATGTTTTCTAAGCTAAGGGATCTGCAGCTAAATAGTCTCTACCAGATTAGTTGTTATTGAGGTAAGTAACTTGTTCCTCGTAATCTGAGTGTCTGTGAACATGTCAGGTTTTGACTCTGGCGGTACTGTTCGCGGGAAGGGTGTTTAATTTGTCTCATCCCTGAGGGGCTGTAGGATGGGGAGTATGCATTTCAGATCGCTCCAGGGTATATTCAGACTTTTCAGATGTGTCCTATTCTGAAAATGTCATGATTGTTGGAAAGGAGAATTCCTCTGTATGTTTATAGACATGTTTCCCTGCCCTTGGTGCCCAGCTGTGTTCTTTGTGTCCCTAATGCTGTTTTTTGTGCCTCATGGAAATATGGATCATGCGTGCGGGCTATGACATAGGCCTGTCTTACAGATTTCAGTCTTTTTGGACTGGGAGGGTAGCTGAAAGCCCTACCTCTCACCTTCAACAGCAGTTATGCAGCACAAGCTTGGAGTTTGCAGCATACCATATAGTTATGAACAGGTTCTTTTTAGGTTGAGCCTGCAAGCGAATGTGCTCTCTCTTGACAGACTCTTGTCTGATAATGGGTTTGGAACCCACTCATAGTTTACCTTTCATTAGTATCATTGTCGCTGTTGTTGGCTGCCTTCTTATTTGGCAGCACTAGCCATGCATCATTTCCTTTTAATGCTGTGGCACACGGATCAAGTACTGATTAAAGGACTTTGATTACTGCCGCTCTGCTGGCCATCTTTTCATTTTTTGCAGTTTTATATATCGCAAACTTGACCAGAAAGTATTGGAGCGCTTTACATGATCACTAGTTACGTTACAGAAGGGCACGTTCATTTTTTATTAGGTACGGAAAGATAAAGTGATTTGCCCACAATCATAGTCTATTGAGTCGACGCCGAAACTCGTACAAAGTTAGCCAGATCACAAATGGACAGCTCTGGCCCTTACACTACTTCTTCTCCTGCTGCTCGCGCTGGAATTCAGGTACCATTTATTCACTATGACGCTGTCAACGCCACGTCATAGCTCTTAAGTAGCTATTTCTTTAAGTTATCCTTACACCCTGTGCCTGTTTCTTCTCATCACATCCTGGATGTTGTTTTTGCAGCTCTGTGCATTCCTCTAAGTTAACTGAACTTTAATTCATTTTACACAACCCTGGGAAAGCACATTTGTATACCTCGAGCTAAAACTTGACCTGCGGCACCTTTGTCTAATGTCTTGCTGTTTTATGTGCGGATGACAAGGTTACTCACTGCTCCAGTACTTTAAGAAAATAGCAAAAGTCATTCCAATAAATGCAATCTTTAATTTTTTTCTCCCGGAGGTAGACTTTGTTTTGCATGTCTTGAGATGTCACTATTGTGATGTTACAAGCAGTTGAAGGGGCTAGTGATGCATTACTTCAATTTTGCAATATTTACAAGTTTTGTGGTGTAACACCTGTGTTAAACACTGCGTCTTAACTTTTTTTGTAAACAATTTTTTTCCAATTTTATGTAGGACCAACACCTCCTAAAGGTATAGGAGCGCTTTACATGAACAGCAGTTACATTATACAAAGCACATCTACCTTTTTTTTTTTTTTGCATGAGGCCATTAAGTGATGCGTACAGAATAGCCAGGTGTTAAGGCAATGCCGAGACTTGAACCTAGTTCCAACATCAACAGCTCTGGCCATTACGCCACATCCTCTCAACAGTGGTGTGGGCTGTAGCCTCTGGCATGTTGGTTTAATGGGAGTAAAATGCATGCACATTTATTAAGTGCAACCAAACTGTTTTTGGTTTACAACCTTTCTGTTGGACAACTGAAGCACCACATCAGCAGTATGTTGCTTTTGGATTTGCTGCACTTAGCCACGGTAAAGTGCTTGTAGACAGAAAGAAAAGCTGCTTGAATGCAGATGTTTTAATACTCAAGAACCTCTGCCTCTGGTAAAGTTGTGCATGATATGCAGCAAAATGATGCTGAGTCACAATTGCTACACTGCGGAGTCTGAGGTAGAGCTGTCTTTTCCAGAGCCTCCTAAATTGGGCTTGTAGAACAGTTGCAGCTTTCTTCCACTGTTGCATTTGTGTCCTATAAAAATGCTGCTTCAATGCAGTCTGCAAATGAATACAAGCTTCCTGCTTGCATCCTAAATTCTGCTTCATGCTGCATGATGCACATATTTCAACTACTATGTCTTTGAACAAAGAGCAAAACTTTCTTTAGAGCTCTGTAATTATGCTCTCCTTGACACATTCTCACATTAGCCTGGGTTCTTCTGATGTCACGTTTTAACTTTTTGCACTTTTTCCTGGTTGTGTAGGCCCGATTAAAGGCCTGAATTATTAGTGTAGATTTGAACATATGCGCTTCTTTCTTGGAGCACATACTCATTCAAGCAGTTTGCAACACATAACAGTAAAATATATTCAGTTGTAAACCAATACTGCTCGTTTCCTAGCAAGGTGCCTTCTGTTTTGACCTCGATAAAACTGGAGGCATTTCTAAATTGTTTTGTACCTATGCTGGTGTTGCCACTTCCATACATCGGCCATAATGAGATTTTGCGGGGTTTCACACATAAGAAGTTTTGCCTCTCTCGCCAGAGTGACTGAGGTAGGTAGGTTGTCCTGACTTGCTTTTGCAGTTGGCAAGCTTTCATCCCTCTGAAATCAGTGTGGAGACGTATAACTGCAATGCATTTACTCAAATACTCCTGTCTTTTATACTTCCTTTGTAGGTACGCTTTGCACTATAGTTGAAGTGTAATTATGTGCCCCTTTTTAGGTTGAGGCCGTGAAAACATGCATTAGCGCTTGTGCTCTCGCCTGCAAGACTCATGTGTCTGATAATTGGTTTGGAACCCACCTGTAGCTTACCATTCGTTGGCATTATTGTCGCCCTAATTTACTGCCTTCTCTATTGCTTTAAAAAAAAAAATCTTATTTAACTCACCCCACACTTCCACCTTCAATGCCATCCCTGTTTCTTCTCCCCCTTCCACCACCCGTATATATGTGCCTTTGCATGATACTGTTGTCAGAATGTTTTTTAATTGCTTTGTTCCCATGCCACACTCCAGTGCTTTCTTTACTCTATAATTGTGCTTTCTTTAATACTTTGATATGCCTGCCTGGGAAGGGTACAGTACAGGGATAGAGCAGTACTGTATAGTACATGTGGGTTTAATGCTTGAGTATATGTATGCCTCTGAGGAATACATGACATGAAAATATGTAGTTCTGTGCAGTGCGTGTGCAATCAAAGCATGTGCTAGATGTGTGCTTGTCTGAAATACAATACAGGAAGGGTGAAGTGTTTGCATCTCGCACATGGTTATTGTATGTGTATTTGCAAATAGCACTCCCTAGTACAATACAGAGAAGCACAGCAGTGCATGCAGACTGAATGTGTTTGCTGAATACATCTGTGCCTACAGTGGAACAATGCATAGAGGTAACAGTATTGGAGAGCATGTGTGCTGTGAAAGTACACTGACTGCAAGTTTGCCTGCAATAGTACTTTACATGGAGGACCCTGGGTTCCATTCTAGGAAGCCAGGCCTGTCTGGTGAAGACATTAGGATTAGAGGAATCCACTCCCCAGACAGATTTGTGTATTGTTGTATTCCTATGAGTTTGGTGGGACACACATGACCGACACTGTTTCCGGCACCGATTTGAACCATGCCTGCCAGGTTGTAGCCTGAGCCCTATTCATGTGGGCTTGGATTTGGGGAGTAATGACAGGGGTCACTGATACCTGAGGAATACCAGCCCAATGAAGATGCCAGTATTGACTGGTGTAAGGAACTGGATTCTAGTCAATGGACTAGATACTTTTCCAGATACTGGTATACTTTCTCCCCCTTCCATGGCTACAGAGAAAGACGTTTCTTTTGCAATGGTGGTATGGAGGACAGCTGAGGTCCTTTAACTTCAGGTGCCTTCAGTGACAGTCAAGATTATGGCTTGACAGAGGTGCTGCAACTGGGAGTTTCCACCTCAGAACCTCTACTCCCATTCAATGAAGCTTTCACTGGCATTCTTCTGGGGACTTGGTCCAAACTAAGCACAGAAGCTCATGTGAATAGGACAATTCCCTGTCGCCACCACACCAGGAGTCCCAAATTTCCTCATCCAACACTTCACCCCAGAGATCCTGGCCTCTTCATCCCACGTAAATTCTGGTGCAGTCCCTACCACACCCCCAGACAGGGAATCAAAAAGGCTGGACTCTTTGGGGAAGAGCATGTTTTCTTCTGCCATCCTGGCTATGCGGTCCTGGAACATTGCGTGCCTTTTGTGCCACTATTCTCATGATCTGAGGGACATGGTTGCGCAAGTGCTGCCAGTGGTCCTGGAGAAAGCCAGGCCCGTGCTCTCGCAGGCCGTTGCCGATGGGAGAGATGTAGCTAAGTTTACCATCTGTTGTGGACTTTACACAACCAACTCACTGGGCAGAGCAGTCTCGTAGACGGTGGCCTTGAGGCGCCACGCCTGGTTGAGGGCGACTGGCTTTTCAGGTGATGTCCAATCTTCCCTGATGGACAAGCCCTTTAATGGCTCCTGTCTCTTCGGAGACCAGGCAAATTCGCACTGGGCACTTTGACAGTAGGACTACGGCCAAGTCCTTGGGCCCTTCTATGGCCCCACGTCACCCAAAATTTGCCTTTTGCTCCTTTCATGGCTACGGAAGGGGCTTCCAGCCACACAAATACTCATCCTGCCACTGTGCTGCACATATGCCACAGCCTATGTGTGGCTGAGGGTGTGGTACACACAAACCTCATGAGTCGTTTAGCCAGAGGTCGAGTCTGTCCACCATTTCCCCAGCAGCTGCAGCTTCCAGTCCCTCCTAATCTGCTCACATATCACGAAAAAAACTTGGAAACAAGCATTCACATGGAACTCATTTTTACAAAAATGTAATGACAGCAGAACATGTCTGACTTGAATCAATCAAATTAATTCTCATATCTACCCCTAATTGGCATATAGCATCCCCCTTATGCAGTCCTTTTCCTTGTCCAAGGGTTGGATTATGGCATATTCTTGTTTTCATTGTTTTTTCATTTTTTTCATTCTTTTATTATTTAATGTCTACCATTTTTAAGTAGAAATTTGTAATTCTTTTTAAAATTTTTGGTCCTTGGGCTAAGTGTACATTTTTGCAGAACCATTGGTTGCCTCCTTGGACTGAAATTCTCTGCCCTTGCCGGTGGAGGATCACATTTTTTGCATCATTTTTCCTTTTTCTACTTGATTGTTATCTTTTATTTTCCTTGGAAGGAGTGTGGGGTGAATGTAATTAGCATCCTGGAGTCGGACGATCGACTTTTCCCGCTTCTCCACACCTCCTCAGCCTGTACACGCCCCCTCTCAGCGAGGACGTTGCATGCCAGGCCTCCAGTTGCCTTTTACTTCTGGATTGTCAGTACACTGATGATTCCATTACGAAAGGGCGATCCTATGACTGGGAGAACACCTCTCTGCCGTTTATCCTTTTGCCCCATTAGTGCATCTGGCTGCATTATTTCTTGCGCTCACGGGTAAGGTCAATTCTAAGTGACTAAGTTCATTTTTCATCATTTGTTTATTTGTTTTTTTCTAATTATCTCCTGCACTTGTTTTTTCACTATTACAGGGTACCGCACTTGGGTTTTTTAATGTTGTGTGACTCCCACCTTGAGCAGCCTTGATAAGCTGCTTTACCCTTACAGTATTAATATTTTTTAGCTCCTTGTTCAATCCCTAGTGATTTTGATACATGTATCACCTTGGCCTGTATTTTGCAGCCATAAGGAGCCTACTCTACTTTCAGCGAACATGCTTCTTCATAAGAAGATTTTAAGTATGTAATATTCAGTTACTTGCCATATATATTTTTATATTTATTGTATGAAACCAGTAGCTTACAGTATCCATATTTCAGTCCTCCAGCTCAACTCTAGTCCTGAAGCAACCCTTTCATCTAAAATAGGGTTGAAATACCATCAACACTAAAATAGACAGATCTTGTATTCAATCTTGTACACTGTGAGTACTGCCCAGTGTTGACTTATGGCTTATGTAAAGCAGGCTTTCTTTAAAAATCAATATACCATTGGTTTGCACTAAAGTTTTATCACAATTTTCTTTTATCTGTATGGTTTCTTTCCCCTGGGCTCGTTTCTGAAACTTTCTCAGTATTCACCTCTCTAGGTCATTGTCTTTATGAATTTTGCCACTGCTTAATGGCTTTGAATACATTCAGATATAATTAGATTGAACCACATTTGTCATACTGTTTTTCTCTATACAAGTAATTTCCTTCTGACAAGTAACATTCTGTCTTAGTACGGAGAGTCTGTTTTAGATTGATTCATGTCAGACATTTTCTGCTGTCAGTACATTTTTGTCAGAATGAGTTGCATGTGAATGCTTGTTTCCAAGTTTTTTTTATTTTTATTTATACCCATATTAACATGGACATTTGGGTCGCTCTTGTTATTCTAATTGGTTCACATACCATCATGGGCATCCAGTTGGAAGCGTTCGCCATCATCTGCCGCACTGTCAGTCCATAGCATGGGACAGGTGGGTTTTGCAAATAGTCTAAAAGGGCTACTTCCTCCCCGTCATGACCACCCTCCCCCATGCCACTATATTTCGACAGGCTGGCGGAGGATTATCTTTCCCTTCTCCGCCAGGTAGTCACAGTTCTCTTGGCCTAGTGCTGACACCTGAAGTAGGTTGCAGTTGTTATTCCCGCTACTTTCTGGTGCCAAAAAAGGACGCAGACCTTTGTCCCGTTCTAAACCTACAGCCCCTCAACTGCTCCTTCAAGATGCTCATGTTAGCTCATGTTATGATGTCTGCCTTAGATCCAGGAGACTTGATGGTAGCGCTGGACTTGCAGGGCACATATTTCCACATTCCTGTCCTTCCTGCTCACAGGCGCTACTTGCGGTTCATGGTAGGCCATGTACACTTTGTTTGCCGTGCTCCCTTTTGACCTCACCGGCCCATCAGGTGTTCACCTAGGTGATGGATGTGGTTGCAACTCATCTGCGAAGATCAGGGCTGTCAGTCTTTCCCTATCTTGATGACTGGCTGTTGTAGGTGGGCTTGCTTCCAGTCTGTCTGCTCCCCACCTCCAGACTATAGTGGACCTCATACACACACTGGGGTTCACTATAAATGTTCCAAAGTCACACCGGACTCCCTCTCAGATGCTTCCTTTCATTGGAGCTATTCTGGACATAGTGCAGTTTCGGGCTGAACAGTGAGTCCAGTGTATTCAGGCTATGATACCGATGTGTCAGCCTCTATCCTGGATTTCAGTGAGACAGACTCTGAGTGTAAGGAAATGCCTCCTTGGCATGGTTACACCCTGACATTTTGCCTTTTGCTGATGCCAAGTTATGATTGAAAATGTGCTGGGACCCTGCTAACCAGGCCCAAGCACCAGTGTTCTTTCCCTAAACTGTACCTTTGCTTCCACAAAAGGCACAGCCCTGCACTCAGATGAGTCCCTTGTAACTGGTACCCCTGGTACCAAGGGCCCTGATGCCAGGGAAGGTCTCTAAGGGCTGCAGCATTTCTTATGCCACCCTGGGACTCCTCACTCAGCACATGCATACTGCGTCTCAGCTTGTGTGTGCTGGTGGGGAGAAAATGCCTAAGTCGACATGGCACTCCCCTCAGAGTGCCATGCCAACCTCACACTGCCTGTGACATAGGTAAGTCACCCCTCTAGCAGACCTTACAGCCCTAAGTCAGGGTGCACTATACCACAGGTGAGGGCATACGTGCATGAGCACTATGTCCCTACAATGTCTAAGCAAAACCTTAGACATTGTAAGTGCATGGTGGCCATACAGAGTATATGGTCTGGGAGTTTGTCAAACACGAACTCCACAGTTCCATAATGGCTACACTGAAATCTGGGAAGTTTGGTATTAAACTTCTCAGCACAATAAATGCACACTGATGGCAGTGTGGGATTTATTGTAACATACACCCAGAGGGCATCTTAGAGATGCCCCCTGAATGCCAGTCCAACTCATAGTGCTAGGCTGACCAGTTTCTGCCAGCCTGCCACAACCAGACACGTTTCTGGCCCCATGGGGTGAGTGCCTTTGTCACTGTGTGGCCAGGAACAAAGCCTGTACTTGGTAGAGCCATTTTCACTGAACTTGAGTAACTTATAAGTCACCTATATGTCTAACCTTTACTTGCTGAAGGTTAGGTGCAAAGTTACTAAGTTTGAGGGCACCCTTGCACTAGCAAAGGTGCCCCCAGATACTTCAGGGCCATTTCCCCGGAATTTGTGAATGCGGAGACACCATTACATGTGTGCACTACATATAGGTCAATACCTATATGTAGCTTTACAATGGTAACTCCGAATATGGCCATGTTACATGTCTAAGATCATGGAATTGTCCCCCTTTCCAAATCTGGGATTGGGGAGCCAATTCCATGCATCCTGGGGGCTCCACCATGGACCACCTAGTACTGCCAAACCAGCTCTCTGAGGCTTGCACTGCAGATACTGCTGCTGCCACCTCACAGACAGGATTCTGCCCTCCTGGCGTCTGGGTAGCTCAGTCCCAGGATGGCAGAACAAAGCATTTCCTCTGAAAGCAGGGTGTTACACCCTCTCCCTTTGGAAATAGGTGTTACAGGCTGGGGAGGGGTAGCCTCCGCCAGCCTCTGGAAATGGTTTGAATGGCATAAATTGTGCCGTCCTTGCATAAGCCAGTCTACACTGGTTCAGGGACCCCTTGTCCCCTGCTCTGGCGCGAAACTGGACAAAGGAAAGGGGAGTGACCACTCCC
Organism: Pleurodeles waltl; assembly: GCF_031143425.1. Lineage (NCBI taxonomy): Eukaryota > Metazoa > Chordata > Amphibia > Caudata > Salamandridae > Pleurodeles > Pleurodeles waltl. The sequence continues at coordinate 205,267,971 of NC_090439.1, forward strand.
CTGTCCATCAAAACCCTAGGGGTGGTGCCCAGAGCTCCTCCAGTATGTCCCAGACTTCAGCCATCTTGCTTTGCAAGGTGTGGGGGCACTCTGTAGGCCTCTGAGTGGCCAGTGTCAGCAGGTGACTTTAGAGAACCCTCCTGATAGGTTCATACCTGATAAGGTAGCCAATCCCCTTCTCAGGGCTATTTATGGTCTCTCCTGTGGGTTGTCTTCAGTTTCTGCTTGCAAGTTTCCTTCATAAATCCTCTGCAACAACTTTAGCTTCCTCTGACCGCGGATCAACCCAAGTCCTGCTCCAAGAAACGCTGTAACTGCAACAAAGTATCCACCAGAGATACTTTTCTTCAGCAACCTCAGCTCCAAGTCAGCAACTGCAACAGTTTCCATGGTGTGCGTGCTCTGAAGACTCGTCTTCACCCTGCACCAGAAGGACCAAAGAAATCTCCCGTGGAGTGACTGAGTCACACCCCTGCTCCAAGCAGGCACCTTCCAAGACAACGACCGGTACCCTTGGACTCCTCTCACAGCGACGAGCGTGCTCTTAAGGTTACAGAGGGTGGACATCATCGACATAGACTGTCCTGCGGTCCTGCAGACGCAATTTGGAGGAGGTAAGACCTTGCCTTTCCTGAGAGCGACTGTACCCCTGTGTACTGCATCTTCTTCAGTATTTGCAAAATTCCTTCGTGCACAACCTGGCCCAGATCCCCAGCACTCCATCCTGCGACGCTCAACTCGCTGAGTTGTTCTCCGGCGGCGTGGGAACTTCCTGTTTTGTGCTGCATCAACCACATTTTGCCCGTCCTTTGTCCCTGTGTCCTGGGACCTCTGGGGTGCTGTCTGGCATCGTGAGGACTTTCTAAAGTGCTGAGAGCACCCTCTTTCTTCTCACAAAGAGTTGAGGCCCCCAGGTCCCTCCTGGGTCCATCCAGCACCATTTTGACGCAAAACGCACTTTTGTCGTAGCCAAGGCTTGTTAGCGACTTCCAACACAAGATCACGTCTGCAGCGATCTTCACGTTGTGGGACATCCTTTGCATCATGCAGGAACCCGCTGGTATCTTCCTAGGGTGCAATTCTGCAGTCTCTGACTAACCGTGGACTCTTCTTTTGCACCCTCTTCTGGGTTGGCAGGGGCTCCTGTCCTTCCTGGAACTTCTTTCAACTTCTGGACTTGCTCCCCTTCCTTTGCAGGACTTCAGGTCCAGGAATACAGCAGTTGTTCTTTGCAGACTTGGTTGGTAGCTGCAAAATCCCAGTTACGAGGTGTAGTGTGTCCTAAGGAAACTTGCAGTACTTTACTCCTGCTTTTCTGGGCTCTGAGGTGGGGTAATTTACCTTTACTGTATTCTTTCTCTCCCAGCGATTATGCACACACTACACTAGTCTAGGGGGGAATTTGTGATTAGCATTTCACTTTCTTAGTATATGGTTGATGTTGCCCCTAGACCTATTTTCTCCCATTGCATTTTATAGCATTTCCTGTTGTTTGCATTGTTCTATGACTATTTACTTGTCTAATTTTGGTGTCTAGTGTATATATTGTGTATAGTACTTACCTCCAGAACGAGTATTGTCTCTAAGATATTTTTGGTACTGTGTCACCCAAATAAATACCTTTATTTTTGGTAACACTTAGTATTGTCTTTACTTGTGTATAAGTACTGTGTAACTATAAGTGTTATTGCAGGAGCCTTGCATGTCTCCTAGTTCAGCCTAAACTGCTCTTCTATAGCTACCTCGATCAGCCTAAGCTGCTAGAACACTACTACATTTCACTAATAAGGGATAACTGGACCTGGTATAAGGTGTAAGTACCCAAGGTACCCACTACAAACCAGGCCAGCCTCCTACACAGACATATCTAGTCACCAATGCTGACAATGTAACTAAAGTCCATCCCATGGCAATGGCGACTTTAGAATGGGGAGGGGTTACTGGCCTGAAACAGGTGGTAGTCTCCTCTGCAATTCCAGTAGAGTGTTTGCTAGGGAATGATCTGGAGTCCTGAGCATGGGCTGAGGTAGAGTTCAAGACCCATGCAGCCATGCTGGGTATCCCTGAACTGGCGTGTGTTAAGAAAAGAGCACAGAGCAGACCACAGGGTGAAAAAGAAGTGTTGGAGCCTAGAATAATGGGACAACCTTCCAAGAGAAAAGGGAAGAGGACTGGGGGACTAGCCTCTACACAGCAAAATAAACAGGACCTCTCTTCTCAGGAAGATATCCTATCCCCTGAGGGAACGGAGTCCATGGAGCTGGAGCTTTACCAGGTGGAGCTCTTGGGCCCAGGGGGACCCTCAAGGGATCAGTTGTGCCAGGGACAAAAGACTTGTCCCACTCTTGAAGGCCTGAGACAGCAAGCGGCTGAGCAAGAAAAAAAGAAGAATCAGTGGATCCCACAGGGTCTATTGGGACGATGAACTCCTTTACACCGAGGCAAGATATCCCAAACCTGGTGCCACTAGGAGAGTGGTAGTGCCTTAGGAGTTTAGAGAGTAATTCCTTACCTTAGTCCATGACATTCCCCCTTGCTGGGCATCTGGGACAAAGCAGGACTTGGCAGAGATTAATCAACAATTTCTATGGGCCCAATATGTCCCAGAAGGTAAGGGAGTTTTGCAGCTCCTGTGTCACCTGTCAAGCAAGTGGCAACACAGGTGGCCATTCAAAGGTCCCCCCCCCCCCACCCCATTGCACTTCCAGTGGTGGGGGACCCCTTTGAGAGGGTTGGTGTGGACATAGTGTGTCCACTTGAACCTCCCACAGCATCAGGGAACCAATATATACTGGTAGTAGTGGATCATGCTACCAGGTACCCTGAGGCAATTCCCCTTAGGTTGACTACTGCCCCTGCAGTAGCCAAAGCACTCGTAGGTATCTTTACCAGAGTGGGTTTTCCTGAGGAGGTGGTTTCTGACAGAGGTACCAACTTCATGTCAGCTTACCTAAGGCATATGTGGAATTAGTGTGGGTGCCTTACAAATTCACCACACCATACCATCCACAAACCAATGGTCTTGTGGAAAGATTTAACAAGACATAGAAGGGCATGATAATGGGGCTCCCTGAAAACCCAAAAGGAGATGGGATGCCCTCCTGCCATGTCTCCTTTTTCGCCTACAGAGAGGTGCCACAGGAGGGAGTAGGGTTTTCCCCCTTTGAGCTTCTATTTGGCTGTCCTGTAAGGGACCACTGGCACTTATAAAAGAAGGCTGGGAGAGATCTCCCCATGTCTCCTAGACTATGTACTAGGCCTCTGCTCCAGGATGGCAGGGTACTTCGAAAAGGCATACAAAAACCTTGAGGCCAGCCAACAACTCCAGAAATTGTGGTATGACCAAAAGGCTGAAATGATAAAATTCCAGGCAGGGCAGAAAGTCTGGGATTTGGAGCCTGGGGCTCCCAGGGCACTCCAGGACAGATGGAGTGGCCCTTACGCAGTGCTAGAAAAGAAGAGTCAGGTCACTTACTTAGTGGACCTGGGCACTAGCGGGACACCAAAGAGAGTGATCCATGTTAACTGCCTCAATCTCTATAATGATAGGGCAGGCATAACCATGTTGATGGTTACTGATGAGTATCAGGAAGCAGAGAGTGAACCTCTCCCTCATCTCCTCTCAACCGACCCCAAAGAAGGCTCATTGGATGGAGTTGTCTACTCAGACACCCTCTCTGACCAAGAGCAAGCTGAGTGCAGGCAAGTCCTACAGCAGTTTGCTTTGCTCTTTTCTTTAACCCCTGGTCAGACAAACGTGTGTACCCATGATGTGGACACAGGAGACAGTTTACCTGTCAATAATAAAATATTCAGACAATCTGATCAAGTCAAGGAAAGCATCAAGGTGGAAGTTCACAAAATGCTCGAAATGGGAGTGATAGAGCACTCTGACGGTCCATGGGCTGTCCCAGTGGTCTTGGTCCCCAAACCCCACACCAAGGAAGGAGAGAGATGAGGTTTTGTGTGGACTACAGAGGGCTCAACTCTGTCACCAAGACAGATGCTCACCCCATACCAAGGACAGATGAATGAATTGACAAATTAGGTGCAGCCAAATTCTTAAGTACCTTTGATTTGATAGCAGGGTACTGGCAAATCAAAATGGCACATGGGGTAAAAGAGAAAACAGCATTCTCAACACCTGATGGGCATTATCAGTTTACTGTTATGCCCTTTGGCTTAAAGAATGCCCCTGCCACCTTCCAAAGGTTGGTGAATCAAGTCCTTGCTGGCTTGGAGTCCTTCAGTGCAGCATATCTAGATGAAATTGCTATCTTTAGCCCCAAGGTGCAGGATCACCTGGTCCACCTGAAGAAGGCTTTGCAGGCCCTGCAAGCAGCAGGCCTCTCTATCAAGGCATCCTAATATCAGATACTGCAAGGCACAGTGGTTTACTTAGGACTCCTTGTAGGTGGAGGCCAAGTGCAACCATTGCAACCCAAGATCCAGACAGTTCTGGACTGGAAGCTCCAAAAACCCAGACTCCAGTCAGGGCATTCCTTTGCTTGACTGGATACTATAGGAGGTTTGTGAAGGGATATGGATCCAGAGTGACTCCCCTTACAGAACTTCCCTCCAAAAAGATGCCCAAGAAGGTTAACTGGACCTTGGACTGTCAAGGGGCCTTAGTCACCCTGAAAGAAGCTATGTGCTCAGCATCAGTTTTGAAAGCTCCAGATTATTCTAAGCAATTCTTTGTGCACACAGATGCCTCTGACCATGGGATAGGAGCAGCCCTGTCCCAAACCAATGATGATGGCCTTGGGCCAGCCTGTTGTTTTTATTAGGAGGAGGTTACTCTCCAGGGAGTAGCGTTGGAGTGCCATTGAGAGGGAGGCTTTTGCTGTGGTTTGGTCACTGAAAAAGTTGAGACCATACTTGTTTGGTACTCACTTTATAGTCTAAACTGACCACAGACCTCTCAGTTGGCTCATGCAGATAAAAGGAGAGAACCCTAAACTGCTGAGGTGGTCCAAATCCATACAGTGAATGGACTTTGTAGTGGAACTCAGACCTGGGACTGCCCATGCCAACGCAGATGGCCTTTACAGGTTCTTCCACTTACAAAATGAAGACTCTCTTGGGAAAGGTTAGTCTCATCCTCTTTCATTTGGGGTGGAGGTTGTGTAGGAAAATGCCACTGTTGGCCTGGTTACCCCCTAACTTTTTGCCTTTTGTTGATACCAGCTTTGATTGAAAGTGTGCTGGGACCCTGCTAACCAGAACCCAGAGTCCTGTGTAAATTGTACCCATGGTACAAATGGGCCCTGTGGCCAGGGAAGGTCTCTAAGGGCTGCAGCATGTATTATGCCACCCTGGTGAGCCCTCACTCAGCACATATACACTGCCTCACAGCTTGTGTATGCTGGTGGGGAGAAAAAGGCTAAGTCGACATGGCACTCCCCTCAGAGTGCCATGCCCACAACCCAGTGCTTGTTACATAGGCAGTCACCCTTCTTCCAGGCCTTATAGCCCTAAGGCAGGGTGCACTATACCACAGGTGAGGGCATAGCTGCATGAGAACTATGTCCCTACAGTGTCTAAGCCAATTCTTAGACATTGTAAGTTCACAGTAGCCATAAAGAGGGTGGCCATATAGAGTATATGCTCTGGGAGTTTGTCAAACACGAACCCCACAGTTCCATAATGGCTACACTGAATACTGGGAAGTTTGGTATCAAACTTCTCAGCACAATAAATCCACACTGATGCCAGTGTGGGATTTATTGAGAAATGCTCACAGAGGGCCCCTTAGAGATGCCCCCTGCATGCCAGCCCAACAGTTAGTGCTAGGCTGACCGGTCTCTGCCAGCCTGCCACTCCCAGACAAGTTTTGGCCACATGGGGTGAGTGCCTTTGTGCACTCTGTGACCAGGAACAAAGCCTGTCCTGGGTGGAGGTGCTTCACACCCCCCCCTGCAGGAACTGTAACACCTGGCGGTGAGCCTCAAAGGCTCAAGCCTGGTGTTACAATGCCCCAGGGCACTCCAGCTAGTGGAGATGCCGCCCCCCCCATCCCCTCTCTCCCCCCCCCCCACCCAAACACAGCCCCCACCTTTGGCGGGAAGTCTGGGGAGATAATGAGAAAAACAAAGAGGAGTCACCTCTCACTCAGGTCCACCCCTAAGGTGACCAAAGCTGAAGTGACCCCCTCCTTAGAAAATCCTCTATCTTGTTTGGAGGATTTAGCCCAATAGGAATGGGGATGTGCCCCCCTCCCCAAAGGGAGAGGAGGCACAAGGAGGGTGGAGCCACCCTCAGGGACAGTAGCCATTGGCTACTGCCCTTCAGCCCTAACACACCACTAAATTTAGTATTTAGGGGCGACCTTGAACCCAGGACATTAGATTTCTGACGACCTACAAAGGAGGACTGCTGACCTGAAAACCCTGCAGAGAAGAAGGAAGACGACAACTGCTTTGGCACCAGCCCTACCGGCCTGTCTCCTGATTCAAACAACCTGCACCAGCGACGCATCCGACAGGACCAGCGATCTCTGCTGACTCAGAGAACTGCCCTGCAACTAAGAAGGATCAAGAACTTCTGTGGACAGTGGTCCTGTCCAGCAAAGAAAGAAGAAACCATCTTTAAAGGGACTCTCACCTCACTCCTGAAGCGCACACCTCTCCACCCGACACCCTTGGCCCGTGTCCGCGCACACCTCTCCACCCGACACCCTTGGCCCGTGTCCAGAAAAACCAATGACCCAGATAGGATCCCCAGGTGACTTTGACGACGTGTCCACCCTGGGCTAACATCTCTGCACCCCCACAATGACAGCTGAACAGGGAATCCAGAGGACACCCCTGACCACTACTGCCCGGATGAAGAAATCTGACGCCTGGAAGAAGCACTGTGCCCACCGCCCCCAGGCCTGTGAAGAACCGACCACCAGTGCAGAAGTGACCACCAGGCGACCCTCACCCTTGCCCAGTCGTGGCTGGCCTGAAAAGCCACCCTATGTCCTGCCTGCAACGTATGAATGACCCCCGAGTCCCTCCTTTGATTCCTATACAAAACCAGATGCCCTGTTTGTCCACTGCACCTGACCGCCCCTGTGCCGCTGTGGGTGTGCTTTGTGTGACTACTTGACCGCCTATTCCGCCTATTCTGACCGCAGCGATAAAGCCGCGGTCAGAAAAGGGAAACCGGCGGTTTCCCGCCGGTTTTCCCCTGGCCTGAGGAATCCTCCATGGCGCTGCCTGTGGGGATTCCGACCCCCTTACCGCCAGCCTGGTTCTGGCGGTTTTGACCGCCAGAACCTGGTTGGCGGTAACGGGTGTCGAGGGGCCCCTGCAGTGCCCATGCCAATGGCATGGGCACTGCAGGGGCCCCCTAACAGGGCCCCACCAAGATTTTCAGTGTCTGCATAGCAGACACTGAAAATCGCGACGGGTGCAACTGCACCCGTCGCACCCTTTCCACTCCGCCGGCTCCATTCGGAGCTGGCATCCTCGTGGAAGGGGGTTTCCCGCTGGGCTGGCGGGCGGCCTTCTGGCGGTCGCCCGCCAGCCCAGCGGGAAACTCAGAATTACCTCGGCGGTCTTTTGACCGCGCAGCGGTATTCTGACGGCGGTACTTTGGCGGGCGGCCTCCGCTGCCCGCCAAAGTCAGAATGAGGCCCTAAATGTGTTCATGCTGCAGGAGTGGGTAAGACCTGAGTTAGGCCTGTTGGGACCCAGGGGACTTGCTGCGGACGGTGCTTCTGCACCGTTGACACTTTTAATTAAATTCCAAAAGAGTCAAAGAAAAGCATGCTCTTGAGTACAGCCTAGTAGGAAGCATTCCCTGAATTCAGCCACCAATGAATGTTGAATAACCCCAACAGTGTTACACAGAAGAGGGTGGAGTAGGGATTTGGCTGATAAAACCTAGAGCCTGGACCTCAAGAAGATTGTGTTGTTGCTAATAAATGTTGTTATTCCTTTGCATGTGTACAGTTAGAAATAAAATACTATGTTTTCTTATAAAAGCAAGGATTTGCTTGGACATTGATTTATTGATGATACAGTGTGCACTTTGAGTTATGAGTCGTCTTTACTAATCTGTATCTACATTTCCTCCCCCAAGCTAGCCTTTGACTGCTTGTCCACAGCTACCACTGAGTGTCAAGTGCAGAAGGGGTACTTAGCCCAGTTGCTCAGATCTCATAGTAGGTTTGGCACTGGATCATCAGGAGTAACAGACCCCACCACCATGGTTGGACTCTGTAGCCCTGCATGCCCCGTTGCCCTCTGAAAGGGTTTCTGACAATGATCTTTCCATCTGCAGTTATGAGCAGGAGAACTGGATCAGAGATTATATGTTTGAACTCTTTGCCAGAATATTGGGCTCCAAGCCAAAAATCTCTTTAGTTTTAGGCTGGTTTTGAATGAAGAATCTGTGCTTCTTTGCTGCCATGGTGGCTTATTGATGTCAGAGAAAACAATAATGGGACTAGGTTGCGTAGATTTGGTTGCTCGTCACTGTCTCATGCAGTGGGCTTTTTGTAACTCTAGTGTCAGCGAAATTCTGTTTCAGAGGACAGCGCAGGAATGTTATGAGGAACTCCTCCATATTATTATTTTACGTACTTCATGGATGCCATGAATATGAACATTGTCCCACCTTGGACTATCGTCCAATTTCATAGGTCTATGACAAAGCTGCTGCATCACCTGCCCTAATCAGGTATGGTGATAAATTAGGATCCCTGTTTATCAATGTGTTTGTCTGTTTGATTTAGGCTAAATCTGAAGTTTGTAATGTCTGCTCACGTGGAGTGCATTTAGCTGGACATGTCCCCCTGTTTTTTCCAAACCACTCCGTGGAGCCTGCTTCCGTGATTTCTCTCTATGTAACTTCCAGAGTGACTTCAGGGGGTGTATAATTTTCCATGTTCTTGATTTGTTGCCTCTAGTGACCATCTAAGTGAAGAGTAGCTACCTAGCACTTTTATTGTCCTTTAAGCTGTGTGGCAGTATCCAGGATATGTTGGCCATTTTTGTGTGGCCCGAATAAATTCTCGGATGCAGGGGTTGTACATAATTTTAACGCTGTAGCACAGTTACTTCAGTAGATTGTCTTCACTATGCTAACCCCCACCCTGGTGGACCATTGTTGTTGACTGCATATGAGCAGTTTCTGACAATGGGGTTGGTGTGCTGCCGGAACGAATACTGTAAGTTTCAAAGGTATGTTGGCATTAACATTTAGTTTTCTTGGACATACCACTGCTATTTCATGTAAAGTCATGCTGCCCCATTCCCATGGTGGCATAACTGAAATTGCAGTCAGGTATTTTTGCGTGGATCAAGTATTTAAAACATTGAATACTAAACAAGCAGGTTACAAGGGACCTGTTTCCGTTTTGAGGGGCACAATGTCACATGCCTCCAACTCCTTGCGCAAGCTGGTGTTACTGCATACAGAATCAGAAGATTTCACTGAGCCGTAAGTGACACTGTTCAATATTGATTTGGCCTCAGGCAGTCAGAGCTCTCAATAACCCTGTGTGTCAATCCAGGCCCCAAGGGGTGTTCTTGGATCCAGGGATCCACTCTGTTTCTCCTCTCTGTCTGGCTCACTGGGTAAGGAACAGTGTCATGCATGCACATTCTTATTCATTATGGCAGGTCCACAATTTCATATGTTGTCTCTTTACCGGTCCAGAGTAGGCCATCAGTCTGCCAGCACCCCCGCCTTATTGCAGCATGAACCTCTCCAGGGGTGCTTGGGTATACACTCAACTTTCTTCAGGGTCTCTGGCCCCCCCATCAGACAGTGCCATGATTCTGCCTCATCACAGGCCATATTGTAGGCTCCCTTACTTCTCAGAGCCCCTGCAGTCAGCCTCTGTATCCCCTAAGAGGCATGAGCAGCTTCCCCTGTTTGCCAACACCACTGATGCACTCTGTTATGTCTTCTACTCCAGAGACTGATCTCCAGATGCTGAAAAACCGCTTCAATGAGACGGCCAGTTCAGAAACTCGCAGGGAAGTGGCTATCTTCTTCTTGGGCCTGGCTCTGCCTTCAGCAAAGTGATCTTTAAATCTCATCAGTTTTTCACAATGTTGTTCAACCAATGTACCCTCTTCTGCTCCATTTCCCATGAAATGAACACAATGTTTTGGGGCGGGACATCCTAGAGCCCTTATGCAAAAGTTTCATTACACCATATTCCTTGTGTCCAAATATACTTGTACAGTTATTCTTTTGGTTGTACTGTTTTCCACAGTTTGCATAGAAGACACTGGAACATTCCTCCAACTACCTTTTAAAGTGGGTGTTATATAATATCCTACTCTGACTGATGTTATTTGTATGTGAAGACAAATGCACCACTGTTCCAGTATTTTCACCACACCATGGAAATGCAGAAGTTGGCCACAACTCTATGAAGGTAGCACACTCAGTTGTATTTTGCAAAGTTGACAGGTATGAAGTATTTGGAGAGCTTTGTGCTGTGAAAAGTGTCTTTTGTCTAGCTAAAGCTGGAACCATAGCATTTGTCCACAGTTTAGCAACTATTGAAAAAATACCTTGCCAAAGGGGCATAGCTAAATGGCCACTGGGATGAATGTGAATCCACAGAGCTGTGTGGTGTCCCTTTAGAAGTCTATATGATCCCCAGCGGCAGGTGCCTGGTGGCATCCGGAGTCATCCGGCTGTACTGAACATTATCAGTTTACTGATGTAGCCCATTTTTCCAAGGCACCTTGAAATGGTGAGGGATAGGCTAGCCAGACCAAGCCAGTCCAATAGCATAGTCAACCACATGTAAATGGATAGAAATATATGTGACTCAGACATGATGTCAGATGATAAACTACACATCAGAAGAAACTGTCAAACCTCTTTAAGAGTCTTAATCTGTGAAGTGACAATGGCGCTAGGCAGGACACAGACATTTAAATTAAGAGCATAGAATGTTGAAAGGCATACTCAAACGAACAATCTTCTGGTAAAGCTGACCAAAAATGCTGAAGGCCCTAACATGACATTTTTTACTGGCCATTTCAGTTTTTGCAAGAATATAAATCTGGCATGTGTGTTCTAGTTTGTTTCTGTTTGGAGCAGGATGAACTCCGATTTTCATATGCCTCATTGTTTCTGAAAAAGTGGTTAAAGTGGGAAAAAGAATTACGAACTGGAAAGCAACTCAAACAATTGCTAGTGGCTGAAATTGTTGTCATTATTCTTCCAGTCACTTTTTTTGCTTTTTGATGTCTTCTATATGTAGATCTGCCTTGTGTGAATGTTTATTAAATTTAACAACTGGAAACCCCAGAGACTCAGCCTAATGGGATGTACAGGCCATGTCAATATAACATATGCAGGGAGACCATTTGTCTCCATAGTTTGATTTGACAACAACCAGAGTGCCAGTGGTTTTTCGCTGTAGCCTTCATATCTTTGTCCAACTAAGAGTTAGAGGGAGATTCAAGGGAATTTCTAAGTATGCTGTACAGAATGTTTTGCTGCTAATTAGCAGGTAGTGATAAATTTGATCTGCATCCCATGTAATAAACATCAGGGTAAATGATGGTCAGTCATGCTGGCAGTGTACGCCTACCACTCCTCTAACCTTTTAAGCACTCTTTATCCTTTCCCCAATCCCGCTCTTAGACACTCACTTTACTGAAATGTAAAACTTCTTTCCTAAGCCCTCAGAGAGAACATTTCTAGGAACACCAGCATCCCACAGATTCCCTCTGTGTACTCCATGGGTCTCCACTTAAAAAGAGCTATTCTAGGAGGGGTGGCCACATAACTATTTACACTGCTGCCATGCTAATAATAACTCTTAGTACAAAACAGACACCCTCCTTACCTTGGTCACATCCCACTATGGGTTCACACTGTCCCCAGAAGTATCAAAAGACATCGCACATCTGTTCTGAGAAGATTAGACTCGTATTTTAAATCTCTTCAATCTCTACATAGACGCCCCTAATATCGAGATTCACAAGAAAAATGCAGTCAAAGAAATCTAATCGAGATTCCACTTTTTAGAGTAAATTGAGACGATCTAATCTCAGCACAACACTGTCTTGAATAAAGTAACTTTGACATTCTCTTCCTGGCTGAAATGTGACCCATGTGAATAGTCACAGTCTATTTTAGGCCTGCTCATCTCTCAGGAATTTTCGACCATCCTTCTGAAACATGTTGTCAAGACTGAGTGGATAGGAGGAGCTGAATGGGAATTGTGGGTGTAACTGGTATTCACAAAATGACAACTGTGGGTTGTAACTGTCAAAACCATCATCAGCTGACTGTGTCAGCAGGCTGAATCCTGCTTGATCTTTCAGTGATTAATAGTTCACTTGATGCCTTTTGTATTCATCATACTCTATCCACTGCTGGGTGATAAAACAGTTAGTTGAGCAATACTTGGAGCATAACGCCCACAGCTGTTCTTCTTAAAAACAATCACAGACAATTTCAGTCCACGGTATAGCAATCCTATCCTCCACTATGTTTCTGCATGTTTAACTAATAATAACTTTACACTTTATTCACCAAAACCACTTGTGAAAGCCCCCTTTCTTGACCTCATAATCCTCAATGTTTGCCCTTTTGTGCTAATGAAAATCTCAATTGATTAGAGATTGTAAACCCACTGACCTCTTCTTATGTGTTAGCAAGTCGTAGCTCCTACAGCCCCCACCCAGCGTTATAAATCTCCTCAGCTCCCTGAACAATGAGGCCCTAGTTAAAGCTTTAAATGAGCTGCTTTCTTGAAGGAAAAAAATGTAATCGAAGAAATCAATTTCCTGCCATTCACAGGAGCTTAATGAAAAAATCTCTGAGAACGTTTGAAAGCAGCTGTCATAAAACTCATTAGCCATCAAACATAGCCGACCAACTCACTGAGAGAATGATCTACAAGAAGAACTTAATTGCCAGTAAGACGTCTGTAGGAAACTGACCTGGTGTGTGGTGAGTACCTAAGGCACTTACACCTTATACCAGGTTCAGGTATCCTCTATTGGTATAGTGTAGGTAGTGTCTAAAAGCCAGGCTCTCTAGAGGTAGCTGTGGGTGAGCAGCCAAGGCTTATCTAGTAGACATGCAAAGCTCATGCACTACCACTGTAGTCACATAGCACTCAGACACATGAAAGAAAACACCCAGTGTTACAAAAATAAAGGTACTTTATTTTAGTGACAGAATGCCAAATATATCTTTGAGGCTATACTCCCTTAGGAGGTAAGTATTGTACACAAAATATACACTAGTAACCAGAATCAGTTAACCAAACACAAAATCGAAAAGTACTAGAGAGGCATCCCTCCAATAGGAGGTAAGTAAAACACTAAATATATACAGTAGTTATCAGCAGTAGGCATATAAAGTGATAGAGTGCAAATGCAAATAGACAATAGTGACCCTAGGGGGTGCTTAACCATATACTAAAAAATGGACCCCACCTAGGTAAGTGGAATGTGTAGAGGGGAGCTGGGGGTACTAGAAAAACCCCAAAGGCAAGTACCACAGTGCCACTTAGCGACTAGGAGGAAAGGAGTACATTTCTAGACTTTTACCAAACCACCCAAAAGGAAGAAGAAAATGCAACATCCAGACAAGCCTGCAAGACTCCAGCAGTGGATTCATGAAGAAGACCACCTGTGGAAGAAGGGGACCAAGTCCAGAAGTCACAGAAGAGTCCATTGGGGGCAGGATCCCCTACCCACCAGCCGGGGATTGCAGGAGTTGGTCATTGATGATGTGAAGGTCAGCACTGCAGCCTTGGAGTCAGTAAAGAGTTCCTGAGGGATGCAGACGATGCCCCACGCAAGAAGAATTGCAGTTGGGTTCTGGTGCAAGGATTCCACCAACAAGCCTTGGCAAACGTTGCGGTTGGCCGAAAGTGGAGCTGCCAGGGACCATCAAGGCCCAGGAGGACTCAACCCAGGAGGGTGGAGTCACAGGGGAACCTCAGCGGCACAGTGAGCCCACAGGAGCAGAGGCAGCACCCACAGGAATCCCACAGGATGGAGGGGACACAGGGGTCGCAGAAGAGCCCTCGCAACACGGCTGAAGAAGGGTCCCACGCCGCAGGAGAACCACGCAGAGGGCTGTGTGTCCCAGGAAGGAGTGCTGTGGAGCTGGAGCTACACGTAGCCTGAAATTCCCTGGGAGGAGATTGCAACAAGCCTTGGCAGCTGCAAGAGACGCAGTGCTGTCCTGTTTGGGAAGGCAAAGGCTTACCTCCACCAAAGTTGGACAGCTGGCAGAGAGAGGACCAAGAGGATTACTCCGGACCACCACCCGTGATGCAGGATCCACGCAGCTCAGGATGAGAGGAGATCCACTCAGCCAATCGTTGTTGCAATTGGTGCCTGCGGATGCAGGTGAGTGACTCGTTCAATCCAAGGGAAATTCCTTCTTCCTTCTCGTGCAGACTGAAGACTTGCAGCTCTCAAAGGATGCTCAGCCAGAGAAATGTTGCAGAAGTTGGAAGGAGCCGTGGAAATAATGTTGCAAGAAGAGTCTTCGTCGTGGATGCAGATTTTTGGTTCATAGAGGGTCCAGTCGTGGTTCCAGTGGCTAGAAGTTGAAGTACGGTTGCAGAGGAGTCCTGCTGGAATCCTGCAAGCCGAATCTGGGGACCTAGCCAATAGAGAGACCCTAAATAACCCTGAAAGGAGGATTTAGCCAGGTGACCACCTATGATGAGGGGCCTCTGACATCATCTGCCTGGCCCGGCCACTGGCCGTCCGGTTTCGCGCCAGAGCAGGGACTGCAGGTCCCTGAACCTGTGTAGACTGGTACTCCACAGGAGAGTAACAGCCTCTCATGGTCACCTGTCCAACAAGTTTGACTTACTTTTGTTTCATGGCATCTGGCTGGGGTTAAGTCAAATTACATTCTCAAGATTGGATGACGTTTATAGAATGGCATGACGTCTGTCTTTTTCAGGAATCTTGGGCGATGGACAAGGTTTTTATTGATGGGTTTCTCACCTAAGAAATTTGGGCAGGCAATAGAAGGATTGATGATTTTAGTTAAATGTGATATTGAATGCTTTCATGAACTGTTGAATATAGATTCTCTTGATTTGCTGCGCCTTCCTCTCAAATTCCCAACAGGTCTGAACCTGGTCTTTTTTAATGTGTCTGGCAGGAGTATGCCCACTGGTAGCGATTCCCCAGTAATATCTAAACTAGATGATTTAATTGACATATATCAACATGTGGCTAGAGTTATTGTAGTTGACGACCTTAATGTCTCTTTTGGCCCTTCACCACTTATTGGTCTTGTAACCGAGCAAGAGGATGAATAGTGGGGTATCCCAGTGTAGGAAGCTGGCACTGTATATTCTATAGCAAGATGAGATATTGTGTGCCAGAGTCCAGAGGTTCACCAGAGGCTTAACAGAGGCTAAAATAGATAATACTAATGGTCTCTTTTGTGGTAATGTGGTTGAGCAGTTAGGCTTATCAGAGGATAGTGCAAAGCATTTGTTGTGCACCCACGGGTAATAAATGAAGCACACACCCAGTGACTAACTCCAGGCCAATTGTTTTTATATAGCAAAATATATGTTGTTACTTTATTTCTAGAACCAGAAGGTCTTTGTTGCAGGTAAGTACAGTTGTCAATAGGTATCAAGCATATGTATCAAATGTACCTTGTTTGGTTTTTGCAGGTAAAACAGTTTATAAGTAACACTTTTCTGTTTCAAAAGTTGACAGTGCAATCTTTCATAGGAATCAATAGTGCCCTGGGGTGGAAAAGTGATAGCACAGATAACAGGTAAGTAGACAACATGCGATTCTAGTCTTCTCAGATTAGGATGTCCATATGTCAGAGTTTAGGCTGACCCCAAAAGTGCACCACAAGCAACACTGGGTTGGCTGGGTTCAAAGGTCAAAATTGACGTC
The DNA here is from genome assembly GCF_031143425.1 of Pleurodeles waltl. Taxonomy (NCBI): domain Eukaryota; kingdom Metazoa; phylum Chordata; class Amphibia; order Caudata; family Salamandridae; genus Pleurodeles; species Pleurodeles waltl. The sequence continues at coordinate 205,283,846 of NC_090439.1, forward strand.
TGTTTTTTAGTGGAATCCTATGAGGCCTGGGGGTGTTTGGTAGAAAGCAGATTGCAGGTAAGTACCCACGGTTCCAGGACACAGGCCTTGGGGGGTTTAGGTCAGCACCGGAAAGGGTGCAGGGGGCAGGGTGGCACTGGTTCAAACCAAGCACACACCCTCAGAGGCTCAGGGTGGCTGGGTGCAGAATGCAAACACAGACCTAGGCGCCCAATGCTTTTCAATAAGGGGGACCCCAGGGGTCACAAAAGGTGCTTCAGGATGGGTTCGGGAGGTCGGTTCTGGGAAACTAAAGGCTGGACAGATAGGGGAGACCCCAGCTGGATGTTGCTGGACCGTCAGTCAGATTCCCCAAGGCCAGGGGGCTGCGGGTGCAGGGGGTTCCTTTTTGGCGTCGGGCATCTTCGTTGGATGCGGTCGCAGTCAGGGGGGTCCTTTGCATTCAGGCTGCAGTTGGGGTTGTGTTGGCCAGGAGGGGTCAACCCAGGGTGGTCTTGAAGTCTGAATTGCCTTGGGACCTTCTCTGGACCAATGGGCCACCTGGACTCAGACCGTGGGCGTCTGGTGTGTAATGGGCAGGGCTCACAGATCTGGGGTAGTTCTGGAGTCCTTTTGGACGGTTTCTTCTGGACCCCATGGGGTCCAAAGCTTGTCTGTTAGTTGCAAGCGGGTACAGACTGGTCAGCCCTGCACTAAATGTTTGGGTAAAATACAGGGGTCTGCTCTAAAATGCCCTCTGGGTGCATTGTACAATAAATCCAGCAGTGGCATCAGTGTGGGTTTATTATGCTGACACTTTTGATACCTAACTTCCCAGCCTTCAGTGAAGCTATATCACGGAGCTGGGTAGCTCGTAATGACAAACTCCCAACCCATGTACTTGATATGGCCACACTGCACTTATAATGTCTAAGAATTGACATTAGACACTGTATGGGCATATTGCTTATGCAGCTATGCCTTCACCTGTGGTATAGTGCTCCCTGCCTTAGGGCTGTAATGCCTGCTAGAGGGGTGACTTACCTATACAACAGGCAGTGCGTTGTGGGCATGGCATCCTGGAAAGGGTGCCTTGTCGACTTTACCTTTTACTCCCATCCAGCGCACACAGTCTGCAATGACAGTGTGCATGTGCTTGGTGAGGGGACCTTTAGGGTGGCACAATACATGCTGCAGCCCTTAGGGACCATCCGTGGTCACAGAGCCCTTGGTACCACTGATACCTTTTCTAAGGGACTTAGCTGTGTGCCAGGGGTGGAAACAATGGTAGAGTTTAGGGAAAGAACACTGGTGCTGGGGCCTGGTTAGCAGGGTCCCAGCACACACTCAATCAAGTTATCATCAATATCTGTGTGTGTGGGACGGGGGGTAACCATGCCAAAATGGGCACTTTACTACACAACCCCTTCCCAAACGAAGGATGAGACTAACCTTTCCCAAGAGACTCTTCGTTGTCTAAGTGGGAGAATTTGGAAAGTCCATCTGCATTGGCATAGGCAGTCCTAGGTCTATGTTCCACTGTAAAGTCCATTCCCTGTAGGGAGACAGGCCATCTCAAAAGTTTAGGGTTCTTACCTTTCATTTGCATTCGCCATCTAAGATGTCTGAGGTCAGTTTGAACAATGAAGTGAGTACCAAACAAGTATGGTCTCAACTTCTTCAGGAACCAAACCACAGCAAAGGCCTCCCTTTCAGTGGCACTCCAACCCTGTTCATTGGAGAGTAACCTCCTGCTAATAAAAACAAGATGGTCATGGCCATCATCATTGGGCTGAGACAGGACTGCTCCTATCCCATGCTCAGAGGCACTGGTCTACACAGAAAACTGCTTAGAGTAGTCTGGAGCTTTGAACACTGGTGCTGGGCACATTGCTTCCTTCAGGGTATCAAAGGCCTTTTGACAGCTAACAGTCCAGTTTACTTTCTTTGGCAGTTTCTTAGAGGTCAGTTTTGTGAGCGGGGTCACTATGGATCCATACCCCCTCACAAACATTCTGTAATAACCTGTCAAGCCAAGGAATGCCCTCACTCGAGTCTGGGTTTTAGGAGCTTCCCAGTCTAGATTTGTCTGGATCTTGGGTTGTAAAGGTTGCACTTGGCCTCCACCTACAAGGTGGCCCAGGTATTCAACAGTGCCCTGCTGTATCTGGCATTTGGATGCCTTGATAGTGAGGCCTGCAGATTGCAGAGCCTGCAAAGCCTTCCCCAGGTGGACCAGGTGTTCCAGCCAGGAGGAGCTAAAGACAGCAATGTAATCTAGATATTCTGCACTGAAGGACTCCAAGCCAGCAATGGCTTGATTCACCAATCTTTGGAAGGTGGCAGGGCCATTCTTTAAACCAAAGGACATAACAGTGAACTGATAATGCCCATCAGGTATAGACAATGCAGGCTTTTCTTTTGCTCCTGGTGCCATGCAAATTTTCGGTACCCTGCAGTTAAGTCAAAGGTTTTGAGAAACTTTGTTGCACCTAATGTGTCTATTAGCTCATCAGCCCTTGGTATAGGATGAACATCTGTCTTGGTGACGGAGTTGAGACCTTTGTAGTCCACACAGAACCTCATTTCTTTCTTTCCACCCTGGGGAGGAGGTTTGGGGACTAAGATCACTGGGCTAGCCCAGGGACTGTCAGGGGGGTTCAATAACCCCTAAATCTAGCATATTGCTGACTTCAACTTTGAAGCTGTCCTTAACTTGGTCAGACTGCCAATAGATCTTGGATTTGACAAGCAAGCTGTCTCCAGTGTCCACATCACGGATACACCGGTGTGTCTGTTCAGGACTTAATGAGAAGAGCTCTCCATACTGCTGCAAGACTTGCCTGCAGACAGTCTGCTGTTGGGCAGTGAGGGTGTCTGAGTAGACAACTCCACCAACTGACCCCTCTTTAGGGTTGTGAAAGAGGAGGTCATAAAGAGTCTTACTCTCTGCTTCCTGCTCGTCATCAGTAAACATCAGCAAGGTTACATCAGCCCTGTCACAGAAAAGCTTGTGACGGTTCACCTGGATCATCCTTTTTGGTGTCCTGCTAGTGGCCAGGTCTACCAGGTAGGTGACCTCACTTTTCTTTTCTAAGATAGGGTGAGGGCCACTCCACTTGTCCTGAAGTGCCCTGGGAGTCACAGGCTCCAGAACCCATACCTTCTGACCTGGTGTGAACTCCATCAGTGCAGCGTATTGGTCGTACCACTGCTTCTGAAGCTGTTGGCTGGCCTCAAGGTTTTGGATGCTTTTTCCTTGTACTCTGCCATCCTAGAGCGGATGCCAAGCACATAGTCCACCACATCTTTCTTAGAGTTGTGGAGAGGTCTCTCCCAACCCTCCTTCAAAAGTGCAGGTGGTCCCCTAACAGGGCAGCCAGACAGAAGCTCAAAGGGTGAAAACCCCACTTCTTCTGAGGCACCTCTCTGTAGACAAAAAGCGCGCATGGCAAGAGAACATCCCATCTCCTTTTGAGTTTTTCAGGGAGCCCTATGATCATGCCCTTCAATATCTTGTTGAACTTTTCAACAAGTCCATAGGTGTGTGTTTGGTATGGGGTGGTGAACTTATAAGTCGCCCCACACTCATTTCACCTGTTTTTTAGGTAAGCCGATATGATGTTGGCACCTATGTCATAAACCATCTCCTTAGGAAACCCTACCCTGTTAAATATACCAGTGAGGACATTGCCTACTGCAGGAGCTGTAGTAGACCTAAGAGGAATTGCTATAGGATACCTGGTAGCATGATCCACTACTACCAGCATATATTGTTTCCTGAGGATGTAGGTGGTTCTAGTGGACCCACTATGTCCACACCAACCCTTTCAAAGTGAACCCCCAGCCCACTAGTAATGGCATTAGAGGGGCCTTTGGGTGGCCACCTGCCTTACCACTGGCTTGGCAGGTGACACAGGAGCTGCAAAACACCTTCACCTTTTGAAACATGTTGGGCCAGTAGAAATGGCTGACAAGTGTATTCCAAGTTTTTGTTTGGTCCAGAGGCCCAGCTAGGGGAATGTCATAGGCTAAAGTGAGGATGGATTCCCTGAACTGCTGAGGCACTACCTCTCTCCTGGTTGCACCAGGTTTGGACTCTCTGGCCTTAGTCTATAGGAGTCCGTTCTCCCAGTAGACAATGTCGGAGCCACTGAAATCTCCCTTCTTCTGTGCAGCTGTTTGCTGCCTCAGGTCGTCTAGAGTGGGATAGGTTTGCTGCCCCTGGCAGAGCTGGTCTCTAGATGGTCCCACTGGGCCCAAGAGCTCTACCTGGTAAAGATCAAGTTCCAATGTGCTCAGTTCCCTCAGAGGATGTTAAGACTTCTTCCTGAGAAGAGGAGTCTTGTGCTTGTTACTGTACAGAAGCTGGTCCCCAAGTCTTCTTGTCCTTTCTCTTTGAAGGTTGGGCCATTATTCCATGCTCCAACACTTCTTTTACACCCTGTGCTCGGCTCTGTGCTCTAGTTTTCACACACACCATCTCAGGGATTACTAGCATGGCTTTTGAGTTCCACTTAAGCCCAAGCTGAGGACTCCAGGTCATTCTCTAGCAGATATTCAACCGGGATTGCAGAAGAGACCACTACTTGTTTCAGGCCAGTAACCCCTCCCCATTCTGAGGTCACCATGGCCATTGGATGGACTTTAGTCAAGTTCTCAGCATTGGTGACAGGATGTTTGTCCAGCCAGATACTGTGGGGAAACCGTTTTTTCTGTCATCATGGTGACACTGGCACCTGTATCCCTCAGGGCTTCTACCCTAGTCCCATTAACTAAGGGATGCTGTCTGTATTTGTTCATATTAAGGGGGCAAACAGCAAGAGTGGCAACATATACCCCATCCACAGAAAATAAAGTAGCTTCAGTGTGGACCCTGATTTGCACTGGGCACACTGTTGATCACACCTGGAGACTAACTATACCAGTGCTAGCTGGTGCAGTACTAGGAGGATTCTTTTTTGGAAAGTCCAGTTCTCCAGTTTGGTGTCCATGCTATTTGCAGTTGAAAAACCAGGCCTTTACTGGATCAGAACTTTTACCCTTGTTCCCATGTGAAGAATGTGAAGAGGCTCGGGACCACCCTCCTGCTCAGGTTTTTGGGGGCCTTTAGAAGACTCTTTACTTTTATCCTTATGTGTCTCACCACCCATCCCCTGGGGAGGCTTTGTAACCCCTTTCTTTTGGTCACCCCCAGTAGAAGTCTTGGTCACCCTAGTCTTGACCCAGTCGTCTGCCTTCTTTCCCAATTCTTGGGGAGAAATTGGACCTAGGTCTACCAGATAATGATGCAACTTTTCATTGAAGCATTTAATTAAAAGATGCTCTTTCACTAACAGATTATAGAGCCTATCATAGTCATGCACTCCACTCCCAGTTATCTAACCATTTAGCGTTTTCACTGAATAGTCTACAGTATCAACCCAGGATTGGATCGAAGTTTTGTGAGCCCACCTGAGCCTAATTCTATACTCCTCAGTTGTGAATCCAAAGGTCTCAATCAGGGTAGCCTTCATGTGGTAATAGGATTCAGCATCTCCACCAGTGAGTGTGAGGAACCTACCCCTACAGTTAGCAGTAAACAGTTCCCAAATGAGAGCTCCCCAGTAGACTTTTTCAATCTTTTGGTTCTATACACCCTCTCAGAGGCTGTGAACTACTTGATGTCATCATCTTCATCATACTTGGGGACAATCCCTTTGGGGACTTTAGGTGTGTCAGAGTGCTCTCCGTCCCTAGATATTAAGTTGCTGCCACCATTAATTGGTGCTAAGCCAATTTCTGATCTCTCCCTTTCTATATCCAGGAGCTGTCTCTCAAGAGCTAGTCTTTTGGCCATCCTTGCTAAAAGGAGCTCCTCATCATTGAGGCTGCCCTCAATGTTCCCAGAGGAGCTGGACTCCCCTGTGGAAGATCCAAATCCTCTGAGTACTATCCTTGGAGATAGGGACATTTGGACCATGTTCTCCCTAGTTAGGTTAGGAGGGGTGTAAGAAAATGTCTCCTTGGCATGGTTACCCCCTGACTTTTTGCCTTTGTTGATGCTAAGTTATCATTGAAAGTGTGCTGGGACCCTGCTAAACAGGCCCCAGCACCAGTGTCCTTTCCCTAAACTGTATCTTTGCTTCCACAATTGGCACAGCCCTGGCACTCAGATAAGTCCCTTGTAACTGGTACCAAGGGTCCTGATGCCAGGGAAGGTCTCGAAGGGCTGCAGCATATCTTATGCCACCCTGGGCACCCCTCACTCAGCACATGCACACTGCCTCACAGCTTGTGTGTGCTGGTGGGGAGAAAATGACTAAGTCGACATGGCACTCCCCTCAAAGTGCCATGCCAACCTCACACTGTCTGTGGCATTGGTAAGTCACCCCTCTAGCAGGACTTACAGCCCTAAGGCAGGGTGCACTATCCCACAGGTGAGGGTATATGTGCATGAGCACTATGCCCCTACAGTGTCTAAGCAAAACCTTATACATTGTAAGTGCAGGGTAGCCATAAGAGTATATGGTCTGGGAGTTTGTCAAACACGAACTCCACAGCTCCATAATGGCTACACTGAAATCTGGGAAGTTTGGTATCCAACTTCTCAGCACAGTAAATGCACACTGATGCCAGTGTGGAACTTATTGCAAAATTCACCCAGAGGGTATCTTAGAGATGCCCCCTGAATACCAATCCAACTTCTAGTGTGGGGCTGACCAGGTTGTGCCAGCCTGCCACAACCAGACTAGTTGCTGGCTACATGGGGAGAGTGCCTTTGTCACTCTGTGGCCACAACAAAGCCTGTACTGGGTGGAGGTGCTTCACACCTCCCCCTGCAGTAACTGTAACACCTGGCGGTGAGTCTCATAGGCTCACCCCCTTTGTTACAGCGCCACCGGGCATCCCAGCTAGTTGAGATGGCCGCCCCTCCGGCCACTACCCTCACTTTTGGCGTCAAGGCTGAAGGAGATAATGAGAAAAACAAGGAGGAGTCACCCACCAGTCAGGACAGCCCCTAAGGTGCCCTGAGCTGAGGTGACACCTGCCTTTAGAAATCCTCCATCTTAGTTTGGAGGATTCCCCCAATAGGATTAGGGATGTGCCCCCTCCCCTCAGGGAGAAGGCACAAAGAGGGTGTAGCTACCCTCCAGGACAGTAGCCATTGGCTACTGCCCTCCCAGACCTAAACATCCCCCTAAATTTAGTACTTAGGGGCACCAAAGAACCCAGGAAATCAGATTCCTGCAACCTGAAATAAAAAGGACTGCTGACCTGCAAGCCTGCAGAGACGATGGAAGACGACAACTGCTTTGGCCCCAGCCCGCTCGGCCTGTCTCCTGACTTGAAAACCTGCAACCAGCAACGCATTCAACAGGGACCAGCGACCTCTGAAGCCTCAGAGGACTGCCCTGAATCCCAGGACCAAGAAACTCCCATGAGCAGCGGCTCTGCTCAACAACCAGCAACAAACATGCAACTTTTCTACAACTTCAAAGACCTCACTCTTCCCTGCTGAAGAGTGAGACTTCACACTCTGCACCCAACGCCCCCGGCTTGAGATCCAGAGAACCAACACCACAGGGAAAAATCCCCGGTGACTGCGACCCTGTGAGTAGCCCGAGACGACCCCCCTGGACCCCCACAGCGATGCCTGCAGAGAGAATCCAGAGGCTCCCCCTGACCGCGACTGCCTGTAACAAAGGACCCGACGCCTGGACCAAGCACTGCACCAGCAGCCCCCAGGGCCAGAAGGAACCGAACTTCAGTGCAGGAGTGACCACCAGGCGACCCTCTGCCTAGCCTAGGTGGTGGCTGGCCCGAGAGGCCCCCCTGTGCCCTGCTTGCACCGCTAGAGTGACCCCCAGGTCCCTCCATTGAAACTAACACAAAACCCGACGCCTGTTTGCACACTTCACCCGGCCGCCCCTGTGCCACTGATGGTGTGTTTTGTGTTCCTTCTTGTGTCCCCCCCGTGTTCTACAAAACCCCCCGGTCTGCCCCCGAGGACACAGGTACTTAACTGCTGGCAGACTGGAACCGGTGCACCCCTGTTCTCCATAGGCGCCTATGTGTTTTGGGCACCTCTTTGACCTCTGCACCTGACCGGCCCTGAACTGTGGTGTGGTAACTTTGGGGTTGCCTTAAACCCCCAACGGTGGGCTGCCTATGCCCAGGAACTGAGACTTGTAAGTGTCTTACTTACCTCACAATCTAATCAATATTTACCTCCCCCAGGAACTGTTGATTTTTGCACTGTGTACTTTTAAAATAGCTTATTGCCATTTTAACAAAAACTGTATGTTATTGCTCTAGTTCAACGTTCCTAACTTACCTGTGTGGAGTACCTTGCATTTTATATATTTTACTTCGAATCTTGAACTTGTGGTTCTAAAAATAAATTAAGAAAATATATTTTTCTATATAAAAACTATTGGCCTGGAGTTAAGTCTTTGAGTGTGTGTTCCTCATTTATTGCCTGTGTGTGTAGAACAAATGCTTAACACTACCCTCTGATAAGCCTACTGATTGACCACACTACCACAAAATAGAGCATTAGAATTATCTAATTTTGTCACTATCTTACCTCTAAGGGGAACCCTTGGACTCTGTGCATATTATCTCTTACTTTGAGATAGTAAATACAGAGCCAACTTCCTGCAAGGGGGGAGTTCATTCTCCTGATCCCTAACTTATTCCCCATCTGAGGGGGATGTCTTCTTCCTCATTAGGGTGTTCCTTTGCATAATCTGCCAAGAGCTCCTGGAGCCTAACCTTGGTAGGGTTGGAACCAGTTTCAGTTTGTTTCCGTCTGCAGAGGCACCTTAACTCTCTCATCCCAAGACCGGAGGTAAGGGGTGAGGTTGAGCTCCACAACCATGTCCTCTGAGCGTCTCATTTTGTCACTATGGTTGGGGATTTCTTTTAGAAACTAAAATCTATTTCTAGCTACTTACCATTAACTATGGTAACTTGTAAAACTAAAAAAGAAATACTAAAAGTGACTTAACCAACACCTTAGCAGAACTTTTTAAAAATTTAGAAAAAAATAAATGTGTTGTTCACACAAAGTCAAGAAATGAGGCTCACACTCAATGACTAACTCCAGGCCAATTGTTTTTATATAGCAAAAATATATTTTGTTACTTTATTTCTAGAACCAGGTCCCTGTTGTAAGTAGGTACAGTTGCCAATTGGTATCAAGCATACGTATCAAATGTACCTTGTATGGTTTTTGCAAGTAAAACAGTTTACAAGTAAGCAACACTTTCTATTTCAAAAGTTAACAGTGCAGTTTATCTTAGGAGTCAATCGAGTCCTGGGGGGAGGGTAGGAGGGAGTGTTAGCACAGATAGCAAGTAAGTACACAACTTAAGATTCCCGTCTTCGGGGGTTAGGATGTTCAAAGGTCAAAGTTTAGGCTAACCCCAAAAGTGCACCACCAGTAACACAGGGCCACCTGGGTGCAGAGGTCAAAGTCGGCATCTGGTTTTCAGTGAAATCCTATGAGGACTGGGGTGATTGGTAGAAAGCAGATTGCATGTAAGTACCCTAAGTACCTACAGTTTCCAGGACACAGGCCTGGAGGGTTTAGGTCAGCATCAGGGGAGCCACAGGTCACACCAAACACATACCCTCCGTTTCTCAGGGGCGGCCTGGTGCAGGGTGCAAACGCAGAACTAGGTGACCAGTGCTATTCATTAGGGGATGGGTTCACAAAAGATGCTCCATGCTGGGTCCAGGGGGTCAGTTCCAGGAAACCAAACGCTGGAAAGGTAGGACAGACTCCCACTGGATGTTACTGGACCATCGGTCAAATTGCCCAAGGCTAGGGAGTTACGGGTGCACGGTTCTCCTTGGGCGTCTGGTATCTTTGTTGTCCGATCACAGTCAGGGGGGTCATCTAGATTTATTCTGCAGACGTCGGTGTGCTGGCCGGGAGGATTCAACCAATGGTGGACTCGAGGTTGAAATCGCCTGGGGGCCTTCTCTGGATCAGTAGGCCATCTGGACTCGGGTCGTGGGCGTCGGGTGCAGAGTGGGCAGGACTTGTGGATTTCTGGCATCATTTTGGAGGGATTCTTCTGGACAGGGTTGCTGACCTCGGAAGTTCCTGGGCAGGTAGTCCTCTGGAGGTTTGTAGAGGTTGCTGGTCCTGCAGGATGGGGCGCCTTCTTGGAGCAGGGGTCTTTGGGGCAGCAGACAGACCGGTAGGCTGGGGCCAAGTCAGTTGTGGTCTAGAGTGTTCACTGCCGGGGTCAGCTTGGCAGTCCTTTATTCTTGAGCGTGCCAGAAATCTGGTGAGTCAGGTTCAGGGAAGCCCCTAAGTACTCAATCAATCAATCAATCACGTAATTTATAAAGCACGCTACCCACCCGTTAAGGTCTCAAGGCGCTGGGGGGGGGTGTTGGGGGGAAGCTACTGGTCGAATAGCCATGTCTTGAGGCGATTCCTGAAAGTCAGGCAGTCCTCAGTCTGGCGTAGGTGGAGCGGTAGGGAGTTCCAGGTCTTGGCGGCGAGGTGAGAGAAGGATCTTCCTCTGGTGGCGGTGCAGCAAATGCGGGGGACGGAGGCGAGGGCGAGGCTGGGGGAGCGAAGCTGGCGGAGGGGAGTGTGGAAGGTGAGTCTGTCATTGAGGTAAGCCGGACCTGTGTTGTGGAGGGCTTTGTGTGCATGGGTGAGTAGTTTGAAGGTAAACCTCTTCGATACGGGTAGCCAGTGTAGGTCTCTGAGTTGGGCAGAGATGTGGTCGCGGCGTGGGACGTCCAGGATGAGCCGGGCGGAGGCAGTTTGGATACGTTGCATTTTCATTTGTAGTTTGGCCGTGGTTCCTGCATAGTGTGTGTTGCCGTAGTCCAGTCAGCTGCTGACCAGGGCGTGGGTGACTGTCTTTCTGGTTTCTACGCGAATCCACTTGAAAATCTTGCGGAGCATGCAAAGGGTGTTGTAGCAGGAAGAGGAGACTGCGTTGACCTCCTGAGTCATGCTGAGTCCAAGATGATTCCCAGGTTTTGTACTTGGGTGGTGGGTGGGGGTGCGGCTCCTAGCGAGGTAGGCCACCAGGAGTCGTTCCAAGTGTAGGGGTTGCTGCCGAAGATGAGGATCTCTGTTTTGTCTGTGTTTAACTTGAGGCGGCTTGATTCCATCCAGTTGGCGATGGCGTGAAGTCCATTGTGGAGGTTGTTTCTTGCGGTTGTAGGGTCTTTCGTGAGGGAGATGATCAGCTGGGTGTCGTCTGCGTAGGATACTATGTTGATGTGGTGGGATCGTGCGATGTTGGCGAGAGGAGCCATGTAAACGTTGAAAAGTATTGGGCTGAGGGAGGATCCCTGGGGGACGCCACAGATGGTTTTGGAGGATTCAGACAGACAGGTAAGGCGGAAGGCGGACTCTCTAGGTTCTGCCGAAGAGGAATGAAGAGATCCAGTCGAGGGCCTTGCCGCGGATCCCGGCGTTGTGGAGGCGTGTTCGAAGGGTGTGGTGACAAACGGTGTTGAAGGCTACGGAGAGGTCCAGGAGGATGAGAGCTGCGGTTTCGCCTTCGTCGAGCATGGTCCTGATGTCATCTGTAGCAGCAATGAGTGCGGTCTCAGTGCTCTGGTTCTTGCAAAATCCAGATTGGGAGGTATCAAGCGCTTTGCTGTCTTCCAGGAAGTGGGATAGTTGGCTGTTCACGATTTTCTCAATGACCTTCGCTGGGAGGGTGGGGGGAGGTAGATGGGCCGGTAGTTTTTGGGGTCATCTGGGTCCACCTTGGGTTTCTTCAACAGGGCATTGACATCAGCGTGTTTCAGCTCTCCGGGAAGGTGGCTGTCTCGAAGGAGCTGTTGAACTAGACTTTCCCTTTTTCTCCCCACCAGCACACTCACTCTGCAATGGCAGTGTGCATGTGTAGGAAAGTACCCTCTTTTTGCCACATTACCCCCAATTTCTGCCTGATGTCAGTGTGTTTTTGACTGTATCACCCGGATCCTGCTAGTCAGGACCCCAGTGCTTACAGTTTATGGCCTGCTTGTCAGTGGGTTTCACTGTTTTCTAAATTGTCACTGGAGTCCTGCTAATCAGGACCCCAGTGCTCGTGCTTTATTTCCAAATGTGTCACTACATACGGGTAACTCAGTATTTCACTCCAAATTGGCTTACTGGTCCCCCCTTTTAAGTCCCTAGTATATGGTACCTAGGTAACCAGGGCATTGGGGTTCCAGGGGATCCTTATGGGCTGCAGTATTTCTTTTGCCACCCATGGGGGACCCACGCAAAGGCTTCTACAGGACTGCCCTTGCAGCCTGTGTGAAATAGAGCATGCATGTAGGAGGCTGGCCTGGTTTGTAGTGGGTACCTTGGGTACTTATACCTTATACTAGGTCCACTTATCCTTATTAGTGAAATGTAGTAGTGTTCTAGCAGCTTAGGCTGATAGAGGTAGCTATAGCAGAGCAGCTTAGGCTGAACTAGGAGACCTGCAAAGCTCCTGCAATACCACTTAAAGTTACACAGTACTTATACACAAGTAAAGACAATACTCATTGTTACCAAAAATAAAGGTATTTATTTGGGTGACACAGTACCAAAAATATCTTAGAGACAACACTCCTTCTGGAGGTGAGTATTATACACAATATATACAGTAAACACCAAAATTAGACAAGTAAATAGACATAGAACAATGCAAACAATAGGAAATGCTATAAAATGCAATGGGAGAAAATAGGTCTAGGGGCAACATCAACCATATACTAAGAAAGTGGAATGCTAATCACAAATTCCCCCCTAGACTAGTGTAGTATGTGCATAATCGCTGGGAGAGTAAGAATACAGTAAAGGTAAATTACCCCACCTCAGAGCCCAGAAAAGCAGGAGTAAAGTACTGCAAGTTTCTTAGGACACCCTACACCTCGTGATTAGGATTTTGCAGCAGCCAACCAAGTCTGCAAAAAACAACTGCTGGATTCCTGGACCTGAAGACCTGCAAAGGAAGGGGACCAAGTCCAGAAGTCAAAAGAAGTTCCAGGAAGCACAGTAGCCCCTGCCAACCCAGAAGAGGGTGCAAAAGAAGAGTCCACGGTTAGTCGAAGACTGCAGAAATGCACCCTAGGAAGATGCCAGCAGGTTCCTGCATGATGCAAAGGATGTCTAACGACGTGAAGATATTTGCAGACGTGATTTCATGTTGGAAGTCGCCAACAAGCCTTGGCTACGACAAAAGTGCGTTTTGCATCAAAATGTCGCTGGATGGACCCAGGAGGGACCTGGGGGCCTCAACTCTGTGTGAGGAGGAAGAGGGGGTCTCTTAGCACTTTAGAGACCCCTCAGGATGCCAGCCAGAACCTCCGGAGGTCCCAGGACACGGAGACAAAGGAGGTGCAAAACACGGTTGATGCAGCACAACAAAGGAAGGTCCCACGCCACCGGAGAAAAACTCAGCGAGTTGAGCGTTGCAGGATGGAATGCTGGGGACCTGGGCCAGGCTGTGCACAAAGAAATTTTGCAAATAGTGCACAGAGGCCTCAGGAGGTGAAGAAGATGCAGTACACAGGGGTACTGTCGCTCTCTGGGAAGGCAAGGTCTTACCGCCTCCAAATTGCGTCAGAGGTACCTCAGGACAGTCTGTCGATGATGTCCACCCTCTGTGTCCTTAGGAGCATGCTCATTGGTGTGAGAGGCATCAAAGGATACCAGTCGTTGTCTTGGAAGGTGCCTGCTGAAGCAGGGGAGTGACTCCGTCACCCCACACGAGATTTCTTCGGTCCTTTTGGTGCAGGATGAAGACAGGGAGTCCTCAGAGTGTGCACACTGTGGAAACCGTTGCAGTTGCTGACTTGGAGCTGAGGTTGCTGAAGAAAAGAATCTCTTGTGGATACTTTGTTGCAGTTACAGCGTTTCTTGGAGCAGGCTGATGTTGATCCGAGGCCAGAGGATGCTGAATTTGTTGCAGAGGATTCCTGAAGGAAACTTGCAAGCAGAACCTGAAGAGAACCCACAGGAGAGACCCTAAATAGCCCTGAGAGGGGGATTGGCTACCTTGTCAGGTATGGACCTATCAGGAGGGTCCTCTGATGTCACCTGCTGGCACTGGCCACTAAGAGGCCTTCAGAGTGCCTCACACCTTGCAAAGCAAGATGGCTGAAGTCTTGGACACACTGGAGGAGCTCTGGGCACCTCCCCTAGGGTGGTAATGGACAGGGAAGTGGTCACTCCACTTTCTTTTGTCCAGTTTCGCGACAGAGCAGGGGAGAAGGGGTCCCTGAACCGGTGTAGACTGGCTTATGGAAGGAGGGCACCATCTGTGCCCTTCAAAGCATTTCCAGAGGCTGGGGGAGGCTACCCTTCCCCAGCCTGTAACAGCTATTTCCAGAGGGAGAGGGTGTAGCACCCTGCTCTCAGAGGAAGTGCTTTGTTCTGCTTTCCTGGGACTCGGCTGCCCAGACCCCAGGAGTGCAGAACCCTGTCTGTGAGGTGACAGCAGCTATAGCTGCAGTGTAAGCCTCAGAGAGCTGGTTTGGCAGTACTCGGGTCCATGGTGGAGCCCCCAGGATGCATGGAATTGGCTCCCCAATACCAGATTTGGAATGGGGTTGGGCAGTTCCATGATCTTAGACATGTTACATGGGCATATTTGGAGGTACCATTGTGGAGCTACATATAGGTATTGGCCTATATGTAGTGCTCCCGTGTAATGGCGCCCCAGCACTCACAAAGTCTCGGGAAATGGCCCTGAACTATGTGGGGACACCTTTGCTAGTGCAAGGGTGTCCTCACACTTAGTAACATTGCACCTAACCTTCAGCAAGTGAAGGTTAGACATATATGTGACTTATAAGTTACTTAAGTGCAATGAAAATGGCTGTGAAATAACGTGTGTTATTTCATGCAGGCTACAATGGCACACCTGTGCAAGGGTTTGTCTGAGCTCCCTATCGGTGGCAAAAGAAATGCTGTAGCCCATATGGATCTCCTGGAACCCCAATGCCCTGGTACTTAGGTACCATATACTAGGGACTTTTAAGGGGGGGGGGTTCAGTGTGCCAATTGAAATTGGTTAATTAAGTCACTAGCCTACAGTGACAAATTTAAAAGCAGAGAGAGCATAAGCACTGAGGTTCTGATTAGCAGAGCCTCAGTGACACAGTTAAGCACTACATAGACACACACATTGGGCCATAAACTATGAGCACTGGGGTCCTGACAAGCAGGATCCCAGTGAGACAGGCAAACACATACTGACATACGGGTAAAAATGGGGGTAACATGCCAAGGTAGATGGTACTTTCCTACAATGCACTATTTCACAGCCATTTTCACTGCAGCAGGTCACTTATAAGTAATATAGGAAGTTGGCTCTGTAAATACTATCTCAAAGTAAGAGATGGTGTGCAAAGAGTCCAAGGGTTCCCCTTAGAAGTAAGATAGTGGCAAAAGTAGATCATTCTAATGCTCTATTTTGTGGTAGTGTGGTCGAGCAGTATGCTTATCAGAGGGTAGTGTTAAGCATTTGTTGTACACACACAGGCAATAAATGAGGAACACACACTCAAAGACTTAACTCCAGGCCAATAGGTTTTTATACTGAAAAATATATTTTCTTAATTTATTTTTAGAACCACAAGTTCAAGATTTGAAGTAAATACATAAAATGCAAGGTACTCCACACAGGTAAGTTAGGAACTTTGAATTAGAGCAATAACATATTTTTGTTAAACTTGCAATAAGCTATTTTAGAAGTAGACAGTGCAAAAATCAAAGGTTCCTGGGGGAGGTAAGTATTGGTTAGATTGTGAGGTAATTAAGACACACACAAGTCTCAGTTCCTGGGCACAGGCAGCCCACCGTTGGGGGTTCAAGGTAACCCCAAAGTTACCACACCAGCAGCTCAGAGCTGGTCAGGTGCAGAGGTCAAAGAGGTGCCTAAAATACATAGGTGCCTATGGAAAACAGGGGTGCTCCGGTTCCAGTCTGCCAGCTGGTAAGTACCCGCGTCCTCGGGGGCAGATCAGGGGGGTTTTGTAGAGCACTGGGGGGGACACAAGTAGGCACACAAAACACATCCTCAGCGGCACAGGGGAGGCCGGTTGCAGTGTGCAAAGCAGGCGTCAGATTTTGAATTGGTTTCAATGCAGGGACCCGTGGGTCACTTTAGCGGTGCAGGCAGGGCACAGGGGGGGGCTTCTCGAGCCAGCCTCCACCTGGGCTAGGCAGAGGGACGCCTGAGGGCCACTCCTGCACTGAAGTTCGGTTCCTTCTGGTCCTGGGGACTATGGGTGCAGTGCTTGGTCCAGGCATCGTGTCCCTTGTTACAGGCAGTCACGGTCAGGGAGAGCCTCTGGATTCTCTCTGCAGGCGTCGCTATGGGGGTCCAGGGTGGGTCGTCTCAGGCTACTTACGGGGTCGCAGCTGCCTGGGAGTCCTCCCTGTGGTGGTTGTTCTCTGGATCTCGAGCCAGGGGCATTGGGTGCAGAGTGTGAAGTCTCACACTTCCGGCGGTGACGAGTGAGGTGTTTGAAAGTTGTAGAAAAGTTGCAAGAATGTTGGTTTGTTGAGCAGAGCCGCTGCTCACGGGAGTTTCATGGTCCTGGGGTCAGGGCAGTCCTCTGAGTTTGCAGAGGTCGCTGGTTCCTGTTGGATGCGTCACTATTGCAGTTTTTCGAGTCGGGAGACAGGCCAGTAGGGGTGGGACCAAAGCAGTTGTCGTCTTTCGTCATCTCTGGAGGTTTACAGGTCAGCAGTCCTTCTTAGTTCATGTTGCAGGAATCTGATTTCCTCGGTTCTGGGGTGCCCCTAAATACTAAATTTAGGGGTGTGTTTAGGTCTGGGAGGGCAGTAGCCAATGGCTACTGTCCTGGAGGGTGGCTACCCCCTTTTTGTGCCTCCTCCCGGTGGGGAGGGGGGCACATCCCTAATCCTATTGGGGGAATCCTCCAAAACTAAGATGGAGGATTTCTAAAGGCAGGGGTCACTTCAGCTCAGGGCAGCTTAGGGGCTGTCCTGGCTGGTGGGTGACTCCTCCTTGTTTTTCTAATTATCTCCTCCAGCCTTGCTGCCAAAAGTGGGGGTAGTGGCCAGAGGGGCTGGCATCACCACTCGCTGGGATGCCCTGTGGCGCTGTAACAAAAGGGGTGAGCCTTTGAGGCTCACCGCCAGGCATTACAGTTCCTGCAGGGGGAGGTGAGTAGCACCTCCACCCAGTACAGGCTTTGTTCCTGGCCACAGAGTGGCAAAGGCACTCTCCCCATGTGGCCAGAAACTCGTCTGGGTGTAGCAGGCTGGGAGAAACTGGTCAGCCCCACACTAGAAGTCGGATTGGTATTCAGGGGGCATCTCTAAGATGCCCTCTGGGTGCATATTACAATATCAGTGTGCATTTATTGTGCTGAGAAGTTTGATACCAAACTTCCCAGATTTCAGTATAGCCATTATGGAACTGTGGAGTTTGTGTTTGACATACTCCCAGACCATATACTCTCATGGCTACCCTGCACTTACAATGTCTAAGGTTTTGCTTAGACACTGTAGGGGCATAGTGCTCATGCACATATGCCCTCACCTGTGGTATAGTGCACCCTGCCTTAGGGCTGTA
This sequence comes from Pleurodeles waltl, assembly GCF_031143425.1. Classification (NCBI taxonomy): domain Eukaryota; kingdom Metazoa; phylum Chordata; class Amphibia; order Caudata; family Salamandridae; genus Pleurodeles; species Pleurodeles waltl. The sequence goes on from NC_090439.1 coordinate 205,301,383, forward strand.
AGGCCTGCTAGAGGGGTGACTTAACTATGCCACAGACAGTGTGAGGTTGGCATGGCACTCTGAGGGGAGTGCCATGTCGACTTAGTCATTTTCTCCCCACCAGCACACACAGGCTGTGAGGCAGTGTGCTTGCGCTGAGTGAGGAGTCCCTAGGGTGGCATGACATGCTGCAGCCCTTAGAGACCTTCCCTGGCATCAGGGCCCTTGGTACCAGGGGCAGCATTTACAAGGGACTTATCTGAGTGCCAGGGCTGTGCCAATTGTGGAAGCAAAGGTACAGTTTAGGGAAATAACACTGGTGCTGGGGCCTGGTTAGCAGGGTCCCAGCTCACTTTCAATCATTTTTTGGCATCAGCAAAAGGCAAAAAGTCAGGGGGTAACCATGCCAAGGAGGCATTTACTTACAAGTCACCTATATATCAGGTCTTCCAACCCTGATGGCTGGGTGCAAAATACCTGTGTGTGAGGGCACCCCTGCACTAGCAAAGATGCCCCCACGTCGTCTAGGCCTATTTTCTCGGACTTTGTCAGTGTGTGACGCCGTTTTACGCGCACACTGGACATAGGTCAATACATACGTCCAGTTTCACAATGGTAACCCAGAATATGGCCATGTACACCTCACAGACAGGCTTCTACCCTCCTGGGGCTTGAGCATCTCAATCCCAGGAAGGCAGAACAAAGCATTTCCTTTGGGAGAGTGGTGTGACACCCTCTCCCCTTGGAAACGGGTGTTACAGGCGTGGGAGGAGTATCCTCTCAGAGCCCCTGGAAATGCTTTGAAGGGCACAGATGGTGCCCTCCTTGCATAATCCAGTCTACACCAGTTCAGGCATGAAACTAGACAAAGGAAAGGATTCACCTCTCCCATGTCATCACCACCCCAGGGGTGGTGCCCAGAGCCCCCCCGAGTGTCCCTGGGTTTTGCCATCTTGGATTCAAAGGTGGTGGGGAACTCCGGGAGCATCTGAGTGACCAATGCCAGCAGGTGACGTCTGTAGGAAAGTACCATCTTGCCTGGCATGTTACCCCCATATTTCACTGTATATATGTTGTTTTAGTTGTATGTGTCACTGGGACCCTACTAGCCAGGGCCCCAGTGCTCATAAGTGTGCCCTGTATGTGTTACTTGTGTTATGACTAACTGTCTCACTGAGGCTCTGCTATCCAGAACCTCAGTGGTTATGCTCTCTCATTTTCTTTCCAAATTGTCACTAACAGGCTAGTGACCAATTTCACCAATTTCCATTGGCATACTGGAACACCCTTATAATTCCCTAGTATATGGTACTGAGGTACCCAGGGTATTGGGGTTCCAGGAGATCCCTATCGGCTGCAGCATTTCTTATGGCACCCATAGGGAGATCTGACAAATCTTACACAGGCCTGCCAGTGCAGCCTGAGTGAAATAACGTCCATGTTATTTCACAGCCATTTACCACTGCACTTAAGTAACTTATAAGTCACCTATATGTCTAACCTTTACCTGGTAAAGGTTGGGTGCTAAGTTACTTAGTGTGTGGGCACCCTGGCACTAGCCAAGGTGCTCCCACATTGTTCAGGGCAAATTCCCCGGACTTTGTGAGTGCGGGGACACCATTACACGCGTGCACTATGCATATGTTACGACATATGTATAGCGTCACAATGGTAACTCCGAACGTGGCCATGTAACATGTCGAGGATCATGGAATTGTCACCCCAATGCCATTCTGGCATTTGGGAGACAATTCCATGATCCCCGAGTCTCTAACTCAGACCCGGGTACTGCCAAACTACCTTTCCCGGGGTTTCACTGCCGCTGCTGCTGCTGCCAACCCCTCAGACAGGTTTCTGCCCTCCTGGGGTCCAGCCAGGCCTGGCCCAGGAAGGCAGAACAAAGGACTTCCTCAGAGAGAGGGTGTTACACCCTCTCCCTTTGGAAAAAGGTGTCAGGGCTGGGGAGGAGTAGCCTCCCCCATCCTCTGGAAATGCTTTGATGGGCACAGATGGTGCCCATCTCTGCATAAGCCAGTCTGCACCGGTTCAGGGTTCCCTCAGCCCTGCTCTGGCGCGAAACTGGACAAAGGAAAGGGGAGTGACCACTCCCCTGACCTGCACCTCCCCTGGAAGGTGCCCAGAACTCCTCCAGTGTGCTCCAGACCTCTGCCATCTTGGAAATAGAGGTGCTGCTGGCACACTGGACTGCTCTGAGTGGCCAGTGCCAGCAGGTGACGTCAGAGACTCCTTCTGATAGGCTCCTTCAGGTGTTGCTAGCCTATCCTCTCTCCTAAGTAGCCAAACCTCCTTTTCTGGCTATTTAGGGTCTCTGCTTTGGGGAATTCCTTAGATAACGAATGCAAGAGCTCATCAGAGTTCCTCTGCATCTCTCTCTTCACCTTCTGCCAAGGAATCGACCGCTGACCGCGCTGGAAGCCTGCAAAACTGCAACAAAGTAGCAAAGACGACTACTGCGACCTTGTAACGCTGATCCTGCCGCCTTCTCGACTGTTTTCCTGGTGGTGCATGCTGTGGGGGTAGTCTGCCTCCTCTCTGCACTAGAAGCTCCGAAGAAATCTCCCGTGGGTCGACGGAATCTTCCCCCTGCCACCGCAGGCACCAAAGAACTGCTTCACCGGTCCTCTGGGTCTCCTCTCAGCACTACGAGCGAGGTCCCTTGAACTCAGCAACTCTGTCCAAGTGACTCCCACAGTCCAGTGACTCTTCAGTCCAAGTTTGGTGGAGGTAAGTCCTTGCCTCCCCACGCCAGACTGCATTGCTGGGTACCGCATGATTTGCAGCTGCTCCGGCTCCTGTGCACTCTTCCAGGATTTCCTTTGTGCACAGCCAAGCCTGGGTCCCTGGCACTCTAACCTGCGGTGCACGACCTCCTGAGTTGTCCTCCGGCGTCTTGGGACCTTCCTTTGTGACTTCGGGTGAGCTCCGGTTCACTCCACTTCGTAGTGCCTGTTCCGGCACTTCTGCGGGTGCTGTCTGCTTCTGAGTGGGCTCGTTGTCTTGCTGGACGCCCCCTCTGTCTCCTCACGCAATTGGCGACATCATGGTCCCTCCTGGGCCACAGCAGCATCCAAAAACCCTAATCGCGACCCTTGCAGCTAGCAAGGCTTGTTTGCTGTCTTTCTGCACGAAAACACCTCTGCACGACTCTTCACGACGTGGGACATCCATCCTCCAAAGGGGAAGTTTCTAGCCCTTGTCGTTCTTGCAGAATCCACAGCTTCTACCATCCGGTGGCAGCTTCTTTGCACCCACAGCTGGCATTTCCTGGGCATCTGCCCACTCCCGACTTGATCGTGACTCTTGGACTTGGTCCCCTTGTTCCACAGGTACTCTCGTCAGGAAATCCATCGTTGTTGCATTGCTGGTGTTGGTCTTTCTTGCAGAATTCCCCTATCACGACTTCTGTGCTCTCTGGGGAACTTAGGTGCACTTTGCACCCACTTTTCAGGGTCTTGGGGTGGGCTATTTATCTAACCCTCACTGTTTTCTTACAGTCCCAGCGACCCTCTACAAGGTCACATAGGTTTGGGGTCCATTTGTGGTTCACATTCCACTTCTAGAGTATATGGTTTGTGTTGCCCCTATCCCTATGTGCCCCCAGTGCATTCTATTGTGACTATACATTGTTTGCACTGTTTTCTATTGCTATTACTGCATATTTTGGTATTGTGTACATATATCTTGTGTATATTTGCTATCCTCATACTGAGGGTACTCACTGAGATACTTTTGGCATATTTTCATAAAAATAAAGTACCTTTATTTTTAGTATATCTGTGTATTGTGTTTTCTTATGATATTGTGCATATGACACAAGTGGTACTGTAGGAGCTTCACTCGTCTCCTAGTTCAGCCTAAGCTGCTCTGCTAAGCTACCTTTTCTATCAACCTAAGCTGCTAGACACCCCTCTACACTAATAAGGGATACCTGGGCCTGGTGCAAGGTGTAAGTACCCCTTGGTACCCACTACAAGCCAGTCCAGCCTCCTACAATGTCAGAGGCTGCTCCTCATAGGTGCTTACATGGTTAGGTGACCAATCACCTTCTCAGGGTTAGCTAGGGTCTCTCCTCTGGGTGTTTCTTCAGATTCGGATTGCAAGACTGCAGCAGGAATCCTCTGCATCCTTTACTTCATCTTCTACTGACGGAACCACTGCTGAACCCTCCAGGAACTCTACAAACTGCAACAAAGAAGCAAAGACGACTTCTGCAACATTGTAACTTCAGCTCCTGCCAGCAACTGCAACAATTTTCAGGTCGTGCATCCTCTGAGGACTGCCTGTCTTCAGCCTGCACCAGAAGCACCAAAGGAATCTCCTGTGGAGTGACAGAGTCACTTTATTGGTTCAGCACGCACCTCTCTGCAGCGACGACCGGTGGCTTGGGGGTCCCCTCTCCAGACAAGAGGCGTGGATCCAGCAACACGGGTGGTGGACTAAAGTGAGTCCGACAGTCCCAACGCCCAGCTGTCCAACTTTGTTGGAGGTAAGAGCGTGCCTCCCCACGCAGGACAGTAACCCCCATGCACCGCGTGACTTGCAGTTGCCAAGGCTTGTGTGCTACCTTCCAAAAAGTTCTTTGTGCACAGCATAGCTTAGGCCCCCAGTACTCCATTCTGCGACTCACAGCTTCGAGTGGTTCTCCCGCAGTGTGGGAATCCTTTGTGTCATGCTGCATGGGTCTCCATTTGCACCTTCTTTGTCCCCGTGCTGTGGGACTTCTGTGCACACTGCCTGGTCTTCTGAGGGCTCTCTGAGTTACTGAGAGCCCCCTCTCTCTACCCTTCCTGAGTAGAGGCCACAAAGTCCCTCCTGGTCCCGGGCAGTGCCATTTTCTGCTAACCACAAGCTTTGCGTGTGCCAAGGCTTGTTGGCAGAATCCAAAGACACAAATCAGACTGCATTCATCCATTCGGCGTGGGATATCGTCTGCACCAACCAGGAACCTGCATCAGTCTTCTTTGGTGCATTAGTGATTTGTCTTCTCACCGGTGGTTCTTCTTTTGTACCTTCACCTGGGTTAGCAGGGGCTCCTGTTTTCCCTGGACTCTTCTGTGTTTCTTGGACTTGGTCCTCTTCTTCCACAGGTCTTCAGGTCCAGGAATCCATTGTTGGTGCCTTGCAGTGTCCTCTGGTTCTTGCACAATCTTAGATGACTACTTCTTGTGTGTTTCCTGGAACTTACTGTGATTTACTCTTGTATTCCTGGGCTCTGCGGTGGGGTCTATTACTTACCTTTGGTGTTTTCTTACACTTCCAGTGCCCCTCTACACTCTACACTTGCTTAGGTGGGAGACCGACTTTCACATTCCACTATTTTAGTATGTCGTTTGTGTTCTCCCTAAACCCATTGCAACCTATTGTGGTTTTCACTATTTGCACTGTTTTGTGACTATTTACTTAACTGTTTTCGGTTACTAGTGTATATATTGTGTATTTTACTTAGCTTCTAAGGGAGTATAGTCGCCGAAGAATTTTTGGCATTAAGTCACTAAAATAAAGTACCTTTTATTTTTATTTTTTGACTGGGTATTGTCTTTCATGTGTGTGTGAGTACTCTGTGACTACAGTGGAATTGCAAGAGCTTTCATGTCTCCTTGTTCAGCCTGGGCTGCTTTGCTTCCAAGCTACCTCTAGACAGCCTGTCTTCCAGACACTGACTACATTTCACTAATAAGGGATAACTGGACCTAGTATAAGGTGTAAGTACTTTTGGTACCCACTACAAACCAGGCCAGCCTCCTACAGCATGTGCTTGATGAGGGTTCCCTTAACATTGCACAATGCATGCTGCAGCCCTTAAGGACCCTCCCTGGTCACAGAGTCCTTGGTACCACTGCTACCTTTTTCAAGGGTCTTAGCTGTGTGCCAATTGTGGATACAATGGTACAGTTTGGGGAAAGAATACAGGTGATGGGGCCTGGTTAAGAGGATCCCAGCACACTCAGTCAAGTTAGCATCAATATCAGGGAAAACGTGGGGTGGTAACCATGCCAAAAGGAGCATTTTCCTACACTCGCTCTTACTGGTACACCCCGGCGACATTTCTCTAATTCTGCTATGCAGATTGCATCAATGGAGGTGGGATGCGGCCTGAGAGCATTCTATGGGAGCACCCACTCTGACTGGGTAGAGCAGTTATGTTCATGAGGGGTTGCCAGTATATTGTTATTGATGGTTTTACTTGATATTAGTCTCTGGCCAAAGCTCCATGATATGGAGGTTGTTTATCAGAGCAACAATGTCCTCAATCAGTCAGGGGTTTGTATTGCGTGCCTACTTACCCATAAGGGTCTCAAGGTGCTTTGTCTGCTGATCTGACTGGGAGCTGTGGTTCAGTTGAAGAGCCAGGCCTTGAGGTCCTTCCTGAATTGGGGCACAGACTGAGATTGCCTGAGGTGGAGAGGCAGGGTGTTCCATGTCTTTGCTGTGAGGTAGGAAAAAGATTTTTCTCTGGTCGTAGTCTAACAGATCTGTGGGACGGTAGGCAGGGCCAACGGGACAGAGTGGAGATGTCTGGTGGGTGTGTGGAATGAGGCGGTGGTGGAGGTACTTGGGTCCTGTGTCATGGAGGGCATTGTAGGCGTGTATGAGGAGCTTAAAATTGACTCTTTTGTTGACAGGAAGAGTTGTCTCAGGTGCTCGGTGATGTGATTGCGGCAGTAGTGGCGCTTTGGATGTTCTGAAGTTTCTTGAGGAGTATCTGTGTGATGCTGGCATAGAGTGTGTTGTAGAAGTCGAGTTTGCTGTTGATGAGTATGTGGGTGACTGTCTTTCTGAACTCTGTGGGGATCCACCTGAAGATTTTTCAGAGCAGGAGCAGCGTGTGGAAAGAGGATGATGAGACAATGTTGATCTGGTGGTTCATGGTGAGCGAGGAGTCCAGTATGATGCCAAGGTTTCATGCGTGGTACGTGGTTGTGGGGGGCTGAATACCCAGCATTGTGGTCCATCAGGAGTTGTCCCAGGCAGATGGGTGGACCCCAGGATGAGGACTTTGGTCTTGTCTGGGTTGAGCTTGCAGCAGCTGTCCCTTTTCCAGGTGGCAAAAGCATTCATCCAGTTGTGGAAGTTGCTTCTGGTGACTGTGGGTTCGTTGTGAGGGAGAGGATAATTTGGCTCTTGTCAGCATAGGAGGCAATGTTTAGTCCGTGGTTCTGGACAATGGCTGGGAGCGGGGCCATGTAGATGTTGAAGAGGGTGCGTCTCAGGGAGGAGCCCTGGGGCACTCCGCAGCTGATATCTGTGGGTTCTGAAAGGAACGGTAGTAGTCTGACTTTCTGCGTTTAGCATGTGAGGAAGGAGTGGATCCATTCCAGGGTTTTGTCACGGATTCCAGGGTCGTGGAGTCTTGAGCATAGGGTATAATGGGAGACGACATCGAAGGCGGCCAAGAGATCCAGGAGGATGAGGGCTGGTATTTCGCCTCATTCGAGGAGGGAGCTGATGTTGTCTGTAGCGGCAAGAAGAGTGGTCTTTGTGCTGTGGTTTCTTCGGAAGCCGGATTGGGAGAGGACCAGTGTGTGGTTGACTTCAATGAAATTGGAGTGCTGAGCGTTGCTGGGCTTCTCAATGACTTTGTCTGGGTAGGGGAGCAGGGAGATGAGTCTGAAGTTCTTAAGGTCCGTTGGGTCTGCAGTGGGCTTTTTCAGCAGGGGGCTAATCTCAGCATGTTTCCAGTCTTCATGGAAGGCGGCAGTCTTGATAGAGCAGTAGATGGTTTTGTGAAGCTCAGGGGTGATGGTGGTGGTGGCAGCGGCTCTGTGGAAGATGTGGGGTGGGCAAGGGTGTGAGGGTGATCTGGAGTGGATGCTATTCATGAGCTTAAGGGAATTGTCTGTGGTGAGGGCGGTCCAATTGAGCACGATCTGTTGGGATCTGTCGTTGTTGGGTGCGGTGGTGGCGGGTGGGGAGGAGTCTTGGGGTTCGAAGCTGTCGAAGATCTGCTTGATCTTGCGGTGGAAGAAGGTGCTCAACCTGTTGCAGAGGTCTTGGGAGGGTGGAATGTCTTTTGTCTCTGTGTTGGGTTTGGTGAATTCTTTGGCCACGGCAAACAGTTCTTTTCTGTTGTGTGCAATGACGTTGATCCTTTCTTAAAGGCCTTTTTCTTTGTTGTTTTGATGAGGAGGTGGTGTGCGGTGACTGTGTTTCTGAAGGCTGCATGGGCTTACAGGCAATGTTCCCTCTAATTTTTTTCCACTGTGTGCGGCAGTGTGTGGTCTCTGTGCGCTGCAGCCAAGGATACGTGCGCCAAGAAATTGACCATTCACGCGCGGGCAGCGCATAACTAGCCAAGATCTTTGGCATTAGCCTCTCCATACCACTAAAGCAAAAAAGGGATATAATTGCTCCATGCAATAGGGCATCAAGGCAGTTTTGTGACCTGGTTGCACACCCCAAGGACATGACCTGTTAGGGGAGCACGTATATTGCTCTAAAAGGCTTATTTAGGCTTAGAAAGTGATAACGCATATAAACTACCACAAAGTATAGGAATGGTGGAACATTTGATAACAGCACATTTTCTACTGTTCTGAAGCATTTCCTAGCTCATGAACCATTAATTTCCAAGTCAAATATCACTTGCTCGCTCGTATGCTAAAGTACGCCAAATGATGTTTAAAACACTCCCCGCGGCATTTAAACGCTGTTTTCATTGACTTCAATCCAGATTCAAATATGAGCATTATCTGCCTCAGGGGAGCACGTATATCGCACTAAAAGGCTTATTTAGGCTTAGAAAGCGATAACGCATATAAACTACCACAAAGTATAGGAATGATGGAACATTTGATAACAGCACATTTTCTACTGTGTTGAAGCATTTCCTAGCTCATTAACCATTAATTTCCAAGACAAATATCTCTTGCTCTCGCTTGTATGCTAAAGTACGCCAAATGATGTTTAAAACACTCCCCGCAGCATTTAAACGCTGTTTTCATTGACTTCAATCCAGATTCAAATATGAGCATTATCTGCCTTAGGGGAGCACGTATATCGCTCTAAAAGGCTTATTTAGGCTTAGAAAGCGATAACGCATATAAACTACCACAAAGTATAGGAATGATGGAACATTTGATAACAGCACATTTTCTACTGTGTTGAAGCATTTCCTAGCTCATTAACCATTAATTTCCAAGACAAATATCACTTGCTCTCGCTTGTATGCTAAAGTACGCCAAATGATGTTTAAAACACTCCCCGCAGCATTTAAACGCTGTTTTCATTGACTTCAATCCAGATTCAAATATGAGCATTATCTGCCTTAGGGGAGCACGTATATCGCTCTAAAAGGCTTATTTAGGCTTTGAAAGTGATAACGCATATAAACTACCACAAAGTATAGGAATGGTGGAACATTTGTTAACAGCACAACGTGCTTGCTTGCCAAAAGGGGCCTGCGTGATGGGGGAAGGAAAGGTGCGCGCGCGCGCCTTACAGGGAACATTGCTTTCTGGGTCTTGCTGTTTCTCCATCTCTTCTCGAGCCGTCTGCAGGTGCGCCTAGACTCTTAAAGGGCAGGAGTGAACCAGCTTGCTTTCTGTGGGTGTTGCTTGCAGGGGCTTTCTTGAGGAGCCAGTATGTTGGTTCAGTCAGAGATTTATTGTTGGAGATTGCGTACTGAGGCGTTGCTTCCGTGGATTTCGGCAGTGGGGTCTTGCTGAGGGAGGTGGTGAGCTGTTCTTAAGTGACCTTTTTCCAGCTTTTATGGGGGAGACGGTGGGCGTGGTGGTGTACGGTGGGTTTGGTGAAGGAGAAATGGACGCAGTGGTTGTCTGTCCAGAGAAGCCCGGAGGTTTGGTTGAAGGCGATGTTGTTGCTGGCGGAGAAGGCGGGGTCAAGCGTATATCATGCTGAGTGAGTTGGAGAGGTGACCAGTTGTTTGAGTCCAACAGTGGTGAGATTCTCTAGTAGGGATGCGTAGTTTGGGTCGCTGGGGCTGTCCAGGTGAAAACTGAGGTCCCCGAGTAGGATGTAGTTGGTGGAGGCAAAAGCTTGGGGTGCAATGAAGTCTATGATGGCATTGCCGAAGGGTCTGTGAGGGCTGGTGTGTACGTGGAAGTGGAGGTGTTCCATGTTGGTCATTTGGTCGGCCAAGTGGGTGCTCAGGCGGAGGATGCTTTTGTGTATGATGTCGATGCCTTCCCCTGGACAGTTAGTGTGGTCCTTGCGAGTGATCTTGTAGCTGTCGGGGATGGCAGTAGTGATATCCTGGACTAAGCTGAGGTTCATCCAGGTTTCTGTTAGAGAGGCGATTTGGGGGGAGATGGTGTTGAGCAGGATACAACTGAGGTGGTCGGGTCCATTGTTGGTCCATCGAGCGGTGGGAAGTGCTGGAGTGCGGTGTTGGGAGAAGGTGCAGCTGCAGTTTCGGCATGAGAAGGGGCCCTGGGTGTCGCGAGGCGGCAGGCAGTGTAACGCACAGGCTTGAGGGCTTGTAGGGTGCTGGCGTCGTAGTGTTGGGGAGTCAGAGGGCCAGTGTCTGTGGCGCTGGGTGCCGACAGGCTTGTCTTTGAAGCGCCAGCGGCGATCCCACTGCGTAGTGTGCAGGTCTGGCTGGACAGCTGGGAGGCAGGAGAAGTGGGAAAGCTGTGCTGAAGGGGGGCGGGCCACAGTGGATCACAGCGGCTGCAGCAGGGGCACTGAAGGGGAGAGAAACAAAGCCAAATATGGCAGGAAAGAAGCAACAGGGCAGAGGGGAAAGATGGTGAAAAAAAGAGAAAGGAAAGCAAAGAGAAGAAAAAACGCAGCGCAGAGGGCAGAGCAAGGAAGCTGTTACACTGGACCACCAGGGATGAGGTGCAGGTGGGAGCCTTTGAGTGGGGGAAGGCCTCGAACACTGACCAGAGGGTCAGAATCTGTGACGGGGGCAGCAGCTACCAGGCAGAGCATGCGCAGGTAGAGAGAGCAATCCACTGAGAAGGTCAGATGGAATGCCGCTTCACTGCGCAACAGCTGCCATTAAGTAGTGTGCAGGGCAGACTGGACAGCGAGAGGTGGGAAACGAGGGGTGCGGGAAAAGTGGGACAGCGGTGCTGGAGGGGCTGGGGCCATGGGGGATTGCAGGGGTAGAGAAGGGAGAGAGAAAAAATGCCAAAGGTGGCAGGACACAGGCAACAGGGCAGAGGGGAAAACTACCAAAACAAACCGAAAACAGCAAAGAGAAAAGGCAGAGAGCAGAGCAAGGAAGTTATTCCACTGGACCACCAGGGATGAGACGCAGGTGGGAGGGAGCCTGTGGGTGAAGGGAGGGCCTCCAACACTGACCAGAGGATCAGAATCCGTGAAGAGGGTATCAGCTACCAGGCAGAGCTACGCAAGGAAAGGTAGCAGTGCACTGACAAGGTCAGTTGGAATGCCCCTTCACTACGCAGCGGACGCCATTAAGTAGTGTGCGAGGTCGGCTGGACAGCTGTGATGCGGGAAACACGGGGAGTGGGGAAAGCGGTCCTGAAAAGGTGAAGGGGGGTGTGGGAGGCTGGGGTTTCAGCAGCAGAGAAGGGGAGAGAAAAAATGCCAAAGGTGGCAGGAAAGAGGCAACAGGGCGGAGGGAAAAAAGAGAAGGAAAATCAGGGAGAAAAGGCAGAGCAGAGGGCAGAGCAAAGAAGCTCTTCCCCCGGACCACCAGGGATGAGGCGCAGGAGCCTGTGGGTGGAGGAGCGCCTCAAACACTGACCACAAAGGGTCCGAATCCGCAAAGGGGACAGCGGCTACCAGGTGGAGCTGCACAGGTAAAGGGAGCAGTCCACTGGCAAGGTCATTTGGAATGCCCCCTGGTTACTACTTTAAGTGGAGATGATTTAAAGAAATCATCATTAACCTGTCTTGCTGTGCATCCAGAGCCCATTATGACAGATAAATTAAGAAGAGTTTCTTGGCCTAGAGTTCTGGCGAATAAAGCACTACATGCCACGATCTATCAATGGTGTGTCCATTTTATGTCAAAGTACGAGATTACTCCAGAGTCTGCCATTCCAATTTTAGATATCCACAAGCATTTTTTCAGTACACTGCAAGGAATCTTATACAAAGAGTCATGTGGCAAGTCCAAAAGATGTCCAAAATATCCGAAGTGGTTTTTACCTGACTGCAAATTGGTCAAACAGGCCCTAAAAGGGGTTGTTAGAAAATTTAATCGCTCAGAAATGTGTGTAGCACGTATTAGATATAAAGCAACGCTCAACCAGCCTGAGCACAGTTGGGAGGACAAAAACTGGCAGGACATGCTTCAGGCCTTGAAAGTTAAGGATAGTCTGACCTTTTGGGGTATACTTACTCACTGGACTTTCGGGAGCGTAAATTCCAGGCGGTACTACATTGAACCCAAGGGGTGGGAGGAACACTTTTCTGAACTGTATGCTCAAGTTAGCCCGAAGTAATATTTGCTCCCTGAGTCTACCAGGAATTCTGGGGATGTTACACCAATAATAGGCAACAAGTACATTGTAAGTGTTTCCTTTAGTTTAGAAGACATTCTTTCTACTACTCAAAGCCCCAAGTCCTTAAAAGCACCTGGTCCTGACCATATCCCAAGAGACTTGTTTAAGTGTGAACCCCAGATCTGGGACTCCTATGTGAATATCCTGTCAAATGCGATTGCAGCAGAGAGAGAGATCCCTCACATCTGGAAGGGGATTGAGATAATCTCCATCTTCAAGAAAGGAGATGCAGACTGCCCTGCTGATTACAGGCCTTTTAGCCTGATTGACAACCTGCAAAAAAATCTTATCCAGGCAAGTACTCGATAAATTACAAAAATGGATGGTTGCTGAGCAGATACTGTCCCCTTTACAGGCAGGGTTCAGTGCTAGAACTAGCACTATAGATCAGGTTTTTAAATTTTCTCTCCTATCCTGGAAATATGTCCTTCTTAGCGGTCAGAAAATATATGTCGCATTTGTTGATCTCCGTGCTGCGTTCGACCTTGTGCCATGCGAGAAGCTCTGGAGAGTGGTAGAAGAGACAGGGGTTCCCATAGGTTTATTAGATCTTCTCATCTGAGTGCATGAAAAAAATTATGCACAGGTCCGATGGGGCGAGAAGGGCGAATTGACAGAGCAACTTCCAATACTTTGTGGAGTTAGACAGGGGTGCGTCCTTGCGCCAGCTTTGTTCACCCTGTATGTCAATAATGTGGTAAGCCATAAGGAATTGTGTTAATGATTCCTCCACCCTAAACGGGGTAAAGATAAAAATACTGCTAGTCTCAGATGCCTTACTGCTAATATCAAAGACTCCGATGGGTCTCCAAATACTGTTAGACAGGTTATTTAGAGTACTGCAATAAAATAGATCTGGAGTTGAATGTGGCTAAAACAAAGTTTATGCTATTTTGTAAGAGTGCAACCAGGAGTAGCGCCTTGAAGATAGGACCTGATGTATTAGATAGGGTTTATAGTTTTGATTATCTGGAAGTGACACTAACAGATAAATACCACCAGGAGGCTCAAGTTACTAAAGGTTCACTTATATTGTCCCATAGATCTAAAGCTATACTCTGGTTTTGTAAAAAGACACACTCATCACATTTTACCTGCCTTGGAAGCTTACTGCGCCAAGGCACAGAGTGCAGTCTTATGTGGAGCCGAAATCTGGGCTTTTACTGACAACCACAAGTTGACTGTTGTAGGAAAGTACCATCTTTCTTCACATGTTACCCCCAATTTTACATGTATATCAGTATGTTTTTACCTGTCTCACTGGGATCCTGCTAGCCAGGACCACAGTGGTCATAGTTTGTGGCCTAAATGTGTATGCCTGTGTAGTGCCTAACTGTGTCAATGAGGCTCTGCTAATCAGAACTTCAGTGCTCATGCTCTCTCTGCCTTTAAATTTGTCATTATAGGCTAGTGACTACATTTACCAATTTCAGTTGGCATTCTGGAAAACCCTTCTAATTCCCTAGTATATGGTACCCAGGTACCCAGGGTATTGGGGTTCGAGGAGATCCATATGGACTGCAGAATTTCTTTTGCCACCCATAGGGAGCTTAGACAATTCTTACACAGGACTGCCATTGCAGCCTGAGTGAAAAAACGCACACATTATTTCACAGCCATTTTCACTGCACTTAAGTAACTTATACGTCACTATATGTCTAACCTTCAATTGCTGAACGTTAGTTGCAAAGGTACTAAGTGTGAGGGAACCCTTGCACTAGCAGTGGTGCCCCCACATAGTTCAGGGCTATTTCCCTGGACTTTGTGAGAGCGGGGACACCATTACACGTGTGCACTACATATAAGTCAATACCTCTATGTAGCATAATGGTAACTCCGAATATGGCCATGTAACATGTCTAAGATCATGGAATTGTCCCCCCATTCCAAGTCTGGTATTGGGGAGCCAATTCCATGCATCCTGGGGGCTCCACTATGGACCCCCAGTACTGCCAAACCAGCTCTCTTGGGTTTTCTCTGCAGCTACAGTTGCTACAACCCCACATACAGGGTTCTGCCCTCCTTGGGTCTGGGGAGCCCGGTCCCAGAAAGGCAGAACAAAGCATTTCCTCTGAGAGCACGGTGTTACACCCTCTCCCTTTGGAAATAGGTGTTAAGGGCCTGAGAGGAGTAGCCTCTCCTGGCCTCTGGGAATGCTTTGAAGGGCACAGATGGTGCCCTCCTTGCATAAGCCAATCTGCACCAGTTTAGGGAACCCCTAGTCCCTGCTCTGGTGCGAAACTGGACAAAGGAAAGGGGAGTGACCACTCCCCTGTCCATCACCACCCCAGGGGTGGTGCCCAAAGCTCCTCCAGTGTGTCTCAGACCTCTGCCATCTTGTTTTCAAAGGTGTGGGGGCACTCCGGCGGCCTCTGAGTGGCCAGTGCAAGCAGGTGATGTCAGAGACCCCTCCTGATAGGTGCATACCTGACTAGGTAGCCAATCCTCCTCTGACGGATGTTTAGGGTCTCTCCAGTGGGCTTTTTCTCAGAGTACGACTTGCAAGAGTTCCTCTGCACTTCTCTCTTTGACTTCTGCCAAGGATCAGCCGCTGACTGCTCCAGGACGCCTGCAAAACTGTGACAAAGTAGCCAGAAGACTACCAGCGACATTTTAGCACCTAATCCTTCCGGCTTTCTCGACTGTTTCCTGGTGGTACATGCTCTGGGGGCTGCCTGCCTTCACCCTGCACTGGAATCCACGAAGAAATATCCAGTGGGTCGACTGAATCTTCCCCCTGCTCCAACAGGCACCAAACTTCAGCTTCACTGGTACTCTGGGTCCCTTCTCATCCTGACAAGCGTGGCGCCTGGAACACAGGTGGTGGACCCAAGTGACCCAGACTGTCCAGTGGTCCAACTGTCCGAATTCGGAGGAGGTAAGTCCTTGCCCCCCCTTCCCAGACAGTAGTCCTGTACACGTGTGATCTGCAGCTACAAGGGCTTCTGTGCACATTTCCAAGAAATCCTGCATGTACAGCCGAGCCTAGGTACCCAGCACTCCATCCTGCGATGCTCAGCTCCCTGAGTTGATCTCTGGTGTCGTGAGACTTCTCTTTGCAGTGTTGAGACGACCGCCGTGTTCAGACTTCTTGAACCCGTGTTCAAAGACTTCTGCGGGTGCTTCCTTCCTGTCTCTACGTTGCTGAGGGCTCCCTCTGTCTCCTCTCCCAATTGGCGACATCCTGGTCCTTCCTGGGTCCGGGCAGCACCCTTTTTCTCCAACCTCGACTCTTGCAGGTACAAAGGCTTATTTGCAATACTTTGCCAAGGAAACAACTCTGCATCCTCCAGCACGCTGTGGGACATCTTCTGCACGAAAAATAACTTCCTACCTCCTTTCGTTGTTGCAAAACATGCAGCTTCTTCCAACCGGAGGCAGCCATTTTGCACCTTCATCCGGGGTTTTGTGGGCTGCAGCCCCCCCCCCCCCCCCCCCCAGACACTTTAGCGACTCTTGGACTTGGTCCCCTTCCTTTGCAGGTCTTCAGGTCCAGCAATCCATCTTCAGTGTTTTGCAGTCTGTTGTGGTCCTTGCAAAATCCTTTATCACGACTTTAGTGTTTTTTGGGTCTTGGGGTGGGGGTCTCCTTTACACCCTTAGTGTTTTCTCACACTCCCAGCGACCCTCTACACACTACACTTGCTTTGGGGTGCATTTGTGATTGGCATTCCACTTTCTTAGTATATGGTTTGTGTTGCCCCTAGGCCTATTGCATCCTATTGTGTGTTACAGTGTTTGCACTACTTTCTGACTGATTTGCTTGGTTGTGTATATTTTGTGTATGTTACCTACCTCCTAAGGGAGTACATCCTCTGAGATATTTTTGCCACATCGTCACTAAAATAAAGTACCTTTATTTTTTAGTAACTATGCGTATTGTCTTTCTTATGATATAGTACCTATCTGATATAAGTCGTATTGCATGGGCTTTGCATGTCTCCTCTTTCAGCCTTGGCTGCTCTGCTATAGCTACCTCTATCAGCGTAAGCTGCTAGAACACTACTGTACTCTACTAATAAAGGATAACTGGACCTGGCAAAAGGTGTGGTACCCACGACAAGCCAGGCCAGCCTCCTACAACTGTAGTGGAGAATAACTTTTCCAGGGCATTAGTATCTGTACCTGTACGCACCCCACTCACTCCATTATATCTCGACATAGACTTTATACGTGTTTCAGATCTGGCCCAGGGGAGGCCCTTATTATTATGGGTACATAATTAGTTGATGTAGGAAAGTACCATCTTGCCTGGCATGTTACCCCCATTTTTACTTGTGTGTCAGTTAGTTTTTGCCTGTGTCACTGGGATCCTGCTAGCCAGGACCCCATTGCTCATAGTTTGTGGCCTATGTGTTCCCTGTGTGGTGCCTAACTGCATCACTGAGGCTCTGCTAACCAGAACCTCAGTGTTAATACTCTCTCTGCTTTTAAAATTCTCACTGCAAGCTAGTGACCTTTTTCACCAATTCTGATTGGCACACTGGAACATCCTTATAATTCCCTAGTATATGGTACCTAGGTACCCAGGGTATTGCGGTTCCAGGAGATCCCTAGGGGCTGCACCATTTCTTTTGCCACCCATAGGGAGCTCAGACAATTCTTACACAGGACTCCCATTGCAGCCTGAGTGAAATAACGTCCATGTTATTTCACAGCCATTTTACACTGCACTTAAGTAACTTATAAGTCACCTATATGTCGAACCCTCACTTAGTGAAGGTTAGGTGCAAAGTTAATAAGTGTGAGGGCACCCTGGCACTAGCCAAGGTGCCCCCACATTGTTCAGGGCAATTTCCCCGGAATTTGTGAGTGCGGGTACACCATTACACACGTACACTAAATATAGGTCAATACCTATTTGTAGCTTCACAATGGTAACTCTGAATATGGCCATGTAACATGTCTAAGATCATGGAATTGTCCCCCCATGGTAAATCTGGTATTGGGGTGCCAATCCCATGCATCCCTGGGGTTCCAGCATGGACCCCGGGTACTGCCAAACTAGCTCTCTGGGGTTTTCTCTGCAGCTACCGCTGCTGCCAACCCTCAGACAGGTTTCTGCCCTCCTGGGGTCTGGGCAGCCCAGTCCCAGGAAGGCAGGACAAAGGATTTTCTCTGAGAGAGGGTGTTACACCCTCTCCCTTTGGAAATAGGTGTTAAGGGCTGGGGAGGAGTAGCCTCCCCCAGCCTCTGGAAATGCTTTGAAGTGCACAGATGGTGCCCTCCTTGCATAAGCCAGTCTACACCGGTTCAGGGATCCCCAGCCCCTGCTCTGGCGTGAAACTGGACAAAGTAAAGGGGAGTGACTACTCCCCTGTCCCCTCCCCAGAGCTCCTCCAGTGTGTCCCAGACATCTGCCATCTTGAATGCAGAGGTGTGCGGGCACAGTGGAGGCCTCTGAGTGGCCAGTGCCAACACGTGACGTCAGAGACCCCTCCTGATAGGTGCTTACCTGGTTAGGTGGCCAATCCTCCTCTGAGGGGTATTTAGGGTCTCTCCTGTGGGTTTCCCTTCAGATAACGAATTCAAGAGCTCACCAGAGTTCCTCTGCATCTCTCTCTTCGACTTCTGCCAAGGATCGACCGCTGACTGTTCCAGGACACCTGCAAAACTGCAACACAGTAGCAAGACGACTACCAGCGACATTGTAGCGCCTAATCCAGCTGGCTTTCTCGACTGTTTCCTGGTGGTACATGCTCCGAGGGCTGTCTGCCTTCACCCTGCACTGGAAGCCAAGAAGAAATCTCCTGTGGGTCGACAGAGTCTTCCCCCTGCTAACGCAGGCACCAAACATCTGCATCACCGGTCCTCTGGATCCCCTCTCATCTTGAGGAGCGTGGTCCCTGGAACACAGGAGCTGGACCCAAGTGACCCAGACAGTCCAGTGGTCCTTCTGTCCAAATTTGGTGGAGGTAAGTCCTTGCCTCCCAACACCATACAGTAATCCTGTGTACTGAGTGATCTGCAGCTGCTAGGGCTTCTGTGCACTTTTGCAAGGATTCCTTTGTGCACAGCACAGCCCAGGTCCCCAGCACTCCTTCCTGCATTGCTCAACTCCCTGAGTTGACCACCGGCTTCGTGGGACCCTCTTTTGTTGTGTTGAGACAACCGCCGTGCTCGGATTACTTGAATGCCTGTTCAAGTGCTTCTGCGGGTGCTGCCTGCTTCTGCGTGGGCTTTCTCTGTTGCTGAGCGCCTCCTCTGTCTCCTCCTCCAAGGGGCGACCTCCTGGTCCTTCCATGGCACGGGCAGCACCCATTATCTTTAACCGCGATTCTTGCAGTTAGCAAGGCTTGGTTGCAGTCTTTCTGCGTGGTAACAACTCTGCATCCTCCAGCATGCCGGGGGGACATCTTCTGACCAAAGGAGAAGTTCAGGGCACCTTCCGTTGTTGCAGATTCTTTGGCTTCTTCCACCCGGAAGCAGCCCTTTTGCACCTTCATCCGGGGTTTAGTGGGCTCCTGCCCCGCCTGGACACTTGCGTGACTCGTGGACTTGGTCCCCTTCCTTTGCAGGTCCTCAGGTCCAGGAATCCGTCTTCAGTGCTTTGCAGTCAGTTGTTGTCTTTACAGAATCCCCTATCTTGACTTTACTGTCTTTCTGGGGTAGTAGGGTAACTTTACTCCTACTTTTCAGGGTCTTGGGGGTGGGGTATCTTGGACACCCCTAGTGTTTACTTACACTCCCAGCGAAACTCTACACACTATACTAGGCCTGGGGTCCATTCGTGGTTCTCATTCCACTTTTGGAGTATATGGTTTGTGTTGCCCCTAGGCCTATTGTGTCCTATTGCATCCTATTGTATTCTACAGTGTTTGCACTACTTTTCTAACTGTTTACTTACCTGATTTTTGTTTGTGTGTATATTCTGTGTATTTTACTTACCTCCTAAGGGAGTATATCCTCTGAGATATTTTTGGCTCATTGTCACTAAAGTACCTTTATTTTTTAGTAACTCTGAGTATTGTGTTTCTTGTGATATAGTGCTATATGATATAAGTGGTATAGTAGGAGTTTTGCATGTCTCCTAGTTCAGGCCAAGCTGCTCTGCTATAGCTACCTCTATCTGCCTAAGCTGCTAGAACACTACTAATCTACTGATAAGGGGTAGCTGGACCTGGCACAAGGTGTAAGTACCATCAGGTACCCACTATAAGCTAGGCCAGCCTCCTACATTGGTGATGCAGTGATGGGATAAGTACTTGTAACTGCTTTACCACTTTGTCATTGGTGCTTTTCATAAGAAAAACATATACCAAATACTTCAGAATATACACAGTTAACCTAAACAGTTGAACCTTCTTTCTTTAAACTTTCTAAAACGTTTTAGAAGTTTTGAAAATTTGTAAAAAGTTTTTCTCTCTTTTCTAAAAGCTTCTAAACTTTTTTTCTCTCTGTCTTAAACTCTTTCTAACAAACATGTCTGCAGTAGAATTTACTCCCACAGTTGTCCAGGCCACACATGGTAGTTTAAACTTTAAAAGTTTGAGGGGTCTCCGCATTGAAAGAGGTTTAAGCATTGGTAAGAATCCTACAAAAGATCTTCTCCTTAGCCTTCTCCTAGAAAGTGACCAGAACCAGTCTGGCCCATCCCAGGATCAGGAGGGGGGTACCAAGCCAGACTCAGAGGAGTCCCCTGAGGATGCTGGGGAGGGTTCTTCCAAGGACCTGCCAGCTAACAAGCCATCTAGTGACACTGGTAGTGGGAGGGGGTCACACACTTGTAGGGCACCTTTCACTCCTAAAGGCCAGGTTACTAGAGTCCAGCCAGTTAAGGACAGGTATAACTCTGCCAATTCCCACATTTCTTCTGTGTCTCACAATTCCCATGCCTCCCACCCTGAGGATAACCTGATGGAAAGGGAACTAAGAAAGCTGAGGTTGGAAGAGGCCAGGCTGAAGCTAAAACAGCAACAGCTGACCTTAGACAGGGAATCTCTGGATGTAGAGAGGGAAAGGCAGAGGTTGGGGTTAGTTCCCCATGGTGGCAGCAGCAGTGTTTGATAGTAATCCTGTGAGAGAATAAGATTCCAGAGACCTTGATAAGATAGTCCCCCCTTACAAGGAGGGGGTTGACATTAACAAGTGGTTTGCTGCACTTGAGAGGGCCTGTATGCTGCAGTTGGCCCCTCAAAGGCAGTGGGCTGCTATCTTGTGGCTATCTTTCACTGGTAAGGGTAGGGATAGGCTCCTTGCTGTCAGAGAAGGTGATGCTAATAACTACAAAGTTTTGAAAGATGCACTCGTGGATTGATTTGGCTTAACCACTGAACAATACAGGATTAAGTTCAGAGACACCAGAAAAGAGTCCTCTCAAGATTGGATAGAGGGATTGTTACATGGCAGTAAGGTGACACACTATGAAAGCATGTATAATCTAGGGAGAGCATATTTTGAACAATTGTGTGTCTGATTTGTTGTACCAGTACTTGGTAGACTCAGATCTGACTTCTCCCCAAGAATAGGGAAAGAAGGCAGACAAATGGGTCAGAAAAAGAGTGAACAGGGTGTGACAAGGATGGCAAGAAGGCTGGTAAGTCTTCTGACAAGGGTGGGGACAAAGATAGAAAACATTCTGAGTCTTCATCAGGCCCACATAAGTCCTCGGGGGTGGTGGGTCCAAATCCTCTTCTCACAATCAGAAAAGGCCATGGTGTTATTTATGTAAAGTAAAAGGCCATTGGGCAAGTGATTCCACTTGTCCAAAGAAAAACACCAAGGCTCCCACTTCCACAACCCCAACTGCAACCTCTAGTGCCCCTAGTAATAGCAGTGGTGGTGGGAAGTCTAGTACAAATAGCCAATACAAGGGTGTAGCTGGGCTCACAATTGGCAGTGTAGTTGGGGTTTGTCTTGTTGGGGAGACCACAGAGGCTGTTTTAGTCTCTGATGGTGGCATTGACTTGGTCACCTTGGTTGCTTGTCCCCTAAATATGGGTAATTACAAGCAACTTCCTCTAAACAATGGTTTTGAGGTTGAGGTCGACAGGGACACAGGAGCCAGTGTAACTATGGTTATAGAGAAACTGGTTCACCCCGATCAACACCTACTTGGTCAGCAGTACCAAGTGACTGATGCTCACAATAACTCACATAGTCACCCCATGGCTGTTGTGAATCTCAACTGAGGGGGCGACGGGTTACTAGTCCAAAGAAAGTTGTGGTAGCCACTGAATTACCTGTAGATTGCTTACTAGGCAATGATTTGGAGACACCAGCTTGGCCTGAAGTGGAGTTGCATGCAGCAATGCTGGGCATTCCTGGGCATATTTTTGCTTTGACAAGGGCTCAGGCCAAAAAGCAAAAAGGACAGGGAATCTTGGATCCTGGAACAATGGACCAAGTGTTCCCAAAAGCTAGGGGTAGTAAGGGTAAATCCTTGCCCACTATCCCTCCCTCACCAGAAGATTCCCCTTTTGAGGAAGAGGAATCCTCTCCCTGTGCAGAACCTACACCAGCGGAGCTGGCAGCAGACACCGCTGAGCTTTTGGGTGCAGGGGGAGCCTGCTAGGGAAGAGCTGAGTGTGGCACAGCAGACCTGTCCCACACTAGAGGGTTTGAGACAGCAGGTTGTCAAACAGCAGAATGGGGATGTCATTAATAGCCATAAGGTGTATTGGGAAGACAACCTCCTGTATACTGAGTCAAGGGACCCTAAACCTGGAGCTGCCAGGC
Source organism: Pleurodeles waltl (assembly GCF_031143425.1). Classification (NCBI taxonomy): domain Eukaryota; kingdom Metazoa; phylum Chordata; class Amphibia; order Caudata; family Salamandridae; genus Pleurodeles; species Pleurodeles waltl. The sequence continues at coordinate 205,323,501 of NC_090439.1, forward strand.
GATTGGTCATCCCTTTGCAGTACAGGGAGTTTCTTCTTACCTTGGCACATGACATTCCTTTGGCTGGGCATTTGGGCCAGAGTAAAACATGCGACAGGCTTGTTCCTCTGTTTCACTGGCCTCGTATGTCAGAAGACACTAAAGTGTTTTGTTGCTCTTGCGTGGCCTGCCAAGCCAGTGGCAAGACTGGTGGCACTCCAAAGGCCCCCTTAATCCCACTACCTGTGGTTGGGGTGCCCTTTGAAAGAGTAGGGGTTGACATAGTTGGCCCCCTTGACCCCCCCCCAACAGCTTAAGGCAATAGGTTTATCTTTGTGGTAGTGGAGCATGCCACTAGGTATCCTGAAGCAATCCCCTTAAGGACCACTACAGCTCCTGCAGTGGCAAAGGCCCTCCTGTGAATCTTTTCCAGAATGGGCTTTCCTAAGGAAGTGGTGTCAGACAGAGGTAGTAACTTCATGTCTGCATACCTCAAAGCAATGTGGAAGGAGTGTGGTGTAACATACAAGTTCACTATTCCTTATCATCCACAGACTAATGGACTGGTAGAGAGGTTTAATTAAACTCTCAAAGGTATGATAATGGGACTCCCTGAAAAACTCAGGAGGAGATGGGATGTCCTGTTACTTTACCTCCTTTTTGCTTACAGGGAGGTACCCCAAAAAGGAGTGGGCTTTAGTGCCTTTGAACTCCTGTTTGGGCACCCTGTGAGAGGTCCCCTTGCACTTGTTAAGGAGGGTTGGGAACAACCTTTAAAAGCTCCTAAACAGGACATTGTGGACTATGTACTTGGCCTAAGATCAAGAATGGCTGAGTACACGAAAAAGACCAGTAAAAACCTTCAGGCCAGCCAGGAGCTGCAAAAGCAGTGACATGACCAGAAGGCTGTCCTGACCCAGTACCACCCAGGACAGAAGGTGTAGGTATTGGAGCCTTTGGCCCCAAGAGCACTCCAAGACAAATGGAGTGGATCCAATCTCATTATTGGAAAAAAAGGGTGAGGTTACCTACTTGGTAGACCTGGCCACTGCCAGGAGTCCCCATAGGGTGCTCCATGTCAACCGCCTAAAACCCTACTAATACAGGGCTGATCTCACCCTGCTCATGGCAACTGATGAGGGACAGGAAGAAGAGAGTGACCCTCTCCCTGATCTCTTCTCCACCGCTGATGGCTTAGTGGAGGAAGTAGTACTTGCAGATTACCTTACTGCTGAGCAGAAGGACAACTTTGTAAATCTCTTAAATCAGTTTTCTGAACTCTTCTCACTGATACCAGGTACCACTACTTGGTGTGAGCACACAGTCAATACTGGAGACAGTTTACCTGTCAAAAGTAAGATTTATAGGCAGCCTGACCATGTCAGGGACTGCATAAAACAAGAGGTACAGAAAATGTTGGACTTAGGAGTGATTGAGCCTTCAGAAAGCCCATGGGCTAGCCCAGTGGTGCTTGTCCCAAAACCTCACAGTAAGGATGGTAAAAGAGAAATTAGGTTTTGTGTTGACTATAGAGGGCTCAACCAAGTAACCAAGACAGATGCTCACCCTATACCCAGGGCAGATGAGCTGATAGATACACTAGCTTCTGACAAGTATCTAAGCACTTTTGATTGAACTGCAAGGTATTGGCAGATTAAATTATCAGAAGATGCAAAACCTAAAACTGCATTTTCAACCATTGGAGGGCACTATCAATTCACTGTAATGCCCTTTGGTCTGAAGAATGCACCTGCCACTTTTCAAAGGTTGGTGAACACAGTCCTGCAAGGGTTGGAAGCTTTTAGTGCAGCATATCTAGATGATATACCTGTCTTTTGCTCCACCTGGGATGATCACCTGGTCCACCTGTGGAAAGTTTTGGACGCCCTGCAAAAGGCAGGCCTCACTATCAAGGCTTCAAAGTGCCAGATAGTGCTGGGAAAAGTGGTTTATCTGGTCCACCTTGTAGGTGGGTAACAGATTGCACCACTGCAGGGGAAGATCCAGACCATTATTGAATGGGCTCCCCCTACAACTCAAACCCAGGTGAAAGTCTTTTTAGGCCTCACAGGGTACTATAGGAGGATCATTAAGAATTATGTCTCCATAGCAGCTCCTCTTAATGACCTCACTAGTAAGAAAATGCCTAAGAAGGTATTGTGGACAGCTAGCTTTCAAAAAGCTTTTGATGAGCTCAAACAGGCTATGTGCTCTGCACCTGCTCTGAAAAGCCCTTGCTACTCCAAACAGTTCATAGTCCAGACTGATGCTTCTGAATTGGGGGTTGGGGCAGTGCTATCACAGGTTAATACTGAGGGCCAGGATCAACCTGTTGCTTTCATCAGCAGGACGTTGACCCCTAGAGAAAAGCGTTGGTCTGCCATAGAGTGGGAGGCCTTTGCTGTGGTCCGGGCACTGAAAAAGTTGAGACCATACCTGTTTGGTACTCACTATTTTTCAGACAGACCAATAACCTCTACTTTGGCTAAAACAAATGAAAGGTGAAAACCCTAAATTGTTGAGGTGGTCCATCTCCCTATAGGGAATGGACTATACAGTGGAACATAGATCTGGGAGTGTTAGCTCCAATGCAGATGGACTCTCCAGATATTTCCACTTAGACAATGAAGACTCATCTGGGCAAGGTTAGCCTTTTATTGTCCCTCATTTGGGGGGGAGGTTGTGTAGGAAGGTACCATCTTGCCTCGCATTTTACCCCCATTTTTACTTGTGTGTCAGTTTGTTTTTGCCTGTGTCACTGGGATCCTGCTAGCCAGGTCCCCAGTGCTGATAGTTTGTGGCCTATATATGTTCCCTGTGTGGTGCCTAACTGTATCACTGAGGCTCTGCTAACCAGAACTTCAGTGTTTATACTCTCCTCTCTGCTTTTAAAATTGTCACTGCAGGCTAGTGACCATTTTCACCAATTCTGATTGGCACACTGGAACACCCTTATAATTCCCTCGTATATGGTACCTAGGTACCCAGGGTATTGGGGCTGCAGCATTTCTTTTGCCACCCATAGGGAGCTCAGACAATTCTTACACAGGACTGCCACTGCTTCCTGAGTGAAATAACATCCACGTTATTTCACAGCCATTTTACACTGCACTTACGTAACTTATAAATCACCTATATGTCTAACCCTCACTTAGTGAAGGTTAGGTGCAAAGTTACTAAGTGTGAGGGCACCCTGGCACTAGCTAAGGTGCCCCCACGTTGTTCAGGGCAATGCCGGGGATACCATTACACATGTGCACTACATACAGGTCATTACGATCATGGAATTGTCCCCCCATGCCAAATCTGGTATTGGGGTGCCAATCCCATGCATCCCCGGCGCTCCAGCATGGACCCCTGGTACTGCCAAACTAGCTCTCTGGGGTTTTCTATGCAGCTACCATTGCTGCCAACCCTCAGACAGGTTTATACCCTCCTGGGGTCTGGGCAGCACAGTCCCAGGAAGGCAGAACAAAGGATTTCCTATGAGAGAGGGTGTTACACCCTCTCCCTTTGGAAATAGGTGTTAAGGGCTGGGGAGGAGTAGCCTCCCCAGCCTCTGGAAATGCTTTGAAGGGCACAGATGGTGCCCTCCTTGCATAAGCCAGTCTACAGCGGTTCAGGGATCCCCCAGCCCCTGCTCCGGCGCAAAGCTGGACAAAGGAAAGGGGAGTGAACACTCCCCTGTCCATCACCACCCCAGGAGTGGTGCCCGGAGCTCCTCCAGTGTGTCCCAGACCTCTGCCATCTTGAATGCAGAGGTGCGAGGGCACAGTGGAGGCCTTTGAGTGGCCAGTGCCAAAAGGTGATGTCAGAGATCCCCCCTGATAGGTGCTTACATGGTTAGGTGGCCAATCCTCCTCTCAGGGTTATTTAGGGTCTCTCCTGTGGGTTTCTCTTCAGATAACGAATGCAAGAGCTCACCAGAGTTCCTCTGCAACTCTCTCTTCGACTTCTGCCAAGGATGGACCGCTGACTGCTCCAGGATGCCTGCAAAACTGCAACAAAGTAGCAAGACGACTACCAGCAACATTGTAGCACCTAATCCTGTCTGCTTTCTCGACTGTTTTCTGGTGGTGCATGCTCTGAGGACTGTCTGCCTCCACCCTGCATTGGAAGCCAAGAAGAAATCTCCTGTGGGTCGACGGAGTCTTCCCCCTGCTAACGCATGCACCATACTTCTGCATCACCGGTCCTCTGGGTCCCCTCTCATCTTGAGGAGCGTGGTCCCTGGAACACAGGAGCTGCATCCAAGTGACCCCGACAGTCCAGTGGTCCTTCTGTCCAAATTTGGTGGAGGTATGTCCTTACTTCCCCACGCCAGACAGTAATCCTGTGTACTGCGTGATCTGCAGCTACTAGGGCTTCTGTGCACTTTTGCAAGGATTCCTTCGTGCACAGCACAGCCCAGGTCCCCAGCACTCCGTCCTGCAATGCTCAACTCCCGGAGTTGTCCACCGGCTTCGTTGGACCCTCTTTTGTTGTGTTGAGACAGCCGCCGAGCTTAGATTGATTGAACGCCTGTTCAAGTGCTTCTGCAGTTGCTGACTGCTTCTGTGTGGGCTCTCTATTTTGCTCTGCGCACCCTCTGTCTCCTCCTCCAAGGGGCGACCTCCTGGTCCTTCCTGGGCCCGGGAATCACCCATTATCTTCAACCGCAACTCTTGCAGCTAGCAAGGCTTGGTTGCAGTCTTTCTGCATGGAAACAACTCTGCATCCTCCAGCACGCCGTGGGACATCTTCTGACCAAAGGAGAAGTTCCTGGCACCTAAAAGCCAGTCCAGCCTCCTACAGTTGACCCCAGAGGTTTTTGGTGTTAGAGACTCTCTACGTGACTTAATTAAACTAGATCGCACTCTAAAGTTCCCTTGGGTTTGATTTACCTCTAGCTGGTGCAAGAAATTAAGATTTCATAATTTTTTGGCCTCCCCTGAATAAACCTGTAAAGGAGAGAATAGGCTTTAAAAACTTATGTGCAAGAACATTGATTAACTAAGGGCAGCATGGGGCACCGGTCAGGAGAGTTTTTGGAGGTGAAGCCCCTATCTGTGTTTGAGAAATTTTTAGATATAACTCCGCCCCTGGCTAAAAGCATTAGGTTTACATAGGATAGCCTTCCTATAAGAACATTTGGAGAAACTGGACGGATGATCAGGCAGTCACCCTTTGACCAGCCTACGGTGGCAATCCCATAAAATGATCCACTGTTATGTTCGTATGTCCAGGGTACCGTGACTTATGATATAAATGGCTAAACCCTCTTTGTCAAGCACTGGGGATGACCTGATGTCCTGAGGAACAGCACTTCCTAAGATAAGACACATCTGGTCCGATTGTATTTTCAGTTTGTCGTTTTCTTTTAACGTTTGGCTTAATTGTGAGAAGACTATGAACCATTCCCCATTCTTACCAGTGTGATATGGAGTGGGACAAGGGTTGTCACCTTAGCTACTTGCACTTTAGGTGGATTGCACTTTGATTGTGGTTCTCATTTTATTTTAATATATAGGGGGTTGTGTGCTCTACCAGTGGGTGCACAGGTTCCAACAATGTTCCATTGTTTTTAATATACTGGTGTTGTGTATTTTTGTTATTACTGTAGGAAAGTTACAAATAACTGTGAAGCTCCTGCGTATTTTTATCTTTGTGGTTTTATGCATTTGAATATGTTTTGTGCTTGGCATGAGAGTTTTTTTTGTGTACTTTGATGGTTTATAACCGAATAAAGTTTGCTTGAGCTGAATAGAATGAACCACATTACAAAATTGTTAAATGACTACGTGCCCCTTCTGTCTTCTATTTATACCTTGAACCCCTGGGCATTCTTCCCAAAATTTCAGAAATCTCATACCACTGATAAACCAACTACACTCACATAGATCACAATTTTGTTTATTGATGACCTATGTCACCTTTCTACTAGTCTTGAGGGCAGAAAGGCCTGGATGATTCACCATCACCTCCGGCTTAACTCAAGTCATTCTGATGGCCTCAGATTGGGCAGGGAGAGTGTGGTACTGTAGGAAAGTACCCTTTTTGGCATGACTAGCCCCCACTTTCTTGCCTTGTGTCTGATGTTATTTCTGCTGAAAGTTCACAGGGTTCCTGATAACCAGGTCACCAGTGCCAGATCTCTTTCCCCTAAAACTGAACTGAACAGTTGTTTCTTCAATTGGCAATACATTTAGCACCCTCTGTAAGTCCCTAGCAAATGGTACCCCTGGTACTTAGGGCCTGGGGTACTAAGGATGCTCCATAAGGTCTGCAGTACGAATTGTGCCACCCTGGCAGGCTGTGTCTTTTGGTGCAGACAAACGTAAAAACATGACATGGCACACAGCCTGTTTGCTATGTCCCCTAACTATGCATGTAGTATATGTAGTCACCCCTCTAGTAGGCCTTACAGCCCTAAGCCAGGGTGCATCATATTACAATTAGGACATGTGGAAAGTACCCTCTTTTTGCCATGGTTACCCCCACTTCTTGCCAGCTGTCAGTGTGTTTTGACTGTTTTCACTAGGATCCTGCTAACGAGGACCCCAGTGAGTGTGCTCTCTCCTTGTAAATTTGGTTGCTCAGGACTTAGCACGCCCCAAAATTGGCATACTTATGCCCCCATATAACTCCCTACTATATGGTACTTAGGTACCAGGTCATGGGGGCACCAGGGGTTTCCCATGGCCTGCAGCTTGTATTGTGCAATCCATGGGGAGCCCAGGCAAAATGTGTGTGCAGGCTTGCCATTGCACCCTTTCACTACAGGTCACTGCACCAGGTCACTGTAAATCACCCATATGGCATGCCCTCCTAGATCAGAAGGCAGAGCGCAGGTACCTGTGTGTGAGGGCACCTCTGCATGAGCAAAGGTACCCTTACGAACACCAGCTCCATTACACTGGACTTCCTAAGTGCAGGGAAGTCGTTTTACCCATGTACTGGGCACAGGTCACTCACTATCTGTGTCCAGCTACATAATGGTAACTCCGAACCTAGACATGTTTGTATAGGAGGCTGGCCTGGCTTATAGTGGGTACCTTGTGATACTTAAACTTGTGCCAGGTCCAGTTATCCCTTATTAGTAGATTAGTAGTGTTCTAGCAGCTTAGGCTGATGGAGGTAGCTGTAGCAGAGCTGCTTAGGCTGAACTCGGAGACATGCAAAGCTCCTACTATACCACTTACATCATATAGCACTATATCATAAGAAACACAATACTCAGAGTTACTAAAAATAAAGGTACTTTATTTTAGTGACAATATGCCAAAAGTATCTGAGGATATACTCCTTTAGGAGGTAAGTAAAATGCACAAAATATACACACAAACCACAATCAGGTAAGTAAAACACTTAGAAAAGTAGTGCAAACACTGTAGAACACAATAGAATGCAATAGGAGACAATAGGCCTAGGGGCAACACAAACCCTATACTCCAAAAGTGGAATGCGAACCACGAATGGACCCCAGGCCTAGTGTAGTGTGTAGAGGGTCGCTGGGAGTTTAAGAAAACACTAAGGGTGTCCAAGATACCACACCCAAGACCCTGAAAAGTAGGAGTAAAGTTACCTACTGCCCCAGAAAGACAGTAAAGTCGAGATAGGGGATTCTACAAAGACAACAACTGACTGCAAAGCACTGAAGATGGATTCCTGGACCCAGGAAGGCAGAACAAAGCATTTTCTCTGAGAGCAGGGCGTTAAATCCTCTCCCTTTGGAAATAGGTGTTACAGCCTGGGGCGGGGTAGCCTCCGGCAGCCTCTGGAAATGCTTTTAAGGGCACAGATGGTCCCCTCCTTGCATAAACCAGTTTACACCGGTTCAGGGACCCTTTCTCCCCTGCTCTGGTGGGAAACTGGACTAAGGAAAGGGGAGTGACCACTCCCCTGTCCATCACCACCCCAGACATGGTGCCCAGAGCTTCTCCAGTGTGTCCCAGACTTCATCCATCTTGCTTTGCAAGGTGTGGGGACACTCTGGAGGGCTCTGAGTGGCCAGTGCCAGCAGGTGACGTCAGAGACCCCTCCTGATAGGTCCATACCTGATAAGGTAGCCAATTCTCCTCTCAGGACAGTTTGAGGTCCCTCCCATTGTGGGTTCTCTTGAGATTCTGCAGAGTGTTGGGGATTTCAGATTCTGCTTGCAGGTCTCTCCTGTGTCCGTCCAGAGCCATTTTGATGAAAAACGCACTTTTGTCGTAGCCAAGGCTTGTTGGTGCCTTCCAACACGAAATCTTGTCTGCAACGATCTTCACGCTGTGGGACATCTTCTGCATCACGCAGAAACCCGCTGGCATCTTCCTAGGGTGCATTTCTGTAGTCTTCGACTAACCGGGGACTCTTCATTTGCTCCCTCTTCTTGTTTGGCAGGGACTCCTGTCCTTCCTGGACTTCGTTCCCTTCCTTTGCAGGTCTTCAGGTCCAATAATCAGGCAGTTGTTCTTTGCAGACTTGGTTGGCTGCTGCAAAATCCCAAAAACAAAGTGTAGTATGTCCTAAGCAATCTTTCAGTAATTTACTCCTGCTTTTCTGGGCTCTGGGGTGGGGTAATTTACTTACCTTTACTGTATTCTTACTCTCCCAGCGACTCTGCACACACTACACTTGTCTTAGGGGGGGGTTTGTGATTTGCATTCCACTGTCTTAGTATATGGTTTGTGTTGCCCGTAGAACCATTTTCTCCCATTGCATTATATAGCATTTCCTATTGTTTGCATTGTTCTTTGACTATTTACTTGTCTAATTTTGGTGTCTAGTGTATATATTGTGTATAATACTTACCTCCAGAAGGAGTATTGACACTAAGATATTTTTGGTACTGTGTCACCCAAATAAGCACCTTTATTTTTGGTAACACTGAGTATTGTCTTTACTTGTGTATAAGTGGTATTGCATGAGCTTTGCATGTCTCCTAGTTCAGCCATAGCTGTTCTGCTACAGCTACCTCTAGCAGCCTAAGCTGCTAGAACACTACTACTTCACTAATAAGGAGTAACTGGACCTGGTATAAGGTGTAAGTACCCAGGGTACTCACTACAAACCAGGCCAGCGTCCTACACTCTGCATCCGACACCCCCGGCTCGAGTCCAGGACAACCAACACTGCAGAGAGGACTCCAGGCGAGTCCAATGACATGGACACCCTGAGTCGACCTCCCTGCACCTCCACAGCGACGCCTGCATAGAGGATCCAGAGTCTCCCCCTGACCACGACTGCTTGGTAACAAAGCAGCCTGACACCTGGACCAAGCACTGCACCCGCAGCCCCCAGGACCAATAGGAACCACCTACCAGTGCAGGCGGACCTCATCCTTTCCCTGTTGGTGGCTGGCCCGAGAAGTCCCTCTGTACCCTGCCTGCATCGCCTAAGTGACCCCCGGGTACCCCTATTGCTTTCAATAGCAAACCTTTCCCTGTAAGCAGACTGGGACCGGAGCACCCCCGTTCTTCATATGCGTGTGTGTTTTGGGCCCTCCTTTGACCTCTGCACCTGACCAGCCCTGTGTTGCTGGTGTGGTGACCTTGGGGTTGCCTTGAACCCCCAACGGTGGGCTGCCTATGCCCATGAGACTGACTGTGTAAGTGCTTTACTTACCTGCAAAAACTAACCACATTTACCTGTAAGGAAATGCGTTCCTTGGCATGGTTACCCCCTAACTTTTTGCCTTTTATTGATGCCAGGTATGATTGGAAGTGTGCTGGGACCCTGCTAACCAGGCCCCAGCACACTTCTGTTCTTTCCCTAAACTGTACCTTTGTTCCCACGGTTGGCACAGCCCTGACACACATATAAGTCCCTTGTAAATGGTACCCCCGGTATCAAGGGCCCTGTGGCCAGGGAAGGTCTCTAAGGGCTGCAGCATGCATTCTGGCACCCTGGGGACCCCTCACTCAGCACATACACACAGCCTCACAGCTTGTTTGTGGTGGTGGGTAGAAAATGACTAAGTCGAAAGCACTCCCCTCAGGGTGCCATGCCCACCTCTCACTGCCTTTGGCATTGGTAAGTCACCCCTCTAGCAGGCCTTACAGCCCCAAGGCAGGGTGCACTATACTACAGGTGAGGGCATAGTTGCATGAGCAATATGCCCCTACAGTGTCTAAGCAAAACCTTAGACATTGTTAGGGTAGGGTAGCCATAATTGATGCCAGCAGAACAGGACTCAGAGGACTGCCCTGCACCTAAAGGACCAGGAAGCTCCAGAGAACAGCGGAACTGTTCAGAACTGCAACAACTTTGCAACTTTGAAGCAACTTTTAAAGAGACTCTCCCTTCCCGCCGGAAGCGTGAGTCTTCACTTCCTGCATCTGACGCCCCTGGCTCAAGTTTGGAGAAAGCAACACCGCAGAGAAGACTCCCAGGCGACTCCAACGACGTGGACACCTTAAGTCGACCCCCCTGCAACCCCACAACGATGCCTGCAGAGAGGATCCAGAGGCTCCCCCTGATTGAGACTGCCTGGTAACAAAGGAACCCGACGCCTAGACCAAGCACTGCACCTGCAGCCCCCAGGACCGAGAGGAACCACCTACGAGTGCAAGAGTGACAAGCAGGCGGCCCTCATCCTAGCCCAGTCGGTGGCTGGCCCGAGAAGCCCCTCTGTGCCCTGCCTGCATCGCCTAAGTGATCCTCAGGTCCCTCCATTCTTTTCAATAGCAAACCCAACGCCTACTTTGCCTACTGCACCCGGCCGCCCCTGTGCCGCTGAGGGTGTGTTTTGTGGGCTTTTGTGTGTGCCCCCTCCCAGTGCTCTACAAAAGCCCTCTGGGCTGCTCTCCGAGGACGCAGGTACTTACTTACCTGCTAACAGACTGGAACCGGTGCACCCCTGTTCTTCATAGGCACCTATGTGTTTTAGGCACTTACTTGACCTCTGCACCTGACCGGCCCTGTGTTGCTGGTGCTGTGGCTTTAGGGTTGTCCTGAACCCCCAATGGTGGGCTGCCTATGACCAGGAGACTGACTGTGCAAGTGCTTTACTTACCTGACAAACTAACCAAAACTTACATCCTCTAGGAACTGTTGATTTTTGCACTGTGTCCAATTTTAAACTGTGTTTACTGTTTTAAATCAAAGTTCTATACTTACCTGTGTGAAATATCTTGCATTTTATGTACTTACCTAAAATCTTGAATCTTGTGGTTCTAAAATAAATTAAGAAAATATATTTTGCTGTATAAAACCCTATTTGCCTGAAGTTAAGTCTTGGAGTGTGTGTTCCTCATTTATTGCCTGTGTGTGTATAACAAATGTTTAACACTACCCTCTGATAAGCCTACTGCTCGACCACACTACCACTAAGTAGAGCATTAGTATTATCTAATTTTGCCACTATCAACCTCTAAGGGGAACCTTTGGACTCTGTGCACACTATCTCTCACTTTGAGATAGTATATACAGAGCCCACTTCCTACTTCCCCCCTAGGTTGACCTCTCCACAAAGATGCCTGCAGAGGGAATCCCGAGGACCCGCTGACCGCGAGCTCCGGTCTAAGATATCCAACACCAAAAACACACTGCACCCGCAGCCCCCAGACCTTGGAGAAACTGACCCCCAGTGCCTCGTTGTTCAGCAGGCGACCCTCCTCCCTGTTCAACCAGTGGTGTGCCTAAGACAGCCCCCGGACCTTGCCTTGAGCCTCAGAGTTACCCCTGTGTTCTCCTCATAGACCAGCATTGGAATCCCGACATCCTGTTTGGAGCCTGCACCCAGGTGCCACTGAGTGTGTGTGTTTGGTGTCTATTTGTGGCACTTCCTGTGCTCCTCTAATCCCGCCTGGTCTGCTCTCCGAGTCACGGGTACTTAGCTGTTGGCTGACCGGATTCAGAGTATCCCGTCTCCATAGGAGCCCACGTTAATTTCGCTCAACTTTGACCTCTCACCCGACCGGCCTGTGTTGCTGGTGGTGGGTGTTTGGGGTTAACTTGAACTCCCAACCGGTGGACTTTCTGAAACCTGGAGATTGAGACTGTAAATGTTGTACATACCTGCAAACAGATTTAACTTTTCTTCCCCCCAGGGACTGTTTAAAAATTGCACTGTGTCCATTTTTAAAATAGTTTTTTGCCAATAATTCAAAAACTGCATTACTTACCTATTTCAAGCAAAGTACTGTTGATACCTGTGTGAAATACAAATGTTTTAAGGTACTTAGCTGCAACTTGAATCTCGTGGTTCTAAAAATAAACCATTGGTGTGGAGTTAAGTCATTGAGTGTGTGCATCTTCTATTTTTTATGTGTGTACAACAAATGCTTTGCACCACCCTGTGATAAGCCTAACTGCTCAACAACACTACCACAAAGAGAGCATTAGTATTTTCTACTTTAGCCTCTGGGGAACCTCTGGACTCTGTGCACACTATATCTCACTTTGATATAGTATATACAGAGCCAGCTTCCCATAGGCAGCCTCCCTTAATAAATGATGTTGAGGCTGAGGCCTGCAGGGCCTCAGGTGCCAGTGTCACTATAGTGACTGAAAAACTGGTGTCACCTGAGGAACACCTACTTGGTCACACGTACCAAGTGTCTGATGCTCACAATAACACTTCGCCATCCCATGGCAGTTATCGACTTAGGCTCGGTAGGTGGGGTAAATGGCCTTAAAAAAGGTTGTAGTGTCTTCTGAACTACCTGTGGAATGTCTGCGAGGTAATGACTTGGCGACTTCATCTTGAAGTGGATTTGGAGGCCCCTGCAGCAATGCTGGGCATCCCTGTGCATATCTTTGCCCTTACCAGAGAACAGGCCAAGAAACAAAGGAAGCCCTGCAGACTGGAACAATAGCCCTGGAGGCCCCTAAACAAAAGAGCAGAAAGGGTAAAAAGATACCTCCCTGCTCCATCTGCCAGTGAAGATTCAATTCCTGAAGGAGGCAAATCTGTTTCTTGGGAGGAACCTACACTAGAGGAACTGAAATCTGACACAGCTGAGCTGAGCTGACCCCAGGAGGGCAGAACCCTGTATGTGAGGTGGCAGCAGCTGTAGTTGCAGTGCAAGCCTCAGAGAGCAGGTTTGGCAGTAGTGGGGGTCCATGGTGGAGACCCCAGGATGCATGGAATTGGCTCCCCAATACCAGATTTGGAATGGGGGGACAATTACATGATCTTAGACATGTTATATGGCCATATTCAGAGTTACCATTGTGAAGCTACATATAGGTATTGACCTACATGTAGTGCACTTGTGTAATGGTGTACCGCACTCACAAAGTCTGGGGAAATGGCCCTGAACTATGTGGGGGCACCTTTGGTAGTGCAAGCAAGTGAAGGTTAGACATATAGGTGACTTACAAGTTACTTAAGTGCTTTGAAAATGGATGTGAAATAACGTGTGCGTTATTTCACGCAGGCTGCAATGGCAGGCCTGTGCAAGGGTTTGTCTGAGCTCCCTATGGGTGGCAAAAGAAGTGCTGCAGCCCATATGGATCGCCAGGAATCCCAATGCCCTGGGTACCTAGCTACCATATAAAGCAGAGAGAGCATATGTACTGAGGTTCTCGTTATCAGCGCCTTGGTGACAGTTATGCACTACATAGGCATACACATTAGGCCACAAACTATGAGCACTGGGGTCCTGGCTAGCAGGATCCCAGTGAGACAGGCAAAACACACTGACACACACTCACAAACAGGTTTAAAGTGGGGGTAGCCATGCTAGAAAGAGGCTACTTTCTCACAATGTCTCCTTAACTTAAGGCCATGTGGAAAGAGTGTGGTGTCACTTATAAATTCACAACTCCTTTCAATCCATTTGATGAGTTAAGAGGTTTAATAAAGCTCTCAAAGGCATGATAATGGGACTTCCAGAGAAACTCAGAAGGAGGTGGGATGTCCTGTTACATTGCCTTCTCTTTGCCCACAGTGAGGTTCCTTAGAAGGGAGTGGGCTACAGCCCCTTTGAACTTTTGTTTGGACACCCTGTTAGAGGTCCCCTTGCTGTTGTGAAAGAAGGGGAGCAAGCTCTCAAGCTTCCGAAACAGGTCATTGTGGACTATGTAATAGGCTTCAGACCTAGGGTGGCCGAAGATATGAAGAGGGCTCCCAAAATCTTCAGGCCAGCTATGAATTGCAAATACAGTGGCATGCCCAGAAGGCTGTGCGAACTGTATACCAGCCAGGACAGAAAATGGGTCCTGAAGCCTGTGGCTCCGAGGGTACTCCAGGACAAATGGAATGGACCACACACTATTGTGGAGAGAAATGGTGAGGTCACCTTTCTGGTTGACCTAGGCACTCCTAGAAGCTCCCACAGGGTGCTCCATGTGAACCGCCTGAAGCCCTGCTATGATAGGTCTGAGATAACATTGCTCATGACAACTGCTGAAGGGCAAGAAGAAGAGAGTGGCCGTCTCCCTGACCTCTTCTCCCACAATGCAGTAGATGGCTCAGTAGATGGGATTGTGCTTGCAGAAGGATGATTGCAGAAACCTCATAGGGCAGTTCTCTGAACTGTTCTCTCCGAACCCAGGTCAAACTACATGTTGTGAACACGCCTTTGACACAGGTGACAACTTGCCTGTCAAAAGTTCAATTTATAGGCTGCCTGATTATGTCAGGGAGTGCATCAAAGCTGAGGTGCAGAAGATGTTAGACCTAGGAGTTATTGAGCCTTCAGACAGCCCGTAGGCTAGTCCTCTAGTGCTTGTCCCAAGACCCCACTCTCAAAATGGTAGAGAGTTATAAGGTTTTGTGTAGGCAACAGGAGCCTCAATACTGTAACTAAAACAGGTTCTCATCCTATACCTAGGGCAGATGAGCTAATAGACACACTGGCTTCGGCCAAGTATCTAAGCACCTTTGACCTGACTGCTGGCTACTGTGTCAGAGGATACCAAACCAAAAACTGCATTCTCCACTCCTAGTGGGCACTATCACTTTACAGTGATGCCCTTTGGACTGAAGAATACTCCTGCAGCATTCCAAAGGCTGATGAATAAAGTGGTAAAAGGCAGGCTTAACTATCAAGGCATCAAAGTGCCAGATTGGGCATGGAAAAGTGGTTAACATGGGCCACCTGGTAGGTGGAGGCCAGGTTCAACCATTACAAGGCAAAATGCAGACCACACTGAATTGGACTGCCCCTACCACTCAGATCCAAGTCAGTGCCTTCCTAGGCCTGACATGGTACTATAGGAGGTTCATTAAGAACTATGGCTCCATTGTAGCCCCCTTAAATGACTACACATCCAAAAGGATGGCCAAGAAGGTTTTATGGACAACTACCTGCCAAAAAGCTTTTGATGAATTCAAACAGGCCTTGTGCTCTGCTCCTATACTAAGGATCCTTGACTACTCAAACCAATGTATTGTGCAGACAGATGCTTCTGAGGTAAGAATAGGGATAGTAATGTCTCAAGTGAATGAGGAAGGCCAGGACCAACCTGCAGCTTTCATAAGCAGAAGGTTGACCCCCAGGGAAAAGCATTGGTCAGCCATAGGGATGGAGGCCTTTGCTGTGGTCTGGGCTTTGAAGAATCTGAGGCCATACGTATTTGGCACTCTCTTCCTTGTTCAAACAGATCCCAAGCTCCACCACCCACCCTATGGTTAAAACAAATGAAAGGTGAAAATCCCAAACTTTTGAGGTGGTCCATATCTCTACAGGGAATGAACTATACAGTGGAACGTAGACCTGTGAGTAACCACTCTAATGCAGATGGATTCTCCAGATATTTTCACTCAGACAATGAAGACTCACCTGGGCAAGGTTAGTCTTATTGTCCTTCATTTTTTGGGGGGCAGGAGGGGTTTGTAGGAAAGTACCCTCTTGTTAGCATGGTTACCTCCACTTTTTGCCTGCTGTCAGTGTGTTTTGACTATTTTCAATAGGACCCTGCTAACCAGGACCCCAGTGATTGTGCTCTCTCCCTCTAAATGTGGTTCCTTAGGACTTTGCACACCCTACAGTTGGCATACTGGTGCCCCCATATAAATCCATAGTATATGGTACTTAGCTATCCAGGGCATTGGGGCACCAGGGGTTTCTCATGGGCTGCAGCGTGTATTGTGCCACTCATGGGAGCCCATGCAAATGTGTCTGTAGGCCTGCCTTTGCAGCCTGCGTGAAAAGTTGCATGCACCCTTTCACTACAGGTCACTGCACCAGGTCGCTATAAGTGACCCTATGGTAGGCCCTCCTAGCACAGAGACCAGGGTAAAGGTACCTGTGTGTGAAGGCACACCTGCATGAGCATAGGTACCCCTATAGACTCCAGCTGCATTATACTAGACTTCGTAAGTGCAGGGAAACCATTTTACCCGTGTACTGGACCTTTGTCCAGCTACATAATGGTAACTCCAACCTGGGCATGTTTGGTATCAAACATGTCGGAATAATACCCCAATACTGTTGCCATTATTGGTTGTATGATTACATACACACTGGGGGCTCCTTAGAGGGGTACCCAGCACTGCTCCTTCCAGCCTTCTGGGGTTTTCTGGGCAGCCCACTCTTCTGCCACCCCTCAGTAAAGTTTGCCCATCTGCTGCTTGAGCAGCTCAGGCAGAGGAAGGCAGAACAAAGGATTTCCTGTGGGAGAGGGGTCTCCCCAAGTCACTGGTATGCTTTGAAGGGCACATTTGTTGCACTCCTTGCATAAACTGGTTTGCACCAGTGCAGGGAACCCCAGTCCCTGCTCTGTCACAAAACTGGACAAAGGAAAGTGGAGTAATACTCCCCCCTATCCATCACTGCCCTAGGGTTGGTGCCCAGAGCGCCTCCTGGTGGCCACTTGATTCTGCCATCTTGAGAAGCCCCTGGGAGCATCTGAGTGGCTAGGTCAGGTATGTGACGTCACAGCCCCCTCCTGATAGGTGACCACCCTGATAAGTGACCAGTCCACCTTCCTGGGCTATTTAGGGTCTCCCTCTTGAGTGGGTGCCCAGATTCGACATGCATGATTCCTGTAGTACTCCTCTGCATCGTTTACTTCATCTTCCGGCCACTTAGACTGCAAATGGACCCTCCAGGAACTGACAATCTGCAACTACAGCAATGACTCCGCTCTGCCACATTGTTTCTCTGGCTCCTTTCAGCAACTACAACATTTCCCTGGCTGTCCATCCTCTGAGGCGGCAGCTCTTCAGCCTGTACAAGAAGTAAGAAGGAATCTCCCTAGGAGTGAAGGAGTCACTCCCCTGCATCCGTAGACACCAACTGCAACGATGACCGGCTTTGTGGATCCTCTCTCCTCTGGAACTGCATGGATCCTTGTAAGGAAATGCCTCCTTGACATGGTCACCCCCTGACTTTTTGCGTTTTGTTGATGCCAGCTATGATTAAAGTGTGCTGGTATCTTGCTTACCAGGCCCCAGCACCAGTATTCTTTCCCTAAACTGTACCTTTGTTCCCACAATTGGCACAGCCCTGGCACCCAGATAAGTCCCTTGTAAATGGTACCCCTGGTACCAAGGGCCCTGATGCCAGGGAAGGTCTCTAAGGGCTGCAGCATGTCTTATGCCACCCTAAGGACCCTTCACTCAGCACATGCACACTGCTTCACAGCCTGTGTGTGCTGGTGGAGAGAAAATGACTAAGTTGACATGGCACTCCCCCCAGAGTGCCATGCCCACCTCACACTGCCTGTAGCATAGGTAGGTCACCCCTCTAGCAGGCCTTACAGCCCTAAGGCAGGATGCACTATACCACAGGTGAGGGCATATATGCAAGAGCACTATGCCCCTACAGTGTCTAAGCAAAACCTTAGACATTGTAAGTGGATGGTAGCCATAAATAGTAGATTGTCTGGGAGTTTGTCAAACACAAACTCCATAGTTCCATAATGGCTACACTGAAATCTGGGAAGTTTGGTATCAAACTTCTCAGCACAACAAATGCACACTGATGCCAGTGTGGAATTTATTGTGAAAAGCACCCAGAGGGCATCTTGGAGATGCCCTCTGTTTACCACTTCGACTCCTAGTGCTAAGCTGACCAGTTTCTAGCCACATGAGGAGAGTGCCTTTGTCACTCTGTGGCCAGGAACAAAGCTTGTACTGGGTGGAGGTGCTTCTCACCTCCCCCTGCAGGAACTGTAACACCTGCTGGTGAGCCTCAAAGGCTCATGCCTTTTGTTACAGCACCCCTGGGCATCCCAGCTAGTGGAGATGCCCGCCCCTCTGGCCACTGCCCCCACTTTTGGCGGCAAGGCTGGAGGAGATAATTAGAAAAACAAGGAGTCGTCACCCACCAGTCAGGACAGCCCCTAAGGTGCCCTGAGCTGAGGTGACCCCTGCCTACAGAAATCCTCCACCTTGATAGTGGAGGATTCCCCCCAGTAGGATTAGGGATGTGCCCCCCTCCCTTCATGGAGGAGGCACAAAGAGGGTGTGTCCACCCTCCAGGACAGTATCCATTGGCTACTGCCCTCCTGACCTAAACACACCCCTAAATCTAGTATTTAGGTGCTACCCAGGAAATCAGATTCCTGCAGCCTACAAAAAGAAGGACTGTTGACCTGAAAGCCCTGCAGAGGCAACGGAGACAACAACTGACTTGGCCCCAGCCCTACCGGCCTATCTTCAGACTCAAAGAACCTGCACAGCGACGCATCCAACAGGGACCAGCGACCTCTTAAGCCTCCGAGGACTGCCCTGAATCCGAAGGACCAAGAAACTCCCAAGAACAGCGGCACTGTTGAAAAACAGCAACAAATGTGTAACTTTGTTGCAACTTTCAAAGACTTCACTATTCCCACCGGAAGTGTGAGACTTCACACTCTGCACCCGACGCCCCCAGCTCGAGCTCCAGAGAACCAACACTGCAGGGAGGACTCCCAGGCAAATGCGACCTCGTGAGTAACCTGAGACGACCCCTCGGGCCCCCCACAGCGAAGCAGGCAGAGAGGATCCAGAGGCTCCCCTGATCACGACTGCCTGGAAGAAAGAACCCGACGCCTGGACCAAGCACAGCACCCCCAGGTCCAGAAGGAACCGAACTCCAGTGCAGGAATGACCATCAGGCGACCTTCTGTCTAGCCCAGTCGGTGGCTGGCCCGAGAAGCCCCCCTGTGCCCTGCTTGCGCCGCTAGAGTGACCCCCGGGTCCCTCCATTGATTCCTATTGAAAACCCGATGCCTGCTAAGCACACTGCACCTGGCCACCCCTGTGCCACTAAAGGTGTGTTTTGTGTTCCTACTTGTGTGTGTCTCCTCCCCCCACCCCAGTGCTCTTCAAAACCCCCCTGGTCTGCTCTCCGAAGACGTAGGTACTTACCTGTTGGCAGACTGGAACCAGAGCACCCCTGTTCTCCATAGGCGCCTGTGTGTTTTGGGCCCTCCTTTGACCTCTGCACCTGACAGGCCCTGTGTTGGTGGTGCAGTAACTTTGGGGTTGCCTTGAACCCCCAACGGTGGGCTGCCTATGCCCCGGAACTTTAACTTGTAAGTGCCTTACTTACCTGAAAATCTAACCAAAACTTACATCCCCCAGGAACTGTTGATTTTTGCAGAGTCCATTTTTGAAATAGCTTATTGCCATTTTAACTAAAAATATGTATGTTACTGCTCTAATTCATAGTTCCTTACTTGCCTGTGTGGAGTACCTTGCATTTTATCTATTTACTTCAAATCTTGAATCTTGTGGTTCTAAAATAAATTAAGAAAATATATTTTTCTATTAAAAAAAAACTGTTGGCCTGGAGTAAGTCTTTGAGTGTGTATTCCTCATTTATTGCCTGTGTGTGTACAACAAATGCTTTACACTACCCTCCGATAAGCCTACTGCTCGACCACTACCACAAAATAGAGCATTAGAATTATCTAATTTTGCCACTATCTTACCTCTAAGGGGAACCCTTCGACTGTGCACACTATATCTTACTTTGAGATAGTATATACAGAGCCAACTTCCTACATTGGTGGATCAGCGGTGGGGTCTAACACTTTGCATTTGATGGACTACTCAGCCAATACCTGATCACACAACTAAATTCCAAGTATTGTCATTAGAAACTGATTTTTGAAATTTGAGCTATTTTTCTACATTTTTAAAAGTCGTGCTAGTGCGAGAAATAATGTCTAGCACAGATGAGATGGTGGTGGAACTCAACCTCACCCCTTACCAGCATCTAGGGATGTCAGAGTTAAGGATTCTCTGTAAGCTAAAACATAGAAAGACTGGGCCCAACCCTACCAAAGTAAAGCTCTAGGAGCTTTTGGCAGAGTTTGTAAAGGACCACCCCTCTGAGGATAATCCTACAGATGGGGAAGTTAGGGAGCAGGAAGATGATTTCCCCCTCTTGTCCTAACCAGGGAGAACAGGGTTTCCCAAACCCTGACTCCACAAGTGATAGTCAGAGAGATTCTTGGCATTGAGGCCAGCCTCATTGAAGATGACCTCCTGTTAGCCATAATGGCCAAAAGATTGGCTTTGGGGAGACAGCTCCTAGCCATAGAAAGGGAAAGACAAGAGATGGGTTTAGCTCCTATCTATGGTGGCAGCAACTTAAATAGGGTCAGAGAGAGTACTGCCATCCTAAAAATCCCCAAAGGGATTGTAACAAAATATGAAGATTATGATGATATCACCAAATGGGTCACAGCTTTTGAGAGGGCTTGTACAACCAGAAAAGTAAACAAATCTCACTGGGGTGCTCTCCTTTGGGAAATGTTCACTGGAAAGTATAGGGATATACTTCTCATCCTCTCTGGTAGAGATGCAGAATCCAATGACCTCATGAAGGCTACCCTGATAGAGGGCTTTGGATTCTCAACTGAGGAGTACAGGATTAAGTTCAGGGGGGCTCAAAAATCCTCGAGCCAGACCTGGGTTGATTTGGTTGTCTTCTCAGTCAAAACACTAGATGGTTGGATAACAGGCAGTGGTGTAAATGATTATGATGGGCTGTATAGCTTGTTTATGAAAGAACATATTTTAAGTAATTGTTTCAATGACAAACTGCATCAACATCTGGTAGACCTTGGTCCAATTTCTCCTCAAGCATTGGGAAAGAAGGCAGACCATTTGGTCAAGACTAGGGTGACCAAAAGAAAGGGATCACAAAGCCTCCCCAGGGGAAGAGTGGTGAGACTTCCAAGGGAAAAAGTAAAGAGTCTTCTACAGGGCCCCAAAAACCTGCTCAGGAGGGTGGGCCCAGAGCCTCTTCACAGACCTCAAATGGGTTTAAGGGTAAAAACTTTGATCCCAAGAAGGCCTGGTGTCACATCTGTACTCAGCATGGGCACCAAACTAGAGACACGGCCTGTCTTAAGAAAAGTCCCACAACTAATACTACTCCAGTTATCACTGGAATGGCCAGTCTCCAGGTGGGATCAATAGTGTGCCCAGAGGAAA
This sequence comes from Pleurodeles waltl, assembly GCF_031143425.1. NCBI lineage: Eukaryota > Metazoa > Chordata > Amphibia > Caudata > Salamandridae > Pleurodeles > Pleurodeles waltl. The sequence continues at coordinate 205,344,769 of NC_090439.1, forward strand.
TCAGGGTTCACACTGAAGTTACATTAGTCTCTGACGGTGGGGTGGATTTAGCCACACTTGCTGCCTGGCTGCCTAAAATGCAACAATAAAACCAGCAGCTCTTAATTAATGGTACTAGAGTAGAAGCCATGAGGGATACAGGTGCCAGTGTCACAATGGTGACAGACAAACTGGTTTCCCCAGGACAGTACCTGGCTGGACAGACATATCCAGTCACAAATGTTGACAAACTAAAGTCCATCCCATAGCAATGGTAACTTTAGAATGGGGAGGGGTCACTGGCCTGAAACAGGTGGTAGTCTCCTGTGCAATTCCAGTAGAATGTCTGCTAGGGAATGATCTGGAGTCCTCAGCATGGGCTGAGGTAGAGCTCAAGACCCATAAAACCATGCTGGGTATCCCTTAACTGGTGTGTGTCAAGACAAGGGCACAGTGCAGGGCTCAGGGTCAAAAAGAAGTGTTAGAGCCTGGAATAATGGCCCAACCGTCCAAGAGAAAATTAAAGAATACTGGGGAACCAGCTTCAACACAGCAAAAGAAACAGAACCTCTCTTCCCAGGAAGAAGTTCTATCCCCTGAGGGAACTGAGTCCATGGAGCTGGGACCTTCCCAGGTTGAGCTCTTGGGTCCAGGCGGACCCTCAAGGGAACAGCTGTGTAAGGGGCAAGAAAATTCTCTCTCTTGAACGCCTAAGACCGCAAGCAGCTGAGCAAGAAAAAGGTAATGTCAGTGGAACCCACAGGATCTATTGGGAAAATTGACTCCTTCAAACTGAGGCAAGAGATCCCAAACTAGTGCCACTAGGAGAGTGGTAGTGCCTCAGGAGTTTAGGGAGTTCATTCTGACCTTAGCCCATGACATTCCCCTTGCTGGGCATTTGGGACAAACCAAGAGATGGGAGAGATTAGTCACCAGAAGGTAGAGTTTTGCACCTCCTGTGTCACCTGTCAAGCCAGTGGTAAGACAGGTGGCCATCCAAAGGTCCCCCTCATTCCCCTTCCAGTGGTGGGGATCCCCTTTGAAAGAGTGGGAGTGGACACAGTGGGTCCACCTGAACCTCCCACAGCATCAGGGAACCAGCATATCCTAGTAGTACTGGATCATGCTACTAGGTACCCTGAGACAATTCCCCTTAGGTCCACTACTGCCCCTGCAGTAGCCAAAGCACTCATTGGTATTTTTACCAGAGTGGGATTTCCTAAGGAGGTAGTTTCTGACAGAGGTACCAACTTCATGTCAGCTTACCTCAAGCACATGTGGGGTGACTTATAAATTCACCACACCATACCATACACAAATCTTGTTGAGAGATTCAACAAGACATTGAAGGGCATGATCATGGGGCTCCCTGAAAAACTCAAAAGGAGATGGGATGTCCTCTTGCAATGCCTGCTTTTTGCCTACAGACAGGTGCCACAGAAGGGAGTAGGGTTTTCCCCCTTTGACCTTTTGTTTGGCCATCCTGTTAGGGGACCACTAGCACTTGTAAAAGAAGGCTGGGAGAGACCTCTCCATGAGCCTAAAAAAGATGTGGTGGACTGTGTACTAGGCCTACGTTAAAGGATGGGAAAGTACATGGAAAAGGCAAGCAAAAACCTTGAGGCCAGCCAACAACTCCAGAAGATGTGGTATGACCAAATGGCTGCTATGGTTGAGTTTCAGCCAGGGTAGAAAGTCTGGGTTCTGGAGCCTATGGCTCCAAGGGCACTTTAGGACAGAAGGAGTGGCCCTTACCCAGTGCTTTAGAAAAAGAGTCAGGTCACCTACCTGGTGGACCTAGGCACTAGCAGGACCCCCAAGAGGGTGATCCATGTTAACCGCCTCAAACTCTTTCATGATAGGGTAGATGTCAATATGTTAATGGTCGCAGATGAGGACCAGGAAGCAGAGAATGAACCTCTCCTTGATGTCCTCTCCACTGACCCTAAAGATGGCTCAGTAGACGGAGGGATCTATTCTGACACCCTCTCTGGCTGACTGCAGGCAAGTCCTCCAGCAGATTGCTGAGTTCTTTTCTTTAACCCCTTGTCAAACACACCTGTGTACCCATGATGTGGACACAGGAGACAGTATGCCTGTCAAGAATAAAATATTCAGACAGTATGACCAAGTTAAGGAACGTATCAAGGTGGAAGTCCACAAGATGCTGGAGTTGGGAATGGTTGAGCACTCAGACAGTCCCTGGTCTAGCCCAGTGGTCTTGGTCCCCAAACCTCACACAAAAGATGGGAAGAGAGAGATGAGGTTTTGTGTGGACTATGGAGGGCTCAACTCTGTCTCCAAGGCAGATGCTCACCCCATCCCAAGGGCAGATGAGGTAATAGACAAATTAGGTGCTGCCAAATACTTAAGTACCTTTGAAGTGACAGCAGGGTACTGCCAAATAAAAATGGCACCTGGAGCAAAAGAGAAGACCGCATTACCTACACCTGATAGACACCACCAGTTTACTGTGATGCCCTTTGGCTTAAAGAATGCCCCTGCCACCTTCCAAAGGTTGGTGAATCAAATCCTTGCTGGCTTGGAGTCCTTTAGTGCAGCTTATCTAGATGATATTGCTGTCTTTGGCTCCAACTGGCAGGATCACCTAGTCTACCTGAAGAAGGTTTTGCAGGCCATGCAAGCAGCAGGCCTCTCGATCAAGGCATCTAAATGTCAGAATAGGTAGGGTACTGTGGTTTACTTGGGTCACCTTGTTGGTGGAGGCCAAGTTCAGCCACTCCAACCCAAGAGCCAGACTATTCTGGACTGGGTAGCTCCAAGAACCCAGACTCAAGAAAATGCCCAAGAAAGTGAACTGTACCGTGGCTGTCAAAAGGCCTTTTACACCCTGAAGCAAGCTATGTGTACAGCACCATTTTTGAAAGCTCCAGATTATTCTAAACGGTTCATTGTGCACGCAGATGCCTCGGAGCATGGGATAGGAGCAGTCCTGTCCCAAACAAATGATGATAGCCTTGACCAGCCTATTGCTTTTATTAGCAGGCAGTTACTCCCAAGGGAGCAGTGTTGGATTACTATTGAGAGGGAGGCCTTTGCTGTGGTTTGGTCCCTGAAGAAGTTGAGACCATACCTTTTTGGTACTCACTTCATAGTTCAAACTGACAACAGACCTCTCAGATGGCTGATACAAATGAAAGGAGAAAACCCTAAACTGTTGAGGTGGTCCATATCCCTACAGGGAATGAGCTTTGTAGTGGAACATAGACCTGGGACTGCGCATGCCAATGCTGATGGCCTTTCCAGGTTCTTCCACTTAGAAAATGAAGACTCTCTTGGGAAAGGTTAGTCTCATCCTTTTTCCTTTGGGGGAGGTTTGTAAGGAATTGCCTCCCTGGCATGGTTACCCCTGACTTTTTGCCTTTTCTTGATCCCAGTTATGATTGAAAGTGTGCTTGGATCCTGCTAGCCAGGCCCCAGCACCAGTGTTTTTTCCCTAAACTGTACCTTTGCTCCCACAATTAGCACAGCCCTGGCACACAGTTAAGTCCCTTTTAAATGGTACCCCTGGTACCAAGGGCCCTGTGGCCAGGGAAGGTCTCTAAGGGCTGCAGCATGTATTATGCCACCCTGGGGAGCCCTCACTCAGCACATACACACTGCCTCACAGGTTGTGTGTGCTGGTGGGGAGAAAAAGACGTAAGTCGACATGACACTCCCCTCAGAGTGCCATGCCCACAACCCACTGCTTGTGGCATAGGTAAGTTACCTCTCTAGCAGGCTTTACAGCCCTAAGACAGGATGCACTGTACCACAGGTGAGGGCATAGCTACATGGGCACTATGCCTCTACATTGTCTAAGCCAATTCTTACACATTGTAAGTGCAGGGTAGCCAAATAGAGTATATGGTCTATAAGTTTGTCAAACACAAATCCCACAGTTCCATAATGGCTACACTGAATACTGGGAAGTTTGGTATCATACTTCTCAGCACAATAAATCCAAACTGATGCCAGTGTGGGATATATTGAGAAATGCACACAGAGGGCATCTTAGAGATGCCCCTGCAAGCCACCCTGCCACTCCCAGACAAGTTTCTGGCCACATGGGGTGAGTGCCTTTGTGCAGTCTGTGACCAGGAACAAAGCCTGTCCTGGGTGGAGGTGCTTCACACCTCCCCCTGCAGGAACTGTAACACCTGGCGTTGAGCCTCAAAGGCTCAGGCCTGGTGTTACAATGCCCCAGGGCACTCCAGCTAGTGGAGCCCTACCGGCCTGCCTCCAGACTTGAAGAATGTGCAACAGTGACGCATCCAGAGGGACCAGTGACATCTGCCGACTCAGAGGACTGCCCTGCAACCCAAAGGACCAAGAAACTCCTGAGGACATCTTTAATGGGACTCCAACCTCACTCCGGAAGCGTGAGTCCCCAACACTCTGTATCCAACGCCCTCAGCTCGTGTCCAGAGAAACCAACACTGCATCGAGGACCCCCAGGCGACTCCAACGACGTGGACACCCTGAGGTGACCTCCCTGCATCCCCACAGCAACGCCTGCAGAAAGAATCCAGAGGCTCCCACTGATCGTGACTGCCCAGTAACAAAAAACCCAACGACTGGAAGAAACACTGCACCTGTAGCCCCCAGGCCCGAGAGAAACCAGCTACTGGTGCAGGAGTGACCAGCAGGCGGCCCATATCTTTGCCCAGTCTGTGGCTGGCCCGAGAAGCTCCCCTGTGCCCTGCCTGCATCGTCAGAGTAACCCCCAGGTCTCTCCATTGATTTCTAAACCCAGACACTTACTTTGCTCACTGCACCCGGCTGCCCCTGTGCTGCTGAGGTTGTATTTTATGTGCCTGTTTCTGACCGCCCCCCCCCCCCCCCCCAGTGCTCTACAAAATCCCCCTGGTCTGCTCCCCGAGGACGCAGGTACCTACCTGCTACCAGACTGGAACCAGAGGAAGTCTGAGTGTGTGTTCTCATTTATTGCCTGTGTGTTTACAACACATGCTTAACACTACCCTCTGATAAGCCTACTGCTCGACCACACTACCACAAATAGAGCATTAGTGTTATCTAATTTTGCCACTATCAACCTCTAATGGGTACCCTCGGACTCTGTGCACACCCTCTCTCACTTTGAGATAGAATATACAGAGCCAACTTCCTACACATAAGCTTTGCATGTCTGCTAGTTAAGTCTTGGTTGCTTATCGACAGCTGCCTCTAGAGAACCCTGGCTTCCTAGACACTGCCTACACCTCAATAATAAGGAATACCTGGACCTGTTATAAGGTGACAACACCATAGGTGCTTACCACACACTAGGCCAGCTTCCTACAGGGCTTATCTGCACAAGCAGATATGCCCCTGCTATGTCTGTCGATTCTCAGACATAGTTAGTGACCAGGGAATACATGTGCTGGACCCTGGTCAATACAAGTTCCCCAGCTACATGATGGCTTAACTAAAGATAAGGATCTTTGGTATCAAACATCTCGTAGTAGTGAAGCCAAACTAATGCCAGTGTTGGATTCACCAATACATGTGTCTCATCGGCTCTCATTATTCCAATGAGACTACTGGATTTTGAGCAGCAAGATCGTCCACAGTGTGGGAGACACCTGTCGCTCCGAATCCGGGTTTTGCTGCGGCTATCTAGCAGTGCCTCATCTCTCCCGAAAGGTAGAGATGATTGGGCAGCCGAGCGCATGACTTATCATACTTCTCAGGGAAGTCGTGGTCACTCAGGTCGCACCTTGTTGTCTCATTCACAATTCGGTCTCATATATAAATGACAATAAAAGCAGTATAAGTTTTAAAGATTGGTTTAATAAAATACTTCATTTTAGATACCAAAGTGTGAGCTGCAATAACCAGAACGACACAACACAACAATATTAAAATGGTGACGATAAGAGAGAAGCATAAGAGTAATGGTATCATAATGCCACTAGAATTGATGGACTATTTTCTATCTAAATCATATTTTGAGCACGGCATGTTAAGCTCTAATCCTGCCTTTCAGGTTCCCCCGGGAGGACATCAACCCTCCTACCTGAGCAAAGGCCTGTAGTCTGTGCTAGCATCTGCAGCAAAGCATTCAGCGTACAGTTGTGGTTCCCTGGCTGGAATCTCCCTCTTGACGTGTAATGGGACTAGGAAGTGTTCTTATAAAAACACAGCTGATGTTCTAAGAAAATGTCCCTACGTAAGGATGTGTATTTTCTACGAATGTTGGAGGCTAAACTTCTACCACGTTCACCGGCAATGTACCAAACTGTAGCCTTGACTGAAGCATAGAGTGATCAAGAATGTGTTGTTTGAGAACACAGTGCTGGGCTAAGCAAAACAGTTAGATAGAAGAAGTTAAAACAAGACTGTAAAACTGTAACAATGCAAAGCTGAATAAAATATATCTAGGTCAAGGTGCACAGTGGCCTAATGTATTAAACTATGGAGCTATAACTAAAATGGCTACACAACACCCTCCCCTTGTCGGTAGAAAGTGGTTGAAGCCAAAACTAAAATTTCTCAACCTAATATATATATATAAAACCCTACTAAATTTTGACAAGTTAAAAGGACACACAAGCGCACTACTTGGCAATTTAAAACATGAGCACGTGGCTTATAACCAAATTCAATGAAAATGTCAATTTAGAAAAGGTCCAAATTAAGTACGAATCATGGAAAATAGGAGATCTTCTACTTCGGCAGATGACAGAACCGAATGTCCACGCCAAAAATGATCGAGGAGCAAGTGTGTTCCATAGCCCCAGTATGAACTAAGGCGGCATCCCGTGGAGTGCCCATTGATGAGTTGATGGCAACTTCCTCCAGGAAGGGTAACTCATAATTAGCTTCATGTAGCAAACGCAGCCTCAATGCGCATGTCTGGTAATGAACCCTCAGCGAGAACATCAACAGATCAGCATCTATCGCTGGGGGCGCTGCTGTGAAAGACTAACTTCCAGTGCATGTTCAAAAGAGCACCAAAGGCACCGGAACACGGGCTGCACACAATACAAAACAGTCTGAATGACAAAGACCAGTCACACTCCAAATTCTCCAGGAGTGTTGCTCCAAAATGCTGCATCATACGTTCACGACACAGCTGCGCTGATGGGAGCGCCGTCATTTGTCCTTGTTGCGGTGGGACAGCCATTGCGCATAAACAACAGCAACAGCAGGATGCCGGCTAATAAAGCCAAAGTTATCGGAAATCCCCCAAAAATACTACTGAAAATTGAGTGGATAGCTGAAGGTATCAAACCGCATATGGAGGGGAAGGTATGAACAAAACCAGAACCAACAGCTTTGAAAAAATTTGCTATTCCAGTCGTGCTGGACGCATTAAATATTCGGCCCACGAGTTCACCAAAGTGTCTCGGAAAGTTCGTATTTAACAGAGACTGTATTTCTGCTGATGACCTTGCCACTTGAAGTGCGTAGGTCTCGTGTGCAGATGTATGGGCCACATGCTTCTGAAACAATAAAGCCTTGAGCCTACTTAACTTGTCAAAATTCACGTTTGAAGTAGCAATGTAAGGCCAGGTATCAGCTACCTCCTTGAATTCAGTGAGGGGAAACAGTACGTTCCTGCAGCATGTAACGACTTTAGATACCGAAACAACGTAAACTATTCTGGCTCGCATGCCACAACAGTCTTCACTATTGAGAAGGATGTAGCTGCCGTTTGAAAGCACCTGGAACGTGGGTCTAATCAAGGGGACTGGAACTCCTTTAAGATAACAGGCCAGGTTTGAAACCGAGGTATTACACGCCCCATGCAAGGACAGCTGTTTACAAATCATCGAATGGCTGACAGAAGTCTTGCATTCACTACCGCTAAGAAAGACCTCTTTCATGCCATTGAAACATTTGTACGAGAAGGGAAGCTCCCACACCTCATGGATGTAACTATCTCCCAGCTTTTCATATCTGCCTACCGGAATATGTTTCAAACAAGAGGTAAATTGTAGTGTTGAAATAGGCAGATTAATAACCCCATGTATTAACCACTCTGCCGATGGTATTTCGGCCACGGTAAAAGGCAAGTTTTCTAATTTCTCGATGTTAAGCATGACATAAGTTGCTTCTTTCTTAGCCATTAGTTGTTGTCGCGTCAGATTAAAAGAAGAAAATATCTCCCTTGCACTGATGTGCTGCCATGGAACGCGACCCGCCTTCAATGTTTGAAGCGTCCAACCCAACTGCCTAATGGACCTGGTGTAACTCTGTCCATGGTATAAAGAAGACATATCAGATTGTATAATGTCTATAGCAGAAGAGACAATGTTATTAAGTGTATACATCCGGTCAGACAAAGTGTTAATCCCATTATCCACAACAGCTAATGCCTTTTTTAGATTTTCCTGATCTATTTGCCTTAACCGGGCAGCAGTATCTTGTTGGGAAAGTTTCCATATTTCATTGTATACTGCATATAAGAAACTCTTCCTATGTGGTGTTCTGGGAACTGACAAGAAATCTTGTAAGTCAGTGGTGTTAGACAAGAGATTGAGGTGTTCTTTAACCGCGTTTAGTGTGGATGATTTTAGCCACTGTTGGCATAATTTCCCTACACTATATGTTGTAATGATATCTGCATGTTCTGGCGATATATAGCGAGGGTCTGGCCTACTCATCCTAAAACCCCCTGAGGAGTTAATGAAACATTGATGACACCCATTAGTATCTATTGGCTACAGTAACCACCTGCCTGGACTTGTCAGTGAAGCATTAAATGTACCATTTTAAACCCACTCATTGAGCTCATCTTTAGTTGCATTTGTGTAATTTTGCCATTTGTCAAATTTTGCAGGGGCAGGTATACTGGGCATGTTTAATTCTCTGATTGTTGCTAAGCCTAAACAACTCGTTTGTTGCACAGTTTCATTTAAGAAGATCTTCTGAACATGATTAAGACATGCTCTAAACAATGTTTCTTTTCCCTTAATTTGCCAATTTTTTGTTCCCCAGACACTTTTCAGATCAATTGATTTGGACCAATATTCATAGCCTTCTATTGATAACCGGGAAACAAAGGTTTCCGAATATATTCATTTCGTATTAGTCAATAACATATGTATACCCTTAGTAGGTGATACCTTAAAGTAATACGACTCAGCATTCTTTTGATTGTGCCCAGAAAAATATGCAAACTTTTCAGAATGTTTTAGAACTCCCTTGTGGTGGAGTTGGACAATGTTCCCATTGCGTGTAATTAAAGATCATTTTGGGACTGTACGCTGTATGTATGAAGTGGTGCCCATAATAATTATAGCAAAACATATCGCCATAATTTTCTTGGAATTGGTAAACATCTTTGTTTTCAAAGACAGTATAATATTGCAATTCTGTCATCATAGAATCAACTGTTTTCACGTCCCAATCATCAGATAAAATGCCTGGTATTGAGAATTTGAACACATAAGGTATTTGAATAATTTCCATGGGACCATATATATCAAACATTACTTGGTCCCAAAATCAGGAATTGGCACTGCGAAAATGTTCACAAACGATAAATCTCTTCGGACTTCGTGTGCTGAAAAATGTGGTTTGAAAACCTCCTCCACCTGTTCAACTGTTGATCTTTCAGGAAGAAAATTACCATGTATCAATAAGAAAAAGGTAAAAACAAAACCAATCCAAACTAGAAATGCTAGGACAGTCAGAGAAAGCCATATAAAGTTCCATGGAAAAATGAAATACGTTTCTTTAAGCCAGTTTGTTAGCTTACGTGCACTTGACAAATCAGCTGTTGAAGAGGCAAATGAGTCTGAGAAATCATTGTTGAAGTCGACAAAATAACCAGAGGCAGTTCGTGAAAATGGCGTAGCCGTTGTCAGTGGTGGAGTGGGTGTTTTCTGTGGTGGCACACTATAGACAGCACCATCCGTTTGGCTTGTAGTCGAGTTGACTTGGTCAAATGTTTCTAAGTTAGTTGATGTTAGTGGAACTAATGTAAGATCATCTTCCACCCTCCCCCACCTTGGGGAGTTATCAGTGTTGGTATAAACAACTTGTAGTGGAACTTCTTCGCCAGTAGTGAGAGGGATTTGGGAACTACTGGATGTTCCTCTTGGTCGGCTGTGCAGGATCTGCCACATGGTGTAATTTGACATTGTCAATTGAAACAAAACTATTTTCTTTGGCCCCTGCCAACAGTGGTAGAATAACAGTTCTGGTACCATGTATCCTTAGTACAGGGACTGGTGCTCGATAAGAAATGCCAAATTCCTTTTTCACTGTGACTTTTTCACGTACAAGATCCCCCAACTCTGGGAATCGAGCCGGTAGATGTTACTGGCACATCCTTAATTCCTGTGGAGGCGGCACTTTTGGAAGAATTATCATCACGGAACTGTTGTAATTCCTGTAAGACAGTGACACGTTCATTTATGTCAAAAGGTGTTTCTGCAGCCTCCACACCAGGACCATCAAGATCCAGAACAAACATTTGAGTTCCAAACAGGCATTCATATGAAGTATGACCCCCTAGGGACCTTCTAGGCAGGTTATTTAGTGCTCTCTGGACTCCATACAGGTGATTAAGCCAACTATGACCCGTACCTAAGACTCTGGCTGTTAAGGAATGCTTTAAATCGCAGTTTAATCGCTCCACAACACTATTTCCCTCGGGATGAAATGGAGACGAGTACTGCAGTTGGACCCCCAACAAAGCCATGGTGTCCCTGAATGCCCTTGAGGCAAAAGCAGGGCCCTGGTCCGAATGGAACTCCGCAGCTGCGTATGTACCGATAAAGACTCACACATCTTTAATAACAGTCCGAGCCTCAGCCGAGCGTTGTGGCCACACCCATACAAATCTAGAGCATGAATCAACAGCGACTAATATGTATTTGTATGCACTATCAGGTGATAGAGGACCGCAGTGGTCCAAGTACACACAATGTAACGGTTTGTTTGAAATTAAGAGGGGTGTCTGCGGCGGGCGCTTGTCCGTGGAAACTTTGATTTGTTGATAGATGTCACAACAAAGGACATACTGCTTAGTCTCTTTGTAGAGACCTGGCCACCAGTAACGGGCCTGTAAGATTGAAATTGTAGCCGCCACGCTAGCATGTGCAGATGCCACCCCCTCATGCGCTGCTTTAATCAATTGTGGTCTTATATCTTTGTTAGGGATGTCTCGTACACCTACGCCAGGTATCTTAACTTCAGCGTTCAGCATACTTCCCATATGATAATGATATTTGGTAGGAAATCCTTTAGGATGGGGCGTACCATCAGCTGTAGCTTTCACGGCAGCCCAAATGTCTGCGTCTGGTTTGGAACTCGAGCGAGTCACTGCAGCTACAGTGGCTACTGCCACTGCTGACTTTGCGGCTTCATCAGCCAATGTATTTCCAGCAACGTGTATTCCAACGTGCTGGTGTCCAAGTGTATGTACAACATGGACATTCGGTAGCGTCTCTTTCAGGTCAGCTACTTTCCCCCACAATAGTCTGTGTTTGATGGTGTTGCCTTTGGAGTCTCTGAACCCATTCTGGCGCCAATAATGCAGGTATTCATTAAAGGACTGGACACAATAATATGAATCACAAACAATCAGCGTAAGCTGTGCCGGATCCGTGTGTTCCAGTGCCATCAGCAGAGCTTTCAGCTCAGCCAATTGTGCTGTACAATCCCCTAGGGTTTGTGTAAAGGTATGGTGAGGACAAAATTTATCCCCTTCCATTTAGCCACTTACGACTGCGCAAGCAGCAGAATATTGATGTTTAGTTCCAATTGCAGGTTGTGCAGAGCCATCGGTGTACATGACTCTATGATACTGATCAATAGGCAAGGTATTTGATGAAACTGGATATTCTACTTCATATTGTAGGAGTTCCTGAGTTTGTAACTTTGGGTAAAAAATGTAGTCTGCATCAGTGGCTGTTAGAGACGTAGCCCATTGTATCCAACTTGGATGTAGTGCCTTTGCGTTCGGAACTCTAGCTTTTGTAACAGCCTCTAGGGCTGGGATTGGAGAAACAACAATAATGCGTTTTTCTTGGGCAAGAGGTCTTTCTTTAATAACAGACATCTGTACAGCAGTGAGAATTTTCTCTGTTGGAGCAAAGCGTTGTTCAGCTGCTGAACACAAATGTGATTTGTATGCAATCGGGACTGTCTCACCTTCATTAAATGTCACATAGGTGAAACTGATGGCCCCAGGTATTACCCTGATGACCAAATGTGTTTTGTTGTCCCTTGTGTGTAAATGTTGTGATGCAAGCATGTCTGTCTACAATTCGTATAAGTTCAGTTGTCCAGTATTTACTTGAAAAATCGGGACGTATTAAGTCATATAAAGGTTTTAATGCGTGTAGCATAATCTGGAATGTAGGTTCTGCCAAAGTTTAAGAACCCCAGCAATGATTGAAGTTTTTTAATCGTATTCAGTGGTTGTAACTGTGCGCATTTTTCTAAAAATTGTGGCGCTAGGCTCTTTCCTTCACTTGACAGCTCATATCCTAGAAACAGGACGCTGAGGAAGGCAATTTTTGTTTTTTTTTAAGTTAAATTTTTAGCCAAATTCGGCAAAGCCTATAACAATGCGGGCTACCCGTCTTAAATGTTATAGTAACTCATCATCCGTGAGATATATATCATCTACATAGGATAATGCTTCAGTGTCGATCACGTGTAAAATGGCAGTGACACGAGCCGCGAACAGTCCTGGGCTGTTCTGATACCCCTGAGGTAAACAACAGAATTTTTCCTGAGAGCCTAGTGCGCTAAAGCTTGTTAAGTCTCTGCTTTCAGGTGCTATATTCTGGCAGAAAAACCCATTAGAAATGTCTAATGTTGTTTTGTATTTTTTACGCACTATGTTGCTCATTAGTTCAATGCTATGCGAATTTCGTATAGCATAGGTGCGTGTATGACTGTTTAGATGTCTGTAGTCTAAGACTATTCTGTATGAAAGGTCCGGTTTAGCTACGGGGAATAAAGGGTTATTCACCGGCGAGACACAGGGTTCAATCACACCCTGGTACTCTAATTGCGTGAGTATTTCTCTCACTGGTGCTTTTACTTCATGTTTTATAGGATACTGCGGTTGTGGCTGAGGTTCACTTTTAATGGGAATTACATGGTAGGGGGATTCTTTAGCCCACCCTACGTGATTTCTGTAGAATGCAGGTGCTTGTGCTAGAGCCCATTCAATGGAATAGGATTCAGCTAGTTCCTCTGGAACAAGGGGCGAGAAGGAAGGCTTAATGACGACATCTCCATGTGGGCAGGTACGGACAAAGTCAGGCCAACAAGACATCATACACTTTTACTATGCGATCCCAAAAGATTGCGTTTATTGTGCGTTCAATGTCTCCTTCTAATTGCAGCGTTACTTTGTACACCCTATCAGGCTTGGAGACACGCATGTCCGCTGTTTCTACTTGTATAAAGTCATCAGTTGCTTTCACCTCTAGATGCTCTAGAAGATTCCGGTGAACTATTGTGACCTCTGCTGCGCTGTCTAGCAATGCTAGAGCCCAATTCTTGTTCTTCAAGAGGACCCTCTTCCTGTGTGGCATGTCGAACTGCGACTGCTGCCACTTTTTTCTTTTTAAATTGTTGTTTTTGTTGGGCAGGTTTCTCTTCCTTTTTAACAGAAACCTCCGAAGAGCGTTGTGATTCCTGTCTCGGTTTCACGTACTCTGTTCTTCGCTCTGATCGCCCACCTCTCTCATTTCTCTTTTCTGATGAGTCCCGAAAGGAACGAGATTGGTGTGTATCAGTATATTGATATCTATCAGGCGTTTTGATATTATCGCTATTTCTGAGATTATACCTATTCTGTGGGGTCTCTGTATGTGGAGATTCTACCCTTTCTTTTTTAGGCGTTTGTTGCTTTTTATCCCAGCGTTTCTTATTACCCTCAGGTTTTTCTTTGGAGTTAACTTTGTGATTTACCCTGGAATTTATGTTTTTGTGGTCTGGCCCCTAGGCTGTCTCGACCGATATATGTTTCCGCTAATATTTTAGGCAGCTCTCGTTCTTGGTCTTGTTCCGGAATGTCACGAAGCTGAATGCGCATTGCAAGTGCCACTGCTTCCCCTTTAAGGTTACTTGAAATGATTAAGGACACTGTGGCAAAATTGCCCATCAATTGCATCCCCAAATCTAGGGCCGGGGCAGCCCCATGTTCATCTTGAATTTGTTTCAGCACTTTCGGTAAATTGGCAAGTGACGGTGTACCGTGTGCGGTTGTGTAGAGCGCGGCAAATACTGTACCCCAGATATTACAGTTTTCTACTGTAGGGACCATCCCAAAGGGCAAGCACATTGTTAATATTCTATGTGTATCCTGAGGTCCTGTATGGGGAAATACTGCCTCCAGCGTATTAATGTTTTGTGCTAACCAAAACAGAATTTCTTCTCGTTTGGCGGGTACTTTACCCATAATCGAATGTACAGTCGCAGGATTTATACCTTGTGTTATTGCATGTGGGTGTGCTGGAGCAGCACATGCTGGGTTTGTATTTAATGTTTGCATCGCGAATTGTACTAATCGTATATATATTGCTATTAACTCAATGTATAAGCGACAAACCTCAGCTACCGCTAAATTTCCAACCGCAGGATGTGGAGTATAGGTGGCCGTCATTACTTAGTGGACCTAACCTTACTGGTAATATTGTATGGGGTAGGGCGCCATCAAGCCCATTATTATGTTCTTGATAAGATAGAGGAATATCTCAATTTGCATACGCTCTGTACTGTCAAGGCACGTTCGCAGGTGTATATTGGTGAAATGTATTTGTGTTCCCATCAACTGCTGGAAATGTGACCCAAGAGTAAAAAAAGTTCTGTTCTATAAGCTGCGTGGGCGTCCACCACGAATGTGACTGGACCTCCCTGGGCCGTTAGGCCAATTGCTAGTAAGTGTGCTGTGAGAGGTTGTCTCATATTAACAGCTATTTGTACATGTTGGGGATTCGCCATGATAGTAACACTACGAGTTCAGAGAAGGCACGCCAAAATGGGGTTTCCTTTTAAGGTTCAAGCTTGAACAACCGCCAGCTGTAATAGGATTACCTACACAGCTGTGGTGGAATTCCTCAATACCACGGACGTCTCCACATACGGTATTGAGGTGCCATTATATATAATGAGACAGAGATACTGCGGAGGACCTGAAAATTAGAGCCTGACCAAACGTTGGGCGCCATGTCATGTAGGCTCTCATTAGTCTAATGAGACTACTGGATTTTGAGCAGCAAAATTGTCCACAGTGTGGGAGACTGAGTCTGACCCACCCTGGGTGACACCTGTCGCTCCGAATCCGGGTTTTGCTCCGGCTAACTAGCAGTGCCTCATCTCTCCCGAAAGGTAGAGATGATTGGACAGCCGAGCGCATGACATATAATGCTTCTCAGGGAAGTCGTGGTCACTCAGGTCGCACCCGGTTCTCTCATTCACAATTCGGTCTCATATATAAATGACAATAAAAGCAGTATAAGGTTTAAAGATTGGTTTAATAAAACAACTGCATTTTAAATAGCAAAGCGTGAGCTGCAATAACCAGAACGACACAACACAACAATATTAAAATGGCGAAGAGTGAAGCATAAGAATAATGCTATTATATTGCCACTAGAATCGATGGACTATTTTCTATCTAAATCATATTTTGAGCACGGCATGTTAAGCTCTAATCCTGCCTTTCAGATTCCCCCGGGAGGACATCAACCCTCATACCTGAGCAAAGGTCTGTAGTCTGCCTTAGCATCTGCAACGAAGCATTCAGCGTACAGTTGTGGTTCCCTGGCTGGAATCTCCCTCTTGACGTGTAATGGGACTAGGAAGTGTTTTTATAATAACACAGCTGATGTTCTAAGAAAATGTCCCTACGTAAGGATGTGTATTTTCTACGAATGTTGGAGACTAAACTTCTACCACGTTCACCAGCAATGTACCAAACTGTAGCCTTGACTGAATCACAGAGTGATCAAGAATGTGTTGTTTGAGAACACAGTGCTGGGCTAAGCAAAACAGTTAGATAGAAGTAATTAAAACAAGACCGTAAAACTGGTTATTGTAAAAATAACAATGCAAAGCTGAATAAAATATATCTAGGTCAAGGTGCACAGTGGCCTAATGTATTAAACTAACGTGCATTGAGCTATAACTAAAATGGGTACACAACACATGCACCCATAGGGCACCTTGACCAGTTCAGCCACCTTAGCCTTGTTTCTAACCCCCTAAGGTGAGATTCAGCATTCTTAGGTTCCAGAGACAAAAACCTGCACTGGGCGAGCGTGGTGACTGCTTCCTCAGGCAGGATGGACATTCCAGGGTGGGAAGCTTCCAAGGCCTTGCCGCCTATGTAATGCGACCCAAGTCTCTCAAAATGGCAGAGATGACCAACCCCCCTGTCCTGACCCAACTTTTGGTGGCAAGACAGGTGGGAAAGTTACGAAGATTAGGAGGTTTGCCCACTTCATTCCAGTACCACCCCTAAGGTGGACGAGTTAAACTGGACACCACTTTTTAAATTCCTCCACCTTGGTTTGGAAGGAATTAAGCCACTAAGGTCAAGATTGTGCCCACTTCTAAACAGAAGTGGTCATAGAAAGGGTGTAATCACCCTAAAGATGGGCAACCTATTGGCTACCACCTGGCACTCCCAGTAACACCACTAAATTGAGTATCTGATAGAGACTTCTAGTTGCTGATTCCTTACCTTAGAATTTCCCCAGGCATCAGACTGGATCCGGAGAATTTTTGTTCGAGCAGTACCCCTGCACGCCTTTAGGTGGCGTTGGTCGACTCCACGGGTATCATTGGCGTTGTGGATGTCGTGATGACGTCGTGGTCATATATAGCCATCACCCCGCTGCACTGACATCAGTTCTTTTCTTTCCACACCAGCCTACGTGTAGATCCGGAGAAGAGTTACGCCAGTCATTTTTTGACTAACTACAACATTTTGTCAAATTAGTTTTTGACGAGTTTTGGTTTGCGTTGAGGGATGTCCTGTAAAACCAGATTTAAGCCCTGCGACTCCTATCACCGCATGATGTCGGTGACGGATCTGCACCCCGTGTGCCTCTGGTGTTTGGAGCCTGACCACGACCTGAAGTCGTGCTCCGAGTGTTGGGCCATGAACCTGAAAGCTTTCAGGGAGCGGTCCCTGAAGCTCATGGCGGCCCGACACTTGACTCCATGTAATTCCCGGTCCAATTAGAGAGGAAGGTCAGGAGACCGGTTGCAGAGTCATCACGATTCTTCTTTGCCAAGTCATCTGGACTTTCGGGTAAGAAGAAGGTGAAAAATTCTTCGACTTTGTCCCGTCGCTTGCACGACGCAGGAAGAGCGTCAACGCTCTAGACCTCCATCCTCGGAGCCTCAGTCTGGGTCTGCTCTGCGCTTCCCTAATTTTCCGGGAGCCAGTGCTCCCCCTACCCAACTTAAGGAGTTTTATGAGGCCATAAGCCTCACATGTGGGCAGCCCGACTGACCCTTGACGCCTTCAGGCCCAGGGAATCGGTGAGGGCCTCCTCAGGTTACAAGTCGGCGACTTCGGTCCTGACTCCAGAGGGCACCTCAGGGTCCGCTTCCAGATCCTTCCCGACGCCAGTTGTGCCAACGCGAACTTCCCGATTGGGCCCACCATCGACTTCGACCCTATGCTTATTCCCGCCAACCCGGAGCTGGAACAACGTCGCTCGACGCTGATTCCGTTTTCCATAGGCTGTGCTATGCTTAGGGTTGATCCTGAACCCTATTACTATGTGTATGGATATGGGGATAGTGTAGAGGGGTTGCTGGACCCTTTAGAAGACCAACGTGAGCCTGAACTGGACTTGGTACAGAATTTGGGTGATGGCAGTGGGTTGGTCACCTACCCTGACACTGGCATGTTTTCTCCCTGTACTGTGTCTACGGAGGAGGGAATGTCATATTCTACGGTGGTGAGAAGGGCTGCGGAGGTTTTGAACCTCGAGCTTCCTTCTGTGGTGGTCAGGCCTAACCACCTGACCGAAGTGCTTCAGCCTGGGGCCTCCAACTCAGTACCCCTTCAACGATGAACTCACGGATGTCCTACTGGGGACCTGGTCCAAACCCAGCACAGGGGCTCCTGTGAATAAGGCGATTGCCCGCCGCCATCGGCCTGCGCTGAATGACCCGAATTTCCTTACCCAAGACCCTACGCCTGAGAGCCTTGTCATCCAGGCTTCATCATTCTCTGGCACATTCCCTATCGCTCCCCCAGACAGGGAATCAAAAAGACTGGACAATTTAGGGAAGAAGATGTTTTCTTCTGCCAGTCTTGTGCTGCGGTCCGTGAACACCGCATCCTTCTGGGCCACTATTCCCACACTCCTTGGGATACGGTCAGGCAAATGCTGCCTCAAGTTCAGGAAGAGGCCTGGAACGTTCTCTCCCAAGCCCTGACAGATGGGAGGGACGCAGCTAAGTTCATAATACGTTGTGGACTGGATACGACCGACTCACTAGGCAGATCGGTTGCATCGACAGTGGCATTGAGACGCAACGCCTGGTTGAGGACGTCTGGCTTTTCCGGGGATGTCCAGCAATCTTTGATTGACATGACCTTTAATGGTACTCGTCTCTTGGGAGACAAGGCGGACTCAGCGCTCGAGCGTTTTAAGGATTCCTTGGCTATGGGTCGGTCCTTTGGCCTTGCAGCCGCTCCTCGCCCCCCTCAGTCTACCTCCCGATCCTTTCGTGGCTTCAGAAGGGGGACCCAATGCGTCCATTTTCACCGGGCCACCAACCCACGGATGCTGTACAGCCACTGCGCGTACGCAGGATCCACTGAGCTCGTAGATCAGGGAGTCAGCGGGCTGGCCAGTCCACCCCCTTCCCCTCCTCTCCCGCAAAACCTTCTTAATCTGCTAGGCCACCAGGACCAGTTGGCGGCAGGATTCGCCATCACCTGCCCCACTGAGAATCAATTATCACAGACAGGTGGGTTTTACAGATCGTCCGCAGGGGCTACTCCCTCCACTTCGAGACTTCTCCGCCAGCCATGCCACCATCATCCTATCATCTTATCGGAGGATCATTTGGCACTTCTACCAAAGGAAGTCAAAGCTCTCCTTGCCAAGGGAGCCATAGAGAAGGGTCCCTGTGCCAGAAGTAGGTCGTGGTTGCTATTCCTACTACTTTCTGGTGCCCAAAAAGGACAAGGGCCTTCTGTAGGAAAACTGCTCCTTGTTGCAGTTGCCCCCCCGTCAGTTGTTGTCTCCTTTCCTTCTCTGCTGGGGTTTCCGTTAAGCAGTCCTTCTTCTTGTGAGGTCATCTGGAATCTGAAATCTTGGGTTCAGGATCGCCCCTAAATACTGAATTTAGGGTTGTGTTAGTGTCTCAGGGCAGTAGCCAATGGCTACTGTCCTTGAGTGTGGCTACACCCTGCTAGCCCACAGACATTACCAATGATTCATGGTAGGTCACGAGCACTTTCAATTTACCGTGCTCCCATTTACCCATACCAGTGCCCCTCGGATGTTCACGAACGTAATGGTAGTGGTTGCATCTGCACAGGTTTGGGGTTCCTGTCTTCCCCTTCCTCAACAACTGGCTGTTGAAAGCGGACACACCCCTGAAAGTCATCTCCCATCTCCAAACTATGGTGAACCTTCTGCATTTGCTGAGGTTCACTGTGAATCCCTCTCAGACGCTCCCTTTCATCTGAGCTATTTTGGACACAGTGCAGTTTCGGGCTTATCCTCCCGAAAAGTGAGTCCAGGATATTGGGGCTATGATACCTATGTTTCAGCCTCTATCCAGGATTTCGGTGAGAATGACTCTGAGGCTGCTGGGCCTCATGGCCTCCTGCTCCAACATGCCAGATGGCATATGCGGGCTCTGCAGTGGGACCTGCAGTTCCAGTGTGCGCAGCATCAGGGAAGTCTCTCCGACATGGTTCAGATCTTGGAGAGAACTGCGAAAGACCTGCAGTTGTGGTTTTCGAATCCAGATTGGGTCAATGGCAGGTCCCTCTCCCTTCCCCAACCAGATCTCACAGTAGTGACAGATGCATCACTCCTGGGATGGGGCAGCCACATGGGAGAGGTGGGGATCAGAGGCTTCTAGTCTCTGGTGGATTTTGGGCACCACATCATCCTTTTGGAGTTCCGGGCAATCCGAGTTGCATTTAAAGCATTCCTTCCCTTTCTCAAAGGTAAAGTGGTGCATGTGTTCACCGACAACATCACCGCCATGTGTTATTGCAACAAGCAGGGCGGAGTGGGGTGGTGAACCCTTTGTCAAGAGGCTCTTCACCTCTGGACATGGCTGGAATGCCAGAGCATTTCCCTAGTGGTTCAACATCTGGCAGACTCTCTGAACGTCAAAGCAGACAAACTCAGCCATCGTTGCATAGTTGCTCATGAATGGCGTCCCCATCCGGAGGTAGCGCAAGGTCTCTTTCAGCAGTGGGGAGTGCCTTGTTTAGATTTGTTTGGCTCTGTAGAGAACATGCAAGGTCAGCTGTGTTGGGCATTGCAGTCTCCAAGGCGGCACTCACTCGGCGACACTTTTAGTCACGAGTGCAACTCGGGCCTCCTGAACGCCTTCCTGTCAATACAACTTCTGCCCAGAGTTCTGAAGAAGATCTGGCAAGACTGGGCCCAAGTAATCTTGGTGGCTCCAGAGTGGGCGCGAACAGCCTGGTATCCCGAGCTATTGAGCATGGCCATCGATCCTCCTATCAGACTGTCCCTTCAGGAGGATCTTCTGTCGTAGCAGCAGGGGACGGTTATCAGCCCGAACCTGTCCAGTCTCCATCTCCTTACGTGGAGATTGAGCAGCGATAGTTGACGGTTTTTGACCTTCCACCTGAAGTCTGTAATGTCATCTTGCCAGCCAGGGTCCCTCCACCACAACAATATATGCCTGTTGTAATAAATTTGTGGCATGGTGTATCAAGAAATGTGTTGATCCCCTCTCTGCACTTCTCTGAGGTTCTCCTCTTTATTCTCTCTTGCCCAGCGGGGCTGTATTATGGGCACCATCAAGGGATATTTGTCTGCCATCTCTGTCTTCTTAAGGCTACCAGACCAACTTTCTCTTTTCAAATCTCTAATTGTTGGGAGATTTCTTAAAGGCGTCACTCATATGTTTCCTGGCGTCCAGTTCATTATGCCCCAGTGGGATTTGAATTTGGTTCTCACATACCTCATGTGTGCCCCTTTCGAGATGCTCCACAACTGTCCTCTACGGCGCTTAACCCTTAAAACAGCTTTCTTGATTGCCATTACATCTGCTCGCAGAGTAAGTGAGCTTCAGGCTCTTTGTTTGAAGCCACCATTCCTAGGAGTGCATCCCGACAAAGTGGTGCTTCGTACCATGGCTTCCTTTCTTCCCAAATTGGTAACGCCCTTTCACATAGGCCAATCTATCACCTTACCTACTTTTTATGCACCCCCACATCCCTCTCATGAGGAGGAGAGACTCCACCGTCTGGATCCAAAAAGAGCATTGGCGTTCTACCTAGATCATACCAAAGATTTCCAGGTGGATGATCAACTCTTTGTGGGATATGTGGGTGCGAAGAAAGGGAAGGTGGTGCAGAAGAGGACCATGTCGTGATGGGTAGTCCTCTGCATCAACATGTGCTGCACTTTGGCGAAAAAGCAACCCCCTGAGGGTTTGCATGCTAATTCAATCAGAGCAACTCTGCTACCACAGTTTTAGCATGCGAAGCGCCTGTCCTGGATATCTGCCAGGCCGCAACGTGGGCGTCCTTACATACGTTTACCTAGCACTACTGCCTGGACAGTCAGGTCCGCAGGGATGGCTATTTTGGCCGTTTGGTCCTGCAGGAATTTTTGGTGTGATCTTAGTTCGTAGCCCACCACTGGGGATGGTATTACTCAGGAATCTATTCTAAGGTAAGGTGTCTGCAACTAGAAGTCTCTATCAGATGTACAAGTTTCCTACCTTTGGTAACGAAATATCTGATAGAGACATAGGGGGTCATTACAACATTGGCGGTAAAAGCCACTTACCGCCGTGCAGAAGACCGCCCACACACCGCCCAGCTGCAGAATTTCGCCACGGTCATTATGACCCAAAGCCCGGAATCTGCCAAAATCTAGACAACCACACAAGTCCGCCACACCAAAGGTCAGTGATAAACTGGTAATAACAAAACCTCCACCGTCACGCCAACAGGAATACGCCCACACTATCATGACCCACGAATCCACGCGGCGGTCTTTCAACCGTAGTATTCCATTGGCGGTACACACCGCTGCGCTCAAAATACACACACATTTACAAAACACAACCACATTGGACAAATCGAAATTCACACACCTGATACACATACACACACCACTCCCACACACTCAATACAATATAAAACACACACCCACATCACCCAGAAACCCCTACGACCACAATAGCGACTGAAGGCCAGAGAGAGACACTACCATCTACAAACTAGCATCCACAGGCACTCAACACCATCACCCACATAACATCGACGCACCTCACACAACACACCTCTAAATATCACCCCACACATCACAACACACACCACCCCACATATCACCCACACCACCCCATGGCACCGCAAAGACACCCCAGGTTCTCTGAGGAGGAGCTCAGGGTCATGGTGGAGGAAATCATCCGGGTAGAGCCACAGCTATTCGGATCACAGATGCAGCACACCTCCATAGCTAGGAAGATGGAGCTATGGCGAAGAATCGTGGACAGGGTCAATGCAGTGGGACAGCACCCAAGAACTAGGGATGACATCAGGAAGAGATGGAACGACCTACGGGGGAAGGTGTGTTTCGTGGTCTCAAGACACCACATCGTAGTTCAGAGGACTGGCGGCGGACACCCACCTCCTCCCCCACAACTAACAACATGGGAGAAGCAAGTCTTGGCTATACTGCATCCTGAGGGCCTCGCAGGAGTAGCTGGAGGAATGGACTCTGGTAAGTCAAATCTTTACTACGTCATCCCCCACCCTACCTGCATACCATCACATACCCCCACCCTCGCCCTCACCCCCATCACTCCAACTCCTCACACATGTCCCAATATCACAAACCACACATCCCAAGCCCTGCATGCAACACCAAAGCATGGATACCCATCACCAAAGCATGGCCACTGCACATACCCATACGCCCCCCTAACCCATCATCACACAAGGTCCTACACAGGAATGCAAGCACTGGGGTACACAGTCACCCACCCATTGCACACCATGGCACACACAGATGCAATAATCATGCTTTTACACCCCTGCAGGACCCCTACCCTACGTCACCGGACAGGAGGATCCAGATATGTCCACTCCACTCACAGAAGAGGCCCACAGTGATGACAGCAGCTCTGTCCAACTGGATCTAGATGACCAGCCCAGCCCATCTGGGACCTCGGGACAGTCGGTTCCCCTCACACTGGCACAAGCCACTACAGAGCTTACCCCCTATGGAAACACCAGCACAGCACCCACCCAGCGGACCCATACCTCTGTCCCCAGGACACGTCAAGCAGCACTGTGTCCACCACTACAGGGAACCCAGGCTAACCCACCACCCCAACAACAACAGGGACCTGGGGGGCAGTGGGCACACGGTTCAGGGGACAGAGGCACAGGAACACAGGGGAACTGGGAGGGCTTCTGTGCGACAGGGGGAGGACAGGCCAAGGGGAACCCACTCTCCACGAGGCCCTCTCCAACATCGTGGGAGCCTACCACCATTCCCAGGAGACAATGGCAACGGTACTGGCCAAGTTTCAGGAGACCCAGCGGCTGCTGGAGAAACAGTATTTGGGCTTCAGGGAGGAACTCAAATCCATCAATTCCACCCTGGGAACCATTGTAGGGGTGCTGAAGGAACTCCTGAACACCAGGAGGGACACTGTGGCACAACAATGGGCCCCTGACACTAGCCTGGACGCTGAACTGCCCACCACCTCCGCCGGCGCTAGTAGACAGGAGGCACTGCCACAGGACCACCACACCAGCACACCACCCCCTACAGAGGGAGAACCACCCCGCAAACGGTCCCTGAGATCCAGGACAAAGACAGCAAACGATGCCAAGACCCCCGCCAAGAAATGAGACCACCCTGAATGTCATCCCTATGTCCCACCTTGTCACCCTGTCTATCCTCAAACTGCCCCAGCTCCACTTCCTATGCCCCTTTGGACAATGCACCTGTGAGGCTAATAGACTGGACTCTGCCATGGACATTCCTCCACCATCACCCCTCACCATTTTACAACCCGCTCCAATATTGAGCACTCAAACACCCTTAAAATCAGGAATCTGTCTCTGATTTCCAAATGGTATATTAGCAATTACAGTGGCAAAATGCTTTTTCAAATGTAATGTCAACATACCTATGTCACACAGCTCTAGTCCATGAGGAAACAAAGCAGATGTCACACAGTGGGACCCACATCTGTGAAATCGTAAGGGAAAGTGACAACTTAGTGACCATACACTGGGTGAAAATGACAGCCAGTAGAGAGGTAGTAGATTTAAATCAGATGTAGCAGGCAGTGTTGTCTTCTTACCTGTCTCTCACTGGAAATATTGCAGGATCACCGTGTTCCTGTTGTCGATGTCATCTCCTTCTGCTTCCTCGTCTTCACTGTCCACAGGGTCCACAGCTGCCACAAGACCTCCATCTGGACCATCCTCCTGCAGAAAAGGCACCTGTTGTCGCAGAGCCAAGTTGTGAAGCATACAGCAGGCCACGATGATCTGGCATACCTTCTTTGGTGAGTAGAATAGGGAACCACCTGTCATATGGAGGCACTGGAACCTGGCCTTCAGGAGGCCAAAGGTCCGCTCTATAATCCTCCTAGTTCGCCAATGTGCCTCATTGTAGCGTTCATCTGCCCTTGTCCTGGGATTCCTCACTGGGGTCAGTAGCCATGACAGGTTGGGGTAACCAGAGTCACCTGCAAATGGCGAGGGACAACTGTTAGACACACACTAACTCATAGGGACATCCACAGACCCAGACAACTATTCCCACTGTATTGGGTCCATGTGCTCACCTAATAGCCACTCCCGGTGCCTCTGGAGTTGCCCCATCACATAAGGGATGCTGCTATTCCGCAGGATGTAAGCGTCATGCACTGAGCCAGGGAATTTTGCATTATCATGGGAGATGTACTGGTCTGCCAAACACACCATCTGCACATTCATCGAATGGTAACTCTTCCGGTTTCTGAACACCTGTTCACTCCTGCAAGGGGGGGGGGGGGCAAGGCCACATGTGTCCCATCAATGGCACCTATGATGTTGGGGATATGTCCCAGGGCATAGAAATCACTTTTCACTGTAGGCAAATCCTCCACCTGAGAGAAAACGATGTAGCTCTGCATGTGTTTCAGCAGTGTTTCAGCAGAGCAGACAACACGTTGGAAAACATATGCTGGGACATCCCACTGGCCACTGTTGTTTGAAAAGACCCACTTGCTAGGAAATGGAGTACTGACAGCACCTGCACTTGAGGGGGGATTCCTGTGGAATGGCGTATAGCTGACAGTAGGTCTGGCTCCAACTGGGCACACAGTTCCTGGATTGTGGCACGATCAAGCCTGTAGGTGATGATCACATGTCTCTCCTCCATTGTCGACAGGTCCACCAGCGGTCTGTACACCAGAGGATGCCGCCATCTCCTCACATGCCCCAGCGGACGATGCCCATGGAGGAGAACAGCGAGCAGAGAGTCAACCAACTCTGAGGTACGTAAACACAGCTTACTCTGAAAATATTAGCAAATCGAAATTTGCCTGTATGAGTGTTTAGGCAAGGCCTAGATATGTGTGACGCAGTCCAAAATAATGCCATGTGGGCCTATGAAATGGCGGCTGCGTGACCTGTAAAGTGGGATATGAGGTAACTGCGCTGGCATTGTACACTGTCGCAGTAGCCGGTCGAAGACCCCGGCGCAATCCTGCATTGGTTAACATTGGACCCTATGGGTCCCAGGAGCCAATGACGACGTACGCCAGTGGTGACGGTATGCACCGCCGCGGACGTGACCGCCATTTTCTCTCTGTTCAGTCACTTGATACCTGATCTTTGACAGGAGAGGACCTACACTGCAAGTGCTGCTGTGACCTCAGTCTGGAAGAGACAATGGCTCGTGTGTCTGGGGAAAGGGCCCCTGCCTTCAGCACTGAGGAGTTGGAGAAACTCGTGGATTGTGTCCTCCCCCAGTACACGCTACTCTAAGGTCCTCCAGACAAACAGGTAAGTACACTGTGAGCATGCTGTATGGGCAATGCCTGTGTGGAGTATGGTGGATTAAAGATATGGAGTGGGTGAGAATGAGGCGTGCATGAAACGACGGTGAGTGCATGTGCGTCATGGCAAGGGTAGGGATGCGGGCCAATGACTGTGACGGTGCAGTTGTTAATTACTTCTCTTTTTCCCCTGTACAATTCCTGTAGGTCAGCGCCCACTAGAAGAAGGACATTTGGCGTGCCATCGCCAAGGAAGTCCGGACCCTGGGGGTCGACCACAGACTGAGCACCCACTGCCGGAAAAGATGGGAGGACGTTCGCTGCTGGAGCAAGAAGACGGGGAGGCCCAGCTGGGGATGGCCTTCCAATGTGGGAGGGGTGCCCGTTGCACCATGACCCCCCTGATGTTCAGGATCCTGGCGGTGGTGTGCCTGGAGTTGGATGAGTGCTTGAGGGCATCACAGCAGCAACAAGGGTGAGTACACTCTCATTCTGCTGATTCAGCGTGCATTGGAGGTGTCTGGGTGGGGGAGGTGGGCTGTGTGTTCCCCTAGGCCAGGGCGAGTTTAGTAGGCAAGGGCCCTTCTTAAGGCAGGCCCTTTGGCAACCCACCCCACCTGTGTACAGTGCCAACTACACCTAGTCAGGCTCCTGTGATATCCATGTGTGCAGATATCGGCCATAGCCTTGTAACCCATGTCCCTGGGATTGAATAGTGGACTCCAAGTGCGCTGCGTAGTGCAGGGGGCTTCTGTGTCTGTCTTGTCTGCCAACGGTAGCGGTATTGCATGCACTCAACATGTCTTTCTTCTGTCTTCCCCCCCCCCTTTTTGTGTTCTCCCTGTTCTTGTGTGCATTAGCATCATCAGGCGGAGGAGCAGTGGCACCGGAGCAGGAGGGAGCTGCATCCCACATGGCCCTGGAGGGTGACACTACGGAGTCTGAATTCACCAGTGGGACGGAGGGCGAGGGGAGCTCCACGGCGGGGACAGGAGCTGACACCAGCGATACGGACTCCTCCTCTGATGGGAGCTCCCTTGCGGTGGCGGGCCCATCTTTGCCCCCCTGCATCTACAGGTACAGCCGCCACCCCCCTACCAGCACCGCCCTCCCAGCAGCCCCTTAGCGTTTGCCCCGTACCCGCTCACCCAGGAGGGTGGGCATCACCTTCGCCCCAGGCACCTCAGCCCCTGCCCCAGTCACCCCTGCTGCCCTCAGTGAGGAGGCCATTGACCTCCTCAGGTCCCTCACTGCTGGGCCGTCTACCATTTTTAATGCCATCCAGGGTGTAGAGAGGCAGTTGCAACAAACCAATGCATACCTGGAGGGCATTCACTCTGGTCAGACAGCCCTTCAGCCAGCTTTTCAGACTCTGGCCTCAGCACTGATGGCAGCCATTGTTCCTGTCTCTAGCCTCCCCCCTCCAACTTCCTCCACCCAGACCCACACCCCTGTACCTCAGCCTATCCCAAGCACACCATCAGACCAGCATGCACACACCTCAAGACACAAGGGAAGCTCTGGCAAACATAAGCACCACACATCCCACAGGCACTCACACAAGCATCAGACACACCAACATCCACTGCCTCCACTGTGTCCCCCTCCTCTTTGTCTCCTTCCTCCCTCCCTGTCTCATCTCCACTCACACCTGCATGCACTACATCCTCAGCCACTACGTCCATCACCAGCACACCCACCACCACACCCCGCTCACGTGCAGTCACCCACCCACTATCATTCACACGTCCCCTGTGTCCTCTCCCAGTGTGTCTGTGAGGCCACCTCCCAAGGTACACAAACGCAGCCACACACCCACCCAACAGCCATCCACCTCACTACAGCCTCCAGCCCATGCACCTTCACCCAAAGTCAGCAAACGTACACCTCCTACAACCACTACCTCTTCCTCCACTCCCAAACCCCCTCCAGCTACCCGTCCCAGTGTTCCTAAGAAACTTTTCCTGGCCAACCTTGACCTCTTTCCCTCACCTCCCCCACCCCTTCTGTCTCCTAGGGCCCGACTCTCCAGGTCCCAACCTAGCACCTCAGCCACGACATCGGCAGGACCAGTGGTGCCAGTAGTCACCGGATTCTGGAGTGCACAAGGCAGCAGGGCAGCCAGTGTGGCAAGGAGCCAGAGCACCGACAGTCCCCCACCTGTCAAGCATAAAAAGTTGCCCAGTGCCCGGCAGGAGAGGGGAAAGAAATCAGCCACCAAAGCCGCTCCCAGGGGTACAGTTGGGGATGTGGAGACAGCTGCGACACCATCCAAGGTGGGGAAGGGGCACAGTAAAACCGGCAAGTCTGGAAAGATCAGCAGAGCGGACAAGACCGCCACCAGCCCCGCTGCCCAGGACAAGACCACGACCAGCAGCACCGCTGCCCAGGACAAGACCGTCACCACCAGCCCCGCTGTCCAGGACAAGACCGCCACCACCAGCCCTGCTGCCCAGGACAAGACCGCCACCACCAGCCCCGGACAAGACCGCCACCACCAGCCCCACTGCCCAGGACAAGACCGCCACCAGCAGCACTGCTGCCCAGGACAAGACCACCACCAGCAGCACTGCTGCCCAGGACAAGACCACCACCAGCAGCACCGCTGCCCAGGACAAGACCGCCACCACCAGCCCCGCTGCCCAGGACAAGACCGCCACCACCATCCCCGCTGCCCAAGACAAGACCGCCACCACCATCCCCGCTGCCCAAGACAAGACCGCCACCAGCAGCACCGCTGCCCAGGACAAGACCGCCACCAGCAGCACTGCTGCCCAGCCCGCTGCCCTGGACAAGACCGCCAGCACCACCGCAGGACAGTGAGTGCCAATGATTACAAAGCTACTGAGGCCGCCACGGGCAGGATGAAGCACTCTGGGCACCAAGCCCCCTCCAGAACCAGTGGAGAAAGGCATCATCTACCCCAGTCCTTGGCAGGATGAAGCACTCTGGGCACCAAGCCCCCTCCAGAACCAGTGGAGAGTTACATCCACTACCTCTGTCCTTGGCAGGATGAAGCACTCTGGGCACAAAGCCCCCTCCAGAACCAGTGGAAAGTTACATCCACTACCTCTGTCCTTGGCAGGATGAAGCACTCTGGGCACCAAGCCCCCTCCAGAACCAGTGGAGAAAGGCATCCACTACCTCTGTCCTTGGCAGGATGAAGCACTCTGGGCACCAAGCCCCCTCCAGAACCAGTGGAGAGTTACATCCACTACCTCTGTCCTTGGCAGGATGAAGCACTTTGGGCACAAAGCCCCCTCCAGAACCAATGGAAAGTTACATCCACTACCTCTGTCCTTGGCAGGATGAAGCACTCTGGGCACCAAGCCCCCTCCAGAACCAGTGGAGAAAGGCATCCACTACCTCTGTCCTTGGCAGGATGAAGCACTCTGGGCACCAAGCCCCCTCCAGAACCAGTGGAGAAAGGCATCCACTACCTCTGTCCTTGGCAGGATGAAGCACTCTGGGCACAAAGCCCCCTCCAGAACCAGTGGAGAGTTACATCCACTTCCTCTGTCCTTGGCAGGATGAAGCACTCTGGGCACAAAGCCCCCTCCAGAACCAGTGGAGCGATACATCCACTACCTCAGTCCTTGGCAGGATGAAGCACTCTGGGCACAAAGCCCCCTCCAGAACCAGTGGAGACTGTTATCCACTTGAGTAGACTGTGGCTTTGCACTCCCCAGGATTGAACAGTGGGCAACCCAACCACTGTAGAGACTTGAGAGACTGTGGCTTTGCACTCCCCAGGATTGAACAGTGGGCATGGAGCCCCCTCGTGGATCTGACGTCGTGCACTCATCCGGCTGAGGTGCCCCACCTTCCCTTCCCCCTGAGGTGCCTTTTTTATTTCTGCCTGATGCCCCACAAGTGTTCTCTCCGTCTTGATCGGGTATTGAGTGTGGGCCTCGCCCATGCCTTTTGGGCCCAGTGGTCCACGGACTATTGTAATTGAATATATAACAATTATTCGACTCAATTCCTTTTGTCCTTGCATTCTTCCAAGGTCGGTTGGGGGGTATAACTGTAATGTATCTTGCTGTATTTGTGTGTGTGTTGTAGTGGGTGAGGCTGGAGGTGGAGGTGTTGCATATTGCGTGTGTGTGTCACTGTTTTTTCCCTCCCCCCTCCCCTGTGTCGTAGGTGCAGTACTCACCATGGTCCTCGCCTCCGGCGTTCGTGCTCCTGGTAGAGGAGCAGGAAGATAAATGCTGGGAGTATCTGAAGTTCCGGTTCCTCGTGGGGTGTGTAGAGGTGAGCGTTTTCCCTCCCAAGTCCTGTTTCTGCCATGTTTTTGGTCGCGGTGAATCCGCCCCCGAAAAGGTGGCGGATTGGACTGTTGTAATTCTGTGGGCGGTACATTGTCCTCTGCCTGTCTGTTGGCGGTTACCGCCGCGGTGTTTATTTGTACCACCTTGGAGGTTGGAGTGTTAAAGTGGCTGTCTATGTTGGCCGTTTCCGCCACTGTCGTAATTCCAATTTTATACCGTCGGCCTGTTGGCGGTTTACCGCTGCTTTAACACCGACCGCCAGGGTTGTAATGACCACCATATTCTAGTTGCAGATTCCTTAACGACCCGCCCGTCCTCCCCGCACTGTGAACAGATTTCTAAGGAAAGGTACTTCCCTCTAAGGGCCCTAGTTTTGGCGCACCATTCTCAGTGTTCTTCATAGCTCTGCTCTACTGTTGTAGAAAGTTGTGAAAAGAAACTGTTGTCAGCGTGCCAGATTGGCGCCTATATACGACTGCAACGTCATCGCAGCGACCAAGATGCTAATGACGCCCATGGAGTCGACCGATGCCACCTAACAGCGCACAGTTGTACTGCTCGAAGAAAAATTCTCCAGATCCAGTCTGATGCTTAGGGAAATTCTAAGGTAAGGAATCTGCAAGTAGAATATGTCTCTACCAGATATATTGTTACCGAAGGTAAGTAACTTGTACATTTAGGTGGCACCCCTAAACCCCAGAACCTGATGACCTAAGAAGAAAAGGATAAAAGTGGAGACGCACCCACAGAAGAGGAGAAGAAGAAGCCACTGACCTAGTACCAACCCCACCGGTCTTTCTGCACTCTTCGACGGACTCTGCACGAGAAGACGCCTCGTCCTGCAGCTGATCTTCCGGAAACCTGGGAGAACTGGCTACCTTTGAAAAATACTCAAGTCTGCCATGAGCAGTGGAGCTGCTCTCCGACCTGCTCTAAGGAAAGGACTCTGCAGCCTCCGGAACCACAAAGACCTGACACCTGAAGTCACCACTGCACCCGCTGTCCCTGACCCGAGTGGTAGTGGACCTCTGGTGCCAGCAAGGTCCCCAAGCTGTCCAGAGTCTGAATCCGTTATGGCTTCACCCCTCCTAAACTCCCTGAAGTCACCTGCAGCTTCTGCACTCAGGCCCCCTCTCCCGCAGCCTCTGAGGTGAGAGAACCAGACACCTAATGCAACCAGTGCACCCATCTCTGCCGGTCCGAGTTGAAGTGGACCTTTGTCAGCGATGTCACCCAGCTCTCCTGAGCTCAAGTCCACTGTGGTTTCACCCCTCCTGGACTCCCCAACGACTCCTGCTGCCTCAGACCACAGGACCCCTCAACCACTGTTGCATCTGGACAAGGAAACCCGATGCCAATGGACACCCCTGCATCCGTCGCCTCTGAGCCCTGATAAAGAGAATCAAAGGTGTACCTATGTCCCCGAGCACCCTACATTTGCATATTACCTGTTGGTTGTCCCCTAACTGCTCCTCCACCCAAACCCTGCAGCCTACAAAACCACATAGACTAATCCCCATGAAATACTTTGGGCACTCTATGCCATACTGCACCTCAGCACCCGGCCACCCCAGTGCTGCCCAGAGTGACCTGTGTGTGTGGTCCTGGCCCATGGTCTGTTCTTGCCTTAAGTCTACAAAATTGGACCTGTGAGTCGTCGTAAAAGTTTGTTTTCCGAACGTGTTTTCTTTCTATAGGCTAACATGAAAGTGTTGATTTTTGCAAGTGAAAAGTATTTATGCTTAAAAACTTACATACCTTGTAACGATGTTCTTGGGTTTAAAGTATATATAAAAAAAGTGTTTCTAAAGTATTTTCTAAATTGGTCTCAGATTTATTTTTTGAGTGTGCGTGTCACTTATTGCCTCTGTGAGTACAACCAATGCTTAGCACTACCCTTTGATAAGCCTTACTGCTTGCCCACACTACCACAAAATAGAGCATTAGCACTAGTGACTTCTTTTTTGTACACCATATAGAGAGGCAGCTTCCTACAGGTACCCTGCCTTCTGAGCCTGAATATCTGTCCTCCAATCAGACTGTCACTTTGAAAGGATCTTCTGTCTCTGCAACAGGGCAGGGTCCTTCACATAAATCTACACATTCTACACCTCTGTTCTCCAAGATTGAACAGCAGCAATTGACAGTGTTTAATTATCTGTCTCTGAAATAATGGATGTCATCATTATGGCTAGACGTCTCTCCATAAAACCAATTGACACCAGCCGATGGGATAGATTTGTGACATGTGTAGCTCCAAAAATACAGGCCCCATAGTGGCGAAACTGTAGGATGTACTTTTCTTTGTTTTTCCTGTAGTCCAATCAGACCTTGCTTTGAGCACTACAAAAAGATTATTTGTTGGCCCTTTTGGACTTTTTACATTTGCCAAACCAATCTGTTGTGGTGAGGTTCATTAAAGGTCTGATACACACATTTCCCACACATGCTTTTGCTGTAACAGAGTGAGACCCTAACTTGGTTATACCACTTCTCACCTGTACACCCTCTGAGCCACTACATAGTTTCTCACTGCAACTCCTAACCATGAAGATAGTCTTTTTCATTCCCGAACAAATAAGTGTTGAGGACTTGAGTGACCTTATTACCTAAAACCATGACTCCCTTCTACGTTGGGTAATCCATGACGGTCCCAGCGTTCTTTGCTCCCCATCACCCCTGATGAAAGTAAGAGAGATTCCATTTGTTTGCCCTAAAAAGAGCTCTACATTTTCACATATATCATAATAAGGATCTTATCGAGGTCCGTTGTCCTCTGCATTAAGTTCTGCTATGCACTTGCCAAGAAGCAGTCTCTGGAAAGTTTGACCAAGGTTATGTCTGCTGCCACTGTGTTTGCGCAAGGAGTGCCTGT